>NC_140173.1:79698364-79901025 GCF_963971535.1 Notolepis coatsorum
TGAAAGAAAGAGACAGACTGAAAAAAGTAGCTATTGCATTAGAGAATCCAGAAGAACACTGATGAGCATTCTAAAAGCAATTCTTAAAAATATTCAATTTTAAAAACAATCTTAAATTGTATTTAACACTGTATTTTGTAATTTGTTTTGTTTTTTTGTTTTCTGTTTCTTTGCTTGCATGTAATTTTAGCCATCTAATTGTTAGTTTCATTGTGTATTGTATGTTGAGTACTGGCTTTTAATAATTAGTAACATTGATGAGCATTCTAAAAGCAATTCTAAAAATACTCAATTTTAAAAACAATCTTAAATTGTATTCAACACTGTATTTTGTATTTTGTGTTTTTTTTGTTTTTGTTTTTTTTGTTTCTTTGCTTGCATGTAATTTTAGCCATCTTAATTGTTAGTTTTATTGTGTATTGTATGTTGAGTACTGGCTTTTAATAATTCTGTTTTGCAATAATTGTTTTGTATGTTTTTTTGTGTGGACCCCAGGAAGATTAGCTGGTTGCCATGGCACCAGCTAATGGGGATCCGTAATAAAAAATCAAATCTCTCTCTCTCTCTCTCTCTCTCTCTCTCTCTCTCTCTCTCTCTCTCTCTCTCTCTCTCTCTCTCTCTCTCTCTCTCTCTCTCTCTCTCTCTCTCTCTCTCTCTCTCTCTCTCTCTCTCCCCCTCCCTCCAGATAGTGGCTGTGATTTACCTTTTGTTATTGACGTCCTTGATAAGTACCTAAAAGGACAGGACAGCATTGGCTTGGCAGCGTGCCACCACCTCTCTGGAGGTGGGCTAGCCGGCCTCTCCCACACGGCTGTCAGTGCGCGGTCTGATCACATGCTAAGAGGAACAGATGCTGAATCATAATTACGCTGATGATGTTGGCCAGCGACGGTGCTTTATGCACATTTTCTTTTCTTTATTGCACGGAGAAGCCATCCTTTTCTGCTTTTATTTTCTCTGTGGGCTGATGTGTATATATCAGGGCTGTCAAAGTTAATGCTTTAACTTTGGAGATTAATTAAAATTATTTAAAGCGTTACAAAAAAATTATCTAGATTAATCTATGGAGTGAAAAACATTCAACGTTCTGAACTTTCAGCAGTATATTTGCTTGTTTTCTTTTTGCATCGACTCATCCACCTTTTTGAAAATCATCTGACATGAAGATGGAACACATTTTTGTTGTTAATATGATTTATATTACTGGTAGTTCATACAAGACATTATCGTCCTCTAAGCCAATCTGTACTTTAACATAGGCCTGGGTTGTTTTATTTCTGTTAGCGCCGCGGATATAAGAAAGAGGTCTAGCTGAGTCAATGTTGATGGTTTTGTTGAACATTTGTATTTCACAGGAGAGAAATATACTTTCTGTGTGTTGATTTTACATTCATTCCATGATTTGACTCATTTTAAATATCTGTTACAAGCTTTGGATTTAAGTAGAAAAATGCGATGTTTAATCTAGATTAATTACAGAAAATTCTGAGATTAATTAGTTAATTTTTTTTCATCTATGACAGCACTAGTATATATATATATATAAATATATATTCTGTGTCTCTGTGTGTATGGGGGGGGGTAATTTGTGTATGTTTGTCTATTGTGTGTATGTGTGTGTATTTGTGTAGTGTGTGTGTGTGTGTGTGTGTGTGTGTGTGTGTGTGTGTGTGTGGGGGGGGGGGGGGGTAATTTGTGTATGTTTGCTTATTGTGTGTATGCATGCATGTGTGTGTACTTGTGTAGTGTGTGTGTGTTTTGTGTATGTGTGCTGTTTTGTGTGGTGTGAGGGAGGGCAGCGAGCCTCAGACGACGTGCACATTGCTGTGGATTAGTTTAACTGCTGCCTGCTCCGAGACGGCCTCTGTAACATAAATATTGATGGAGTGCTGACAGAAGTATGTTTCCCTGTGTCAACAGGGCCTGGACGCTCCTCGTTGTGTTGGTTTACTAAGCAACAGGAATGCCGGCTACTCTTTCCCCCACCATTGCACCCCCCCCCCCCCCCCCCCCCCCTCCCCCCCCCCCCCTGATTTTTTTCTGTACTTAAGATGCAGTGATTTACCGCTCGTCATTCTCTATAGCCCTCCGGTGACGGGATTGTGTTGCGTTATTGGGTTACCCCGTCGAGTGACTTGTTATGAATGTTACAGTGTCTCAGGGATGCCAGCGATGTTCAGTAATGCGTCTCCTTAGCGACGTTTCTGTTACGCAAATACAAAAGAGAGTCAAGTGTGGCAGAAGCCCAGGACAGACAGACACAGAGACAGTCGGAATACAAAAATATTATTTAATAAATAAAGACACATAAATTAAATCATGGAACGTACTAAACTAACAGAGCCTAAGTGGGGGAAGTGTGTGTATGTCCAGGGTCCATGTGAATGAGATGTGTGTGTTTCAATTATAGTATGTGTATGGGTGCGTGTGTCTAGCGTGCAAAAACTCATGTGGTGTTGAATGTAAATGTGATAGACTGTTGTTTTCATGTGCATGTACTAACAGTCCAGGGCGCCTGAATACTTTAGACAACAAATGTTTGTTTCTGCGTCTCTGATTGGCCACGCACGTTTCTGGTCATGTGACATTGCGCCAATCGTGGGACCGCAAGTTTCTACACTGGTTAATCTTAGGCGCTCTTTCGAAGTTGGTTAAGGTTAGAGTTTGTCTTAGAGCATGGCGATAGAACGCCAGGTAGTTTGCTGATAGACCCGGAAATAGGCACAGAACTTGCTGTCCCACGATTGGCGCACATGTCACATGACCTGGCCAATCAGAGCGCAACACTCGAACGCAGAAACAAACATTTGTTGTCGAAAGTATTCACGCGTCCAGGGCCCTCATTTATCAATAATGCGTAGAAAGTGTTCTATTTCCGTTCCTACGCACGGAATTTAGAATGTCGTGATTTATCAAACGTGTGTGCACAGGTCGTACCGACTTGTACGCACACTCCGTGTTGATAAATACCAATTGTTCTTACCGTCTATGCTCATGCACAATTCTAAGTATTTGCATACATAACCGCCCCTAATTAACCATAATATATGGTAACATATATGGTAATGAAACACCCCCATGGAATGTGGAATAATGGAATAAGCTAACTATGAGAAACTTCACTGAGAGCGGGATTGATCACGGAAGTCATCTAACCAATTGAAGTTAGAAAGCATTTCGTTGTGAACAATCTTATTTGGAAACATGACACACAATAATAGTATTTAGCTTTTTATTTTAAACAATATTTAATCGCGTTTGGAGGTGGGTGTTCTGCGTTTGCCCCCCTGTGCCAAACAAGCAGGCCAACTGCGCTCTAAATGACTCTTGTGCTGGTGTGAGCCCATTATAATTGCGCTCCTGTTGGGGCAGGTTGGTCAGAGTCATTAACTACAGGTATGGCTTCAGTGGATAACCCCGATCACCTGCATTTAAGTGATATTTTAATTACAGATACCCCAGTAATAACATTACAATTTAATTAAATACAATGCATGCGTTCCTCCCGGTCACCAGAAACGACATGTATCAGCCAAATGCGCATCGCATTTACATTGACTGAGTGGAATCCCTTTCTATTCACATAACTACATTTGTGATGGAGCTTTGACAGCTACATGGGTGGTACAGTCTATTGCTCGATCCATCTCCAATATCATGATGGACCGTGCCGGTGGCCAAAGACCTGAGGGTGGAGAGGACTTGAATGTGGAGGGGGATGGAATTTGCGCGTTTTGTTCCACACTCCAATTTGGGTCCCAAATTGCGGTACAAATCAAGGAGAATGTGTCTCGGGTAGTGTACTCTACTTAATATTATGTTCTCTCTGCAAATAGACTGCCCTGAAAACAGCTCCCCGCGGAGCGCACCCCATGAGAAATATTCCGATAACGTTAGATAAACCATGCTGCATTCATTCGGAAAGACCTATTCCAAATGCTATTTATAGGGTTTGATCATTAATTACACTACTGTCGCTATTTTACAATTAACTATAATTAATTACGGGTCTTTCCGAAGACGTCGGTGTTGAAGCGAATGCATGAAAGCTTATTCGGTCCGTCTGCAGTCTTCCTATTCTACCGCTTGGTGACAGGTAGGCTACGCACGGTATGAGCTGTGCATATATAGCTCAAGCACACGTTCATGTTGATAAATCCCACACTTTGCTTAGAAATTATCGTACGCACGGTTTACGCACATATCTGTGCGTACGCAGCATTGATAAATGAGGGCCCGGGGGGGGGCGAGTATGAGTGGGAAATGAACGGGGAGAGACGTGGGGAATTCCGGGGTGGAGATACGGTTCCTTGATGGGGAGAGAGGAGAAGAAGTGCCATACATGTCATATTGTGTTAAGGTCTGGGGGAATGTTTATAAAACAAATATAGATCCTATTATTAAACTACAGAAAAGAGCTATTCGAATAATAAATAAAGCTAGTTATCTTGAATCGACAAATCCATTATTCATAAAGTCCTGCACATAAACATTTTTAGATATGGTTTACATAAAAACCTTGGAGATAATTTTCCGTGCTAAGAGTAAGAACCTACCAGCTTGTATTCAATGTCTCTTTCAACCAAGAGAAGGAAAGTATAATTTAAGAGGGTTGTGTATTCTTAAAACATATAAAAAGGTAAGAACTAATGTAAAAGCTAGATGTGTTTAAATTTTGGGAGTTAAATTGTGGAATAGTCTTAGTGACGGGTTGAAGTTGTGTACCTCTCAGGGGAGATTTAAAAAGGCCCTGAAGGATAAAATAATTCAGGAGTACAGTTTTGAGTAAAACATCAAACATTTATTTTCTCTTTTCTTTTTCTCTTAAAGAAAAAGAAAAAAAAATCTATATCCTGCAGCATATTTAAAATTGTTCTTTCTTATATTAAAGTATATTTCGTTTTTAAGAAGTGTAAAGGATAGGCAAAAATAAGAATGTGCTTCAGCCTATTCCTTTTTTCGGTCATTGAGTTTGGATTTTGTGTGTGAGCTTACTTTGGATATTTGTGATTTTTTCTTTTTTTCATGTTTGGGTTTTTTTTTTTTTTTTTCATGTGTGTTTTTGATTTATCTGTAAACAAAGACCGAAAATAAAACTATTCATTCAGTAAGACAACGAGCGTTAGTCCAAGAACGAAACACGGGAAAAAGCAAACAACGGAGAGAAACATATGCTAAGACTTGAAGACACGGTTTGTTATGCTAACCACAATGGTCGTTCAAGCACTGAGAGATGAGTTGTCAGGTCTTTTATGCAGCAGGTGTCTCTGCCTCAGGACGCGTCCAGCTGCTCCACATTGCGCTTGATTAGCCTCCACGGGAGGTGACGAGGTGGAAGCCACAACAGTTTCCTCCTACCGAGTTGGTTTATATGACCCAACACGAATAGAATGTGTTCCAATTCATACCCGATGGAAAAATAATCTAATATCAGTCAACAAAACAGTAAGTGTTACAGTAAGCGGTGCAATTCTCCAGCCACAAACGGAAGTCCACCGCTTATCTACACTCAACACATACCTTTTGTATGTGTGAGTGAAAGTGGAGAGCGGCGAACAATGGGCGCTATTCTCCAGCGTGGAAGAGGAGAGAGGAGTGGAGAGGAGATGCAGAACCCTCACTGTCCATTGTTAGCCGTCACTCTGATGGGAACTTCTTACGCAACCGGGTCGGCCCCTCCGCACTCTGGCTCGCCACCGGCCGGGTGACGTCCGCGGCAGGGCCGCGGCCCGAACCTGCTGGCCCTCTCGATCACGTACCTCAGAGAGAACTGAGCGAGCCGTGTCGTTCTCTCTCCATCTCTCTCCATCTCTCTCCCACTTCCTCTTCCATTCCACTCCGAGGCCTTCCAGACCTCTGACTCTCCTTTACACCCCCCCCCCCCCCCCCCACACACACCTCTCCTCCGCGTCCCAACGGAACGTGATGGATTCCGCCTCATTCCCCCTCTCTCTCTGATTAGGGCCCCCTCTCGCAATTAGCCAGCACTCTCCCCCTTGTATACACAAATTATAACCCCCCCCTCTCCCTCTCTCTCTCTCTCTCTCTCTCTCTCTCTCTCTCTCTCTCTCTCTCTCTCTCTCTCTCTCTCTCTCTCTCTCTCTCTCTCTCTCTCTCTCTCTCTCTCTCTCTCTCTCTCTCTCTCTCTCTCTCTCTCTCTCCACCTCTACACCACCACCAGTCTCCTGAGTGGAACCTATATGGTAATGTTGCTCTTGGCACCTGAAACTCTCTCTCCCTGCAGAAAACAGGCAAGGAACAGCGTCCATTTCCACTGCTGCTAGATGAGTGTGGTGTGTAAAAAAAAAAACTCTCTGTCCAACAAAAACATAATGCGCCGCCAGGCCCAGGCTGAACTTCACCCTCCACCCTGCTCCTGTGTTCCTAAACAGCAGTGCTGAGAGACAGGAATGGGGGAATTAGAGGGCAGTGACTTTGCTTGGCCCCATTCGCTCTCATTAAATAAAAGAAAAAAAGAACAAAATGTAAATAAAACACACGTCTGGGATTACTAATGTCCCGGCCTCCCGACTCGACTCACCAGACGACGGAGTCAATGCCAGTCTGAGGGCAGCCGGGGCGATATATTTGAGTCATTACAGCCAGTGCGCCGAGGTCGCTCACCCCGGGAGGAGCGCGTCCTGCTAGAGTCGGCCGACCTCACCCCACCTTGCGCGGCCCATCAGAGGGGAAAGACTGAGCATACGGGATTTACATTTACATTTACATTTAGTCATTTAGCTGACACTTTTATCCAAAGCGACTTACAAGTTCTTAGCGTGTGGCTTAAAACCTCCCCGCCCGCGCCTGGATTTGTCGCTCGCCGCGTTGGCAACAAGATCAGAGAGGCCGTCGCCGTGAGGGAGCGACCTCTTTTGAAGGTGAAACCCTGAAATGTTTCTCGGCTCACATTGGGCTTATCCCCACACTGGGCTGCATCAGGAAAAGTGACAGGTGTTTTAACATCATGACATACAGTCAGGGGTGTAAAGTACTTGAGTAATTGTACTTCGTTACAATACTTAAGTAGGCCTACTGTTTTTGGGGATTTGTACTTTACTCAAGTATTATTAGGTTTGTATACTACTCAGTAACATTTCAGAGAAAAAAAACTCCTTACATTTAAAATGCAGACCTACAAAGTACAAAGTACAAATCTTGCAGGTCTATTTTACTATTTTAATTAGTATATTTGTTTCTCTGGCCGAACTAACTTTAATGTTATTAATCCTGCGGCCGCAATTTATTTAAAAACAGCCAATCAAATCCCAATCAATGGAAAATTAACCCACCCATACCCATGCTGATTGGTCCTTGTGCAAGACTAGAACGCGGGGATCTTTGATTAAACACCTGCTATCAGAAGAATAGACAGTCAGAAAAAAAAGTTTTTACTTTTACTTTTTAGTACTTAAATACATTTAAAAGTAGAAATTTTTTGACTTTTACTCAAGTGTGTTTTTAGCCAGATACTTTGACTTTTACTTGAGTACGATTTTGAGACGGTATACCATACTTATAATATAATATAATAAGTATGGTATCATTAAACCACTACCGCTTGATGTACTTTAACTTCTGGCCATACAGTACACGATATCTAAGTATGATGAACACTTTCCCACATATGAAATCAGGTCCACACAAATATAACAGTCGAAGGTTTAATATAGCAAAAGGTATATACAACATTCACTTAATTACATTTATGATTTGAATGCACTTGTAAGGCAAATGAGTATTCGTAGGCAAATCAACACTGAATGTCCAATCTCTGGTTACGCAGGAAGCAAGTATACAACCTGGTTCTTTAGGGAACTATAGCGATGGTACTTAAGGATTATAGCGGGATACTAAAGGGGTCCTGCTGGTTGTAAGTCAGTAGGGGGGGGGGTTTGGAGAGCCGTCAGCTGCATCCCATCTGGCCAACGATTCCTGGGGAGAATTCAGGTACAGAACACAGTGCCCGCAGGATCTTGATCCACAGATGAATACACTTGGGCCCTCTTGTAGACGGTAGCTGTAGGCTGTAGGTCCACAACGAAGGAGAAGCGAGGCGGCCTCGGTCTGGGTTGAGCGCCGTCTCACCTGGGCTCCTCTCGGGGGTAATTCCAACACTCACCGGCGTTGGCTGTTATCCGCTCCACAAATCAAAGCACCCAAAGCAAATAGATATTCCATGCCGTATAGGCTCAGCAGTCGTCCGGGTAGGTAATCCAATGTGCAGGTCCACTCGTCCTCGCCCAGAACTCCTCGGATGAAAGCACCACGCGTGGTCTGCCCAGCCTGGTTAAGACTCTAGATAACGCGAGGAAACGATGGGGGTGCTGCTCACTTTAGAACTCTAACCGAACGATGCACCATACATAATAGACTATTATTAACGTAATAGAAATACGTCCCACTCGACGGTACAGTGCCAAACTATGACAATTCAGCTATGAATTTACACGAGGTCTCAATGCCTATTCTGGGGCCAAATAGGCCATACTGCACCACACGTGGGTCGTGGGTGAGGCTTCACGTCTGTTACTAGGTTGGAGGGTAAAGGACTAATGGACTAAAAGAAAGTTCTACTTTACTTGCGCCATATTTATATGCACGGTGAACAAATAGTACCATTCGTATTTCGGTAGCCGTATTCCTACGCGGAACCGGGGCTAGTTGGGACATGTTCGTCGGCACTATTGAACTTGACTCAAGGGGCTTGTCTGCTGGCGCCAGGTTCTTGTCCAATGAGAGAATGAACTATTATGGGCTGTAGTAGACTAAAGGGATATTCAGTGTATATGTACAAAGAATATACAAGGGATATCAAACGATATACAAATACTATTAAATATATATCCATAAATAAATATATATATTCGGTTTAATCTGATCCTTCACAACAGCCGCCCCCTAATTAGTCCCACCTAATTAGCTAAGCAGAGACAGATTAACCGCACTGTCTACCACTCAAGGTCCGCTGTAAGGGTCAGTCAACTCACAAAGTCGTGGGGTCATGGTCGTCATCGATAGTGTCTGGGAGTCTTGGCAGTTCTATTAGCCTTGCCACGGGTCGTGTGTAAGTCCGCCCTTGGACGAGCACTTCAGCTGCTCGGACCTTGCCATCGGCACCGGTGATCACTTTGCTTACGCGGCCAGCCGGCCACATAGCTCTGGGTAGTGACTGGTCGATAATCATGACGACTGTTCCTTCTATCAAATTGTCTCTCTCTTTTACCCACTTCTGGCGGGTCTGTAGAGACGGTAGATAGTGGAGTAGGAAGCTATTCCAAAACTTGTCAGCCAGTACTTGACTGTACCTCCACATTCTTCGGCCGTTCGCTTCTTCAGGCCTGTACATTGTCTGGGGTAGCGCGGGGTCCAGCCGCCCCATCAAGAGTGTGTTGGGGGTGACTGGGTCGACATCTGCTACATCACTTGAGACGTAACCGAGGGGCTTGGAGTTCAATACTCCCTCGATATCCGTGAGGACTGTCATTAGGACTTCTTCCGCCACAGTCTGGGCCCCAAGCACGGCGTACAGGGCTGTCTTTATAGAACGTACTTCTCGTTCCCAGGTTCCACCGAAGTGGGGTGCGTTCGGGGGCTTAAACTGGAAGTCAATCTGGGATGGAGCGAGGTGGGTCTTAAGTTCTGGGCCCATAGCTTGGAAGCTCTCTCTCAGCTCTCTTTCTCCGCCTTTGAAGTTTGTCCCGTGATCAGACAACAATGTAGACGGTTTTCCTTTCCGCGATGTGAATCTTCGGAAGGCCATAAGGAATGAGTCTGTGCTCATGGTTGGAAGGAGTTCGATATGTATCGCTCTGGTGGTCATGCATTTGAATACAATACCCCACCGCTTCTCGGTTCCTCTTCCTTTCTTTATATACAACGGGCCAAAACAGTCCATGCCTGTGGAGTGAAAAGGCTTGTCGCAGAGTCGGAGGCGACAGGGAGGTAGGTCAGCCATCCGGGGTATGCTGGGCTGCGCGCGCCACTTTCGGCAGTCTAGACAGGTTCGCTGGAAGCGTCGCACTGCTTCTCTCCCTTGAAGTATCCAATAGCGACGTCTGATCTCCGCGAAGACTCTCTCTGCTCCTGCGTGGTGCACATCCTCGTCGTATTTCTTTATGATCAGCTCTGTGACCTTGTGTCGGCTGTTCAAGACTATCGGGTACTTAACGTCATCCGGTAGGTCGGGGGCTCTCCGCAGACGACCACCCACTCTGATGAGATTATGGGCGTCACTCTCGGGTGCCAGGTGGAGCAGTCTGCTGTCTGATGGGACGGGCTTTCCTCCCTGTAGACAGTCTAGCTCATCGGGGAACGAGTCTCTCTGGGCTCGTTGTAGTAGAAGAAGTTCTGCTTCTTCGTAGTCAGCTGCTGAAATGTCAGTGGTGGGCTGAATCTCTGGGTGGTGCCACAGGAATGTCTTTAGCTGCGCACTCTGTAGGGTGAGGCAATCATCTATGTTGGGGTCTGTGGAGGCGACTGTGCTCAATCCACAGAACATAGGTTTCTTGTTTTCCGCCTCCTCTTTATTCGCCTCCCGTGGGGTGGGCGTAGGCCACTCTTCTTCCGGGAGCTTGAGGAACTCTGGTCCGTCACTGTAGATGTTGTGACGGGTGAGGTCATCTAGGGACATTCCCCGGGTGATGACGTCAGCTGGGTTGTGTTTGGTGTCCACATACCGCCAGCCTGCTGCTTCTGTTAACTCTTGAATCTCTGTGACTCTGACTCCCACGAAGACCTTGTATCTGCATGAATCAGACTTGATCCATGTGAGTACTGTCGTAGAGTCTGACCACAAGATTGTTCTTTGCACCGGGATGGTGAGTTCACGTTGGATTAACGTGGCTAGATGCGCTCCTGCTAGGGCTGCGCAGAGCTCTAGACGCGGGATAGATTGTTGCTTTCGTGGGGCTATTCTTGAGCGAGCCAGGATGAAAGCGGTGTGTATCTCTCCTCCCTTCTCTTGGGCACGCAAGTAGGCCACAGATCCATAGGCTACTTCGGAGGCGTCGCTGAAGACGTGTAGATCCATCTTGCATGTCTCTGGCCTCACTGTGGGTGGGAAGTAGCTGCGGCGTATGTTGACGCCTGGGAGTGAGCGGAGTTCCGTCTCCCACTCTCTCCATGTGGAGGCAAGGTGTGCGGGTATTGGGTCGTCCCAGCCCTGGTCCTTGTCCCATAGTGCTCGTACAATCATCTTTGCCCTGGTGGTGTAAGGTAGAATACATCCCAACGGGTCATATTGTCTGGCGAGTGTTCTGTACACACTCCGTCTGGTGGTCGGTATCGCCGTCGACCTTCCCTGCTCCGTGGTCAGGGGTTTGTGTCTATAGTGGAGCGAGTCTGTTTTGAAGCGCCAGACTAGTCCTAGTGTCATTTCTTGGGCTTCTCCTGGGATGGTCGCCATCCAGGTCTCGCTACTGGCTGCCTTGTCCGCGGGGGAGAGGCTGCGCAGTACTTGCGGGTCGCTGCTGGCCCACTGCCTGAGATCAAAGCCGCCTTTGATCAGGGAGGCGCGTAGCTTGAGTAGGAGAGCCTCGGCTTCTTCTTGAGTCGAAACGCTTTGTAAACAGTTGTCCACGTAGAAACTGTTCTTCACACTGTGTCGGACCTCTTCATCTGCTGCTGCTCTGCGACGTGTTTCTGCAGTGCAAATGTAGCACAGCACGGGCTGCATGTGGTTCCGAAGGGGAGGACTTCCCATTGGTAGATGGCTGGGTGCTCATCTCCGATCCTCTCTCTCCATAGGAACCGCAGTAGGGGCTTATCCTCCTCCACTAGTCTCACCTGCAGGAACATCCCTTTGATATCCCCGCTGATAGCCACCTTGTCCTGGCGGAAGCGTAGTAGCACGCCTAGTAGAGAGGGGCCGAGTGTGGGGCCGGGCAAGAGCTCTTTATTCAGATTCTGGGATCCGATCTGGTAGCTGCAGTTAAACACAATGCGATCCTTGCCGTTGTGGTGGACCTTGTGGTGCGGCACGTACCATGATTCGGTCGTCTGATCGGCCTCTTTAATGTCAATCTTCATTACGTGTCTCGCTGTGATTAGCTTCTCAATCTCAGCGCGGTACACACTCTCTTGAGCGGGGTCTTTGGCTAGGCGCCGCTCTGTGTTCAATAGATACCGCTCCGTAGCTTCTTTCGTGGCGTGAAAGGTGGGCATTCCCTCTCGCCTCAGGAGTGGAGTTGCGTATCTCATCACTCCGCTGACTGTGACTCTCTTTGTCCCTTGCTCGAGGAGGTTTATGGCGTAAATGTCTTCTTTAGAACGAATGTCTTTCTTTTCGTTCTTAAAGGGCATTGTCTCTAGTGTCCATAGCCTCTCGACATGCTGCAGGAGAGTGATGTCTTCTTCTGTCACTCTGGAGTGGAGGCAGCTAGTGGCTGCTGTTCGGTTGAGAGATTTAGCGAGGGGGCCTTGTAATGTCCATCCTAGGCGGGTCTCGACTGCTGCAGGACAGCCTCTGGGTCCTGTATGGACCCGGTCTATTGGGACTATGAGGTCTGCATGGTCGGAGCCTATCAGCAGGGTCGGGGTGGCGCCGTCTATGAGCGGGATAGGTAGTTGACGCAGGTGCACATATTTATCCATCAGTTTGGCGATGGGGTAGGTGTACTGTGATAGTCCTATTTCTTGGCTGGTGAAAGCATTTGTAATCCTATACCGTCTCTCTGGCTGCCCGCTTGCTGCGATAGTGAAGGAGACATTCTCGCCTTTTATCGTCTTTAAATCTCTTCTTATTGTCCGAATCGTCATCTGGTTCTCGCTCCCCCGCAGTCCCAGCTGGGCCGCAGCGGATGCGAGGAGAAGGGTCTTCTCTGACCCGTCATCAAGGACGGCGTAAGTGTCCATGACTTTATCTTGGTGGCTCAATGTTACACGGACTACCTTTAAGAGCACCTGGGCGCCGCTGCTGCTGGCGGGGTCAATGTACATGACACTTGCCTTTGTGCTGCTCGATGGTACAGGTGCAGGCTTTCTTCTGTTACTGTCGTGTAGGACATCTAGGTGGGCTCCGTCACACCGACTGCACCTCTTCTTTAGGCGGCACTCGGCTGCCATGTGACTGCGCGCACATCGGTAACAGCGCCTGTTGGACTTTATCCATTGACTCACTTCTTCTGCATTCATCTTCTTGAACAGGTCACATTGTGACAGCCAGTGTTCCTTCTCGCAGTACGGGCACACCATCTTCCACTTCTCTTTTCTCGAGGGGGTACTGTGGTTCTTACTGCTCGGTACTGATTCTGATTGGTGCATGACAGTCACTGATCTTCTTCCATCGTTTACTCTCCTAGGTCCCTCTCTGGAGCTTGGTGTGCTCCGCACGAATGTATCCAAGCGTAGGCTGCTGACTTCTCTCGTCAGGAAGTCGGCTAAATCGAGGAGGGATGGTTCGGGACCGTTAGGATCACGGTGGTCTCTTTGCCGCCTAAAGCGCTCTTGTCTGGCGGGCGGCAGCTTCTCTAAAATCCTCTCGACGTTAGAGTTGGCGTATAGCTCGTGCATACCCTTTTCTCGTTGCGCTCCCAGCATCCCTACCAGGGACTGCACTTTTATAGACAGGTCGTCTAGTGAGCGATTGTCTGTTGCTGGGGGTAGGCGGTCAATATGCCTTATCTCTTGGATTACGTAATCCCATATACGTCCATATCTCTGGTCCAGCGCTGCTAGAGCCGCGGTGTATGGGGTCGTAGAGGTGGCATAGGCTAGCGCTATATTATGCGCTCGGGGTACTTTCAGGTGCTTCAGTAATATTGCATACTTGTGGCGTTCGTCAACGACATCCACCATCATTGTCTCTAAGCACATCCGGAGCTCCGTGTACTGTGCTCGATTCTCATGGGTGAAGTCTGGAAACGTCGGTGTGCCAATGTATGACGCCGTGGATGGCTGGCACATCGGTGAGCGTTGGGAGGGAGGCCTCCTAGGCGAGTCTCCTCTTGCGCCTCTCTGTGGGCTGGTACCGGCAGGGTACCATGGCCCGCTGGTCCAGGTGCTGTTCCTCGGGGCTGGTCGTGCGTCATGCTCACCCGTGAATAGAGTCGGGGGTCTGTAGCGCAGCGCCGCGGGGGTATAGCCTGGGCTGTACTGGACCTCCTGGTCCGGTGGAGTACCGTGCTGTCGTCGGGCTTGGTTCTCCTCCTCTCCCTCTTCTTCTTCTGTCAGGTCCTCTAGATCCTGTAGTCGTTTATTTAGCCTCTCCGCAGTGTATGCTGCTCCTTCCTTGTAGCTGGGTCTCGCTTGGACCGGTCGGGGAAGGGGGTCTGCGGGGGGTATAGGCTCTCTCTGGTGGTCAAGTTCAGGGTCGCTTGGTCGGTTAGGGGATGCTGCCCTTGACTGTTGTCTCGACGAGGCCCTTGAACCCCTGGCGGAGGGAGAGGGTGTTGCCTTGGTGATCAGCTGCTCCATTAGCTGCGCTTGTAGTCTGTCGCGCTCGCCCTGTAGTCTGTCGCGCTCGGCTTCGCGCTGGATGAGAGCGATGTCGCGCTCTGCTTCTCTTTGGGCACCGTCAGCGGCGCGCTGGGTGTCGGACCGGTCTCTTGCCATATTCTCTTCCGTCTGAAGGCGTCTCATCTCCAGGCGTATGTGCTCTTCTTCGCTCCGTTGCTGTGTTTGGAGTCGATCGCGTTCACCCTGAAGTCGATCGCGTTCACCCTGGAGTCGATCGCGTTCGGTAGAGGCTGTCAGGCTGACGAGGAACGCCTGTGACAGCATCCTCTCCGCCTCGCTGGGGGAAGACGCTTGTAGAGGTGAGCCGCTCCTGGCTGTACTCGTTGGGGAGTCCTGGAGCTCTATCTCCTCGGCGCTCTCCTCATCTTGTTCCGTGCAGGGTTCCACCTCTGGAGGGTTGTCTTCCTCCCGGAGCTGGTCGGGGACTACTTCTTCGGTATTGGCGGGGGGTAAAGGCATGTCTGTTCCCTCCTGGTCCCCACCGTGAGCTTGGTCAGTTACATTAGAACCCACTAGGGCCTCTGTGGTCGGGGTAACCTGGTCGTTAAGGTCAGACATAATTTTACTTTCTACTTTTACCGCGTTTACCGTCTGTAGAAGGCTAGGTAGTTGACTGACAGCGTAATCCTCTAAGTACTGAGGTGTCTGTCGTCTGCGCCGCGGGCGTTCTACGTTAGGAGGACCGTTTCGTGGAGTGTTCATCATAGGCCATTTCAATATTAATAACACTATATTAATATTACACTAGTTACCCTCCGGCTCGAAGGACCAATTGTAACTGAGGGGTACAATTCCCTGACTGTATTGATAAGTATGGTATCATTAAACCACTACCGCTTGATGTACTTTAACTTCTGGCCATACAGTACACGATATCTAAGTATGATGAACACTTTCCCACATATGAAATCAGGTCCACACAAATATAACAGTCGAAGGTTTAATATAGCAAAAGGTATATACAACATTCACTTAATTACATTTATGATTTGAATGCACTTGTAAGGCAAATGAGTATTCGTAGGCAAATCAACACTGAATGTCCAATCTCTGGTTACGCAGGAAGCAAGTATACAACCTGGTTCTTTAGGGAACTATAGCGATGGTACTTAAGGATTATAGCGGGATACTAAAGGGGTCCTGCTGGTTGTAAGTCAGTAGGGGGGGGGGTTTGGAGAGCCGTCAGCTGCATCCCATCTGGCCAACGATTCCTGGGGAGAATTCAGGTACAGAACACAGTGCCCGCAGGATCTTGATCCACAGATGAATACACTTGGGCCTTCTTGTAGACGGTAGCTGTAGGCTGTAGGTCCACAACGAAGGAGAAGCGAGGCGGCCTCGGTCTGGGTTGAGCGCCGTCTCACCTGGGCTCCTCTCGGGGGTAATTCCAACACTCACCGGCGTTGGCTGTTATCCGCTCCACAAATCAAAGCACCCAAAGCAAATAGATATGCCATGCCGTATAGGCTCAGCAGTCGTCCGGGTAGGTAATCCAATGTGCAGGTCCACTCGTCCTCGCCCAGAACTCCTCGGATGAAAGCACCACGCGTGGTCTGCCCAGCCTGGTTAAGACTCTAGATAACGCGAGGAAACGATGGGGGTGCTGCTCACTTTAGAACTCTAACCGAACGATGCACCATACATAATAGACTATTATTAACGTAATAGAAATACGTCCCACTCGACGGTACAGTGCCAAACTATGACAATTCAGCTATGAATTTACACGAGGTCTCAATGCCTATTCTGGGGCCAAATAGGCCATACTGCACCACACGTGGGTCGTGGGTGAGGCTTCACGTCTGTTACTAGGTTGGAGGGTAAAGGACTAATGGACTAAAAGAAAGTTCTACTTTACTTGCGCCATATTTATATGCACGGTGAACAAATAGTACCATTCGTATTTCGGTAGCCGTATTCCTACGCGGAACCGGGGCTAGTTGGGACATGTTCGTCGGCACTATTGAACTTGACTCAAGGGGCTTGTCTGCTGGCGCCAGGTTCTTGTCCAATGAGAGAATGAACTATTATGGGCTGTAGTAGACTAAAGGGATATTCAGTGTATATGTACAAAGAATATACAAGGGATATCAAACGATATACAAATACTATTAAATATATATCCATAAATAAATATATATATTCGGTTTAATCTGATCCTTCACAACAGCGTAGGATATTTTAACATTTGTATGTTTCACTAGTCCAGCCTGCTCACCAGTGATGAAACAGGACACATGGGGGCGACAGTGGCTCAGGAGGTAGAGCAGTCGCCTGGTAATCGGAAGATCCCCGGGTTTGATTCCGGCTCCTGCCGGCAGTGCAGCAGTCTTTGAGCAAAACACACACTGTGGTGCGTGGTCGCCTCCACCGTCGAGCGTGTGAATGTGTGAGTGAACGTATGATTTGTGAGGCAGAAGCTTGTAAAAAAGTGCTACATAAGGTACACGGTACACGGATAAGGTACAAGGTGTTTATTGATAACATGCTAATGAAGCAGGAAATAGACGACAGAGGGGTCAATACACATGGAGCCTTACTGGTGGTTTTGGCGTGGATGTACCTGGTGTACAAGGTGTGCCGGGGCAGGGAGTGAACACATGCCAGAGTGCCCAGCAAGGGGGCAGGGACAAAAATAGAGATGGCCGCCCCCCCTCTTATCTAAAACGGGGTGTGTGTGTGTGTGTGGGTTTACACTTGTCGTTGTTTATTTGGTGTGTGTGTGTGTGTGTGTGTGTGTGTGTGTGTGTGTGTGTGTGTGTGTGTGTGTGTGTGTGTGTGTGTGTGTGTGTGTGTGTGTGTGTGTGTGTGTGTGTGTGTGTCCATACAGTATGTCTGCCTTCTCCTCCCTCATAGTGTATCATTATCACTTCTGTTTCCTGGCACAGGCGCGGGTGATAAGCTGATCCATTTCCATTGCTCATAGAGAAACGCGGCCAAAAATAAGGGCCCACAGTGTCCTAATGTGTGGGCCAGGCCCCTGCTGAGTAATGGTGGCAGGCCAAACTCCCTGGTATTATGGGTGCTAGCGGGGGCTGTGGGACCGGCTAGCGGGGGCTGCGGGACCGGCTAGCGGGGGCTGTGGGACCGGCTAGCGGGGGCTGTGGGACCGGCACCCTCATCATTATTCACCAAATTCCGAGCCCGTGGCCGGCCCGAGACATCTCTCTTAATCCCCTCCATTTTTAATCAGTCTAACCTGGGACGCCAAACCACCAGACCTGGCGGAAGGTCTACTGATTGAGCGAGGAGATGCTGAACCTGACCCCCCCCCCCTCTCTCTCTCTCTCTCTCTCTCTCTCTCTCTCTCTCTCTCTCTCTCTCTCTCTCTCTCTCTCTCTCTCTCTCTCTCTCTCTCTCTCCTCTCTCTCTCTCTCTTCTCTCTCCTCTCTCTCTCTCTCTCTCTCTCTCTCTCTCTCTCTTCTCTCTCTCTCTCTCTCTCTCTCTCTCTCTCTTTGTCTATCTGTTAGTCTTTCTCTGCATCTGTCCCTCTCCCTATTTGTGTCTTTCTTCCTGTCTGTATGTACAGTATGTATGTATGTATGCATGTGGAATGAATGAATGAATGAATGAATTAATGAATGAAAACTTTATTTAACAGATTGCAGAATGGGTACAATACAGTACGGCTCAATACACACAATTGTTAAGGTGATGCAGACCAGAGAAAGACGTTTGTCTTATTTACATTAGGGTCCCCCATTTTCATTTCATAATTTTTCATAATTTATGACAATACACAACATACATGACATCATGACATTTATGACATAGGGACATACATGACATACTATGGTATATAGTACTGTTACATTTGTGACATATACGATATGCAAATACACAGTACTATTACCCATAATCCTAATATATACATATGATGGGGAGGATACTGTACATTATGAGGGGGTGGGTGGGTGGGAGGGGGGGTATGGACATTTACGGTGGCCAGTTTCGAATTGCAGCCTCCCGTAGGTGCTCTTTGAGAGCGGTTTTGAATGTGGGTAGGGATTACATTTTTTTTACGGCTGTGGGTAGGGCGTTCCACATTGCTGTGGGCGTGGCATAATTGTGAAACGTGTTTAGTCCCTTGTATGTGCCGAATCTGGGTTGCACATGATTTGTGGAACTCCCTCTGGTGTTGTGATCGTGGTATTCACTGACCTTTGGCAAGTATTTCGACATGTACATGGGTACCTGAGTGGTTGTCAAAGTGGGTTCTAGGAGTAAGGTCAAGCAGTAGTCTGACCAGTTTGTTTTGTGATGTTTGTAATCTTGTTTTTAGCGCCTTTGAGGTGCTTTGGTACCATGAGGTGCATCTTTGAATGAGTGCTCTTGCCAGAGAATGGACTCTGTTTTACCCAGGTGTAATGATAGTTTGTTATCAGCGAGCCAGGTGCAGAGTCCACCTCCTGTTTGATGTGTCGTTAATTTTCTACCTATTACATCTGTAATTTTCTACCTATTATGTATTTGCAGCCGGTACTCTGTATAAAATCGAATACAATTTATTTGTAAGGCCCGACAACACAAGTTCTGTTCCATTAGGGGCTCTGCTTGGCATCACACTGCACTCCCTCGCGTACGTGCATGCGCACTGAATAAATTCCACAAATGTACCTTTAATACCAGTATTAGTCTGACCACACCCCTCATCAGCTTACCTTCATAAGCAGGTGTGTGGTCACCTGCTCTCCTCCTTCTCGCTTTCACCACAAGGAAGTGCCTCGGTAGTACCCCACTTGACGTGTTGTTAGTTGAAAAGAGTTGTGACGGGTTTACATTGTGCTTAATTTTTTCTTCTCTCACATCTGTTGTACAAGAAAAAGTTGGGTCATAATGTATTCCGCGGAGAGTAGACCCGCTAGACCAGGGGTGTCAAACTCATTTTCACAGAGGGCCACATCAGCATTATGGTTGCCCTCAAAGGGCCAAAGACCGTATAAATGTTAAAGTAATGTAAAATAAATGTAGCTACACATTTACATATTGTTAAACATGGTGTTTCTGTATTTATTACTTATTCAAGTTATACATATTGCATATTCATTTGCATAAATGTAAAAATATATGTTAGCTTATGTTATTTTATCAAATAATTTTAGTTTATCAGAACCCCATATTACTCCACCAATCAATGATCAAACCATTCAAGTAAATAACAAAGAAGAATATCATCAAATACAAGCTATGACATTAAGTTTGTTCAAAACATTTTTGTCACAGTCAAGAGGGGCAGAACTAACTGTGAGCTGCAAAGAACACGTGGGACAGATGTAGCAGATGTTACAAAAACAAATGGCTGCACACAACCTTGCAGAGGCCATACATCCAACTAATGGAAGATAGTTTAATTAACTTTAATTAACAGATTGCAGAATGGGTACAGTACAGTACAGCTCAATACACACAATTGTTAAGGGGATGCAGACCAGAGAAAGACTTTCGACTTGTTTACATCAGGGTCCCCCATTTTCAATTCGTAATGAAATTGCTATTATGTGTCTGCATGAACACACAACTGTAACTGTACTCAAAAATAACAAAATAAGGGTTGTCTCAGTTCACAACTATATTGGTCAAGTTTTGGGTGGGACTTGTTTGCGTCCCTACAGCTTCTTATTCAATTGAGCGAGATGCTCGGTTATGTCACACAGCCAGTTTGCATCTGACAGTTCAGACAATATTTCTTCAACCTTTTGTTACCTATTCCGCCTGGATCTTTTTTGTATTTTGGGCTGTAAAATTGTCAAAGAATGTCTGAGGAGGAAAGTGCTTTTGGCTTTTTTCCTTTGTTACCTCAGATGTTCAACATACATGTATGTGTAAGAATGTGTAATAACTAAGGCTGTCAAAGTTAAAGCTTTATTAACGCATTAACCCACAATTATTTTAACACTGCTATTTTTTAACCCAATATTAATGTTAAAAAAAAAAGATTTTTTGTTTTTCTTTTCTTTTTTTTTTTTTTACCCGGGCTCTTGGGGGGCCACATCAAATGACGTGGCGGGCCGGATTTGGCCCGCGGGCCGTGAGTTTGACACCTATGCGCTAGACCTACTCTTCACCAGCGGTTCTCCATTCCCGCCTCCGTTGTGCGCTTCGGTGCTGGGCTGTTGCCACTCTCGTGGTTGCCGACCCAGCCCGGGAGACTGCCGGTGGATAGTTTGCCTCACCGAAGAGCCGAGGGTTCGGTGCCGTCGCTCCGGCGATGGCCTGATCTCGACTCTGGTTCCTCTGGTTCTGGGGAATCGCCCGTTGGTGAACGGGGGGTTGTCTTGGAGCCAGAGGATTTGCGACGCAAACTTTTCGCGTCTGCTCGCTCACGTCGCAAGATGGTGGCGTGCAGGCGCGAACGGCCTGGGTTTGGGGAACTGCTGGAGACCAGCGAAGATGCGTCCGGCTCTGGATTTCCAATGGAGACTGAGGACTTCATGGACGAGGCGGACAGGTTTTTGTATGAGGGCCCCGTGGAGGAGAGTATCCCTCCTCAGGAGACCCCGGAGGGGGGGGAAATGGCTCCATGGGGCGCCCTGTTCGAGGATGTCGAGGAACCACCTTGGCCTCATCAGCAGGATGCCCTACTGTCGGCCACATCAGACTGTGGCTCCTTGACCAGTCGCAGCCTGCTGTATGTGAGGGATGCGGGGTCGGTGGAGGAAGGTTCGCAGGGGGAACTGCAGGCCTTGTTTCCCGAGCTCATGGCGGTAGCCGCCGCCGCAAACGGCGTGCCGCTGCCGCTGCCATTGCCTGCACCTGTCCCTGATGACCTCATAGGCCATCCCTGGCAGCGTCCCCCAGTGAGAGGGGTGGACGTTGTCTACCCATTTTTCCCATCGATGGGGGCCTATGTTCGTCTGGGTCAGGCGGTGTCCAACATCATGGGACTAACTCCTGCCTACGTACCAGTTACGCGGGTGTCGGGGTTGGTCAAAGGTATGGGGGAGGGCGTGCCTCGGCTTGACAGTCCGATGGCCGCGCTCCTCTGTCCGGATATGGTGTGGGAACCACTATGCAAGCCGGTCCTCCAGGGGAAATCGGCTAGGCGATTGGCTTATTGGGGTGACCAGTCATTCATCGCTGGTACACAATCGCTAGCTGCGGCGTCTAACATCGCCCACCTGGCTAGATTTGTATCGGGGATAATGACGGGCGGCACGGATCTGAACGAGGTGAAATGCGATCAGATCACCCAGGCTGCGGGAGCAGTCCTGCACCTTTCCCAGGTGCTGGCCATAGCCATGGGGAAAGTGCGCGCCCTGGCCACCCTGGGCCAGCGTCACCTTTGGCTGGAGCAGGCCCGTGTGCCAGAGAAGAAGAGAGCTCCTCTTCTGACGGCCGCCCTCTCCGACGCTGGCCTATTCGGGAAGGCCCTGCGGTTGATGTCCTCAACATGCAGAGAGATGGCAGAGGAGAGGTCCATTCTCCAACCCCATTTTTCGCCTCCCGTCCTTGCCGGTGGAGTCAGAAGGCTTCCGCGACGTCGAGCTGTCTCCGTCGCCGCTACCACTGCCTCCGCCGCCGCTGCTGGCCCTGCCAAGAGGGCCAGGGGACGACACAGCGCTTCTGCCACCGCCGGCCCATCCACGACCGGAGGAGACGGTAGGGAACGTTGTGTCCAGCAGACTGTAACCTACCGTCCCTCCGGGGCTCCTCGGGGTGGCAAGACTCGAGCGGCGCGAGGTGGCAGACGCCGTTAAAAGTGACTTTTTCCCCTCTGTGTCCCCTCTCCTCTACACCCTCCCCGGCCCCTCTATGATTTTGTGCCTTGACACGCTTTAATTAGTTAAATAAAAAAGTTCCCCGATGGAGGGGGACTGTGTTTTGGCCGAACAAACTGTGTGTTTCTTCAAACAATTCATATGGTGGGGTTGTGTATATATGAATCTGCCCTTTTACGTTGTGGGATGAGTCGAGTTGTGTTACGAGGTTAAGCAAGGTCTGCAACGTACACTCGGTAATAGGTTCTATTTAGCTTGATGCTCCACATGCAGGTAGAACTGGTGTTATTCCATTGCTTGAACTAAGTATATGTGTTTCACAATGCTGTGTTGTTTAGTTGCAGTAATACTCGTACACACACATTTCACGGCCTAGCCGTTTACTCTCGATCAGCGTTTTTCCTATGTACGACATAGTCAACGGGTATAGGATTCACGCACAGGCGACTTGTGTTTTGTTGTAAAACCTTTACACATTTTGTGGGTAGCGGACATTGTATTAGCTTCGCTATGCATTGCTTTCTACCGGAGGTTTTTCAAGATGGCTACGGTTGTTTTTCTGTGTGTAGGGATAAAGGGTGTTTTTTCGGGAGGGGGTGTCGAATAAACCCCTCCTTTCCCACTTGATTGGTTTAGGGGATTTTTGATCTCTTCTGCTGAGCCAGTCAGGGCCAATCAACTTGAGTCGATTGGTCACGTGACTCACAGTTTACATATCTTTTTCATGACTATGGTCTCATGTGGGAAGGTGTTTCTGGGAGGGTCTGGTCTTACACTCTGATTAAAAAGAGTGACTGGATTAAAATCATGTGAAAACAGGTTTTTTACTCCCAGCTGTGCAGTTGGGTCATACGGGTGATGCTTTTTCTTTATTTTTATAAAGAGTTGAATGTGTCTATATGGATTGGAAATGAGGGTCCCTGATGGAAACAAGACTAACGTCTTTCTCAGGTCTGCCTCCCCTTAACCAATTGTGTGTATTGCCGTACTGGGTTGTACCCTTTCTGCAGTCTGTTGGGTAAACTTTTTCATTCATTCATTCATGGAGTTGATTGCATCTCGCCCCTCTTGTCGTTCCCCTGGGCGTCTTGGGGATTCAATATGGTGGTCTAAACGGCCTATTGTTGATGTGGGTATGTCAAAACACACACATAGTGCTAGCTCAGGATGTGCTTTTGGGGCATTGGCTGACTGGCGCGCCTTGATTGCTTGGGGTTGAAACAGCGTTTTTATGAAGCAATTGGGATGGGGGTTTTTTCCTCTTCCGACACCCTGTGTGGTTGTCGATGGGTTCCCGTTCATGTCAGGGGATGATGACGGAATGGGTCTGGACATATGGGGAAGGGTCTCACGCCCTAGGGGTGGGCCACCGGGCGCGGTTCGTACCGACACGTCTGGGTGGCGCCTTCTTTTTATGTTGGGATCAACACGCATATCTGCCCCTTCTCCTGGGGTTGGCAGGTCGGCGTGATTAGGGCACGGGACTGGTTCTGGTCACGCTGGTCCAGATCAGTTGCACCCGTTGTCCGCTGGGGATGCAGATCTGCTGTTCTGGTACCCTGAGGGACTTGGGTTTTTTTCAGGGGGAAAAATGCTAGGTCGGTCCGGGTGTCACAGGGTTGAGCGTTATGGAACCCTTGTTGGGTGCGTTTGTATTCTGCACTGTCGTAATGGCTTACGGCCGTGCCAACCTGTACGCGCCCGATCTCGTCGGATCTCGGCCGCTGTGCTGGTTGGTCTTGGTTGGTACTTGGTTGGGTGACCTCCTGGGAATACCGAGTGCGGGGTGCTGGGGCTGGTCTTCCATTTTTTACGCTCTTCTCTTGCGCTTGGCGCAGAGGGGCCTGTTGGGGTGGTTTTAACCTCCTCGGGGGACCCTGTGCTCCCCGTATCACCGGGCCCGGTCCGGGGTAATGTTCGTTGACCCGTAGGCCCGGGATAGCCCTGTTGGAAACCAGAACGTGGGCTGTGGCGGTGCCGCAGGTGTGTTTTTGGGGTTTCTTTCCTGAGGGGTTATGGGACCAACCATTGCATGGGGTAATGCCTAGGTGGTTGGTTCTCTGGTGTGTTGCTGCAGTGTCAACTCCCGGTTCTCCGGTTGAGGGTGCCCCTGCACGTTCATGACGTCTGCCGATCGTATGGGCCTTCTCTGAGGAGGCTTGGTTATGCGACAACGCCAGCATACGCCCCTTCCGCCGGGGCGGCTGTGTTCAGCTGTCCTTCTGGCGCCTGCCTCGTCCGCAGTCTCCAGGCTTGGGTTGACAGCCTGTTGCCTGGTCTTTTTTCCCGGTGCACTGCCTGCTTCCGTTGGTTAACTCTTGTGTGTTACGACCATGCTGTCTGCCTGTTGCAGGGCCTGTGTTCCAGGCGGTGTACTGTTGGGGAGGACAGGGCCCGCTCGGCTGAGGGGCCTTTGTCCGAATACGCTGGCGATGTGGGGGGCGGGGTCACTAGGTGCCCACCTGGTGGGGTCTTGATGCTGGCATCATGGAATTCTCCGGGCCCCCATTCCAGGGAGTCCAGTCCTTTTGGTGGGTCTGGGTCTTCCTTCGCGCTCCGCTGCTACGGCCTTGCCACGGGGTTGGGTTTGCCCTTGATCCCGTGATTCTGGGGGCAGTAACGAGGTTGTTTCCTACGTTCGTTCCCGGGTGGCATGCGGGTTGTGCGTGGGTGTAGTCGTGGGGTCAAGCCACGGTCTGCTCACCCTGTGCGTTGAGTTGCTTGAGTGCCTCTTCGCGCGGTCGGGCCCGTCGCCCTCTCGGTAGACCTCTAATAGGGAGGGTGCCCTCCATTAGGGGGGGTCGTATTTTATATCCTTCAGCGGGGTGTATTTGTCAGCCAGCGGCTCCGCTTGGCCTCCCTTTGTGCAGTGTGATGCCAAGCAGAGCCCCTAATGGAACAGAACGTTAGGTTATAGCTATAACCAAGTTCTGTTAATTAGGGGTGACGCTTGGCATCAGACGGCCGCTGCAGCCCTTGACCTCACCTTGTGGTGAAAGCTTGGGAAGGAGGAGAGCAGGTGACCACACACCTGCTTATGAATTGATTGAAAAATTGATTGAAAACTTTATTAACAGATTGCAGAAGTCAAGTCAAGTCAAGTCAAGAGTTTTAATTGTCACGGCATACAGGTATACAATGAAATGCGGCTGGTCTTGCCCGCGACGATGTGCAATACAGTGGTACAACATATAATAGAATCCAATAAAAAATACAGTGGTACAACATATTAATAGAATCCAGTAAAAACAACAGTGCAATAAACAGGTACATGGTGTGCCATCTCGGTATCTGTACATAGTATTTACAGAGCATATAGGACATGCTAGGTAGCTTTAGTAGTGCAATACACTGTTCCTGATGTTATACTAATTTAAAGTGGCCTTTCCTCTGGCCATAAGTGTGCGTATGTACGGCATGAGTGTTAAAGTGGCTGCTAGTGTGTGAGCGTGCTCAGCGTGCGTGTCGTGTATGTGCTTGTGTGTGCTTGTGTGTGGATAGTTCAGTTTCTGTGTCTCTCAATGTTCATTGTTCAAGGCTCTGATGGCCTGGGGGAAGAAGCTTAGCCTAAGCCTCTCCGTCCTAGTAGCTGGGGTTCGCAGGCGTCTGCCTGACCTCAGCAGCTGGAACAGGCTGTTATTGGGGTGGTGGGGGTCTTTCATTATCCTGCAGGCTCTGGATTTGCACCTCTTGTTGTATAGAGCCTGCAGGGGAGGTAGCGCAATACCCGTGGTACGCTAGGCTGAGCGCACCACTCTCTGTAGGGCCTTCTTGTCCTGTGCCGTGCTGTTCCCATACCAGGCAGTGATGTTTCCGGTCAAGATGCTCTCTACAGCTCCTGAGTAGAAGGACTGGAGTATCTTCCCCGATACTCTGAACTTCCTTAACTGTCTCAGGTGGTAGAGGCGCTGCTTCGCTTTCTTTACTACTGTGTCTATGTGTGTTGACCATGTCAGATCCTCTGAGATGTGGACCCCCAGGTACTTGAAGCTGCTCACCCTGTCCACGGTAGCCCCGTTAATCATCAGTGGTGTGTGTGTCTCCTGCTGTCCTCTCCTATAATCCACGATCAGCTCCTTGGTTTTACCAATGTTCAGGAGCAGGCTGTTGTCCTGGCACCAACGTTCCAGTACCTCAACCTCCTCTCGGTAGGCCTTCTCGTCGTTGTCCGAGATCAGCCCCACCACCACCGTGTCGTCGGCCAACTTCACTATGGAGTTGGAGCTGAACTTGGCCACACAATCGTGTGTGTAGAGTGAGTACAGCAGGGGGCTTAGAACACAGCCCTGGGGGGACCCGATGCTCAGGGTGATGGTGTTGGAGGTCTGACCCCCCACCCTGACCGCCTGGGGTCTTTCACTCAGAAAGTCCAGTACCCAGGCGCTCAGGGCGGAGCTCAGACCTAGCTCGATCAGCTTGTCCACCAGTCTGGTGGGGACTATGGTGTTGAACGCTGAGCTGTAGTCAATGAACAACAGTCTCACATAGCCCCCCTTCTGACGGTCAAGGTGGGAGAGAGTGCTGTGCAGTACCTGGGAGACCGCGTCGTCAGTGGACCTGTTTGTCCTGTATGCAAATTGCATAGGGTCCATATCACTGGGGAGAGAGGCACAAATGTGGTCCTTGACCAGCCTCTCGAAACATTTCATGACCACAGAGGTGAGTGCCACCGGTCTGTAGTCATTTGGGCATGTTGGGGAGGGTTTCTTCGGTACAGGGATGATGGTAGACATCTTGAAGCAGGCAGGGACTACTGACTCCGCCAGGGATTGATTATATATGGTGGTGAACACCGGGGCAAGCTGGTTTGCACAGGACTAAGTATGCGTCCTGTTATACCATCTGGACCCGCAGCCTTCCTGCATAAATGCTCTTCTCACACTGTGTTCCGACAACGAGAGAGCGCCCCCGCCCCCCCGCGGTTGCCCCCCCCCCCCCCTCCACAACAGCCGGTGCGCCGGTGACGTCACTAGCCAGAGGGCTAGCGGCGACACTGTCTACACCGAACCGAGCGTAGAAGGAGTTGAGTTTGTCCGCGAGAGAGGCGTCGTCGCTCCCCATTTTGGGGGCGCTGACTTTGTAGTCAGTTATTGTCTTCAGTCCCCTCCACAAGCCTCTTGTGTCGTTTTGTGCCATTTGTGTCTCCAGTTTCTCAGCATATGTCCTCTTAGCAAGTTTAACAGCCTTGCGCAGAGTGTAGACTGAAGCCTTGTACTCTTCCATATTTCCTGACTCTCTGCCCAGGTTATAAGCCGTGGTGCGTGAGTTCAGGGCTGTTCTTATAGTGCTGTCCACCCAAGGTTTCTGGTTTGGGAAAACCTGCGCCTTCTTTGTGAGGACAATACCGTCTGCCACAGTTGCTATGTAACTCACAACGGTATCAGCGTACTCGCTGACGTCACTGGCGCTTCCTTTAAACATGTCCCAGTCTGTATCCTCGAACGCATGAAGGTAAGCTGATGAGGGGTGTGGTCAGACTAATACTGGTATTAAAGGTACATTTGTGGAATTTATTCAGTGCGCATGCACGTACGCGAGGGAGTGCAGTGTGATGCCAAGCGTCACCCCTAATTAACAGAACTTGGTTATAGCTATAACCTAACGTTAATGTCCCCATGGGCCGGACACGTCTTCTTTAAACAAGTCAAGAAGAAACAAAGAACAAAGCAAAAACACCATGAACTTCAAACATTTAAAAATAAATAAAATAAATGAATGCAACACTCCCAGACATACCCCACGTGATGGTAAGGGAAAACTCACTAAAACCTAGCAATAGGAAAAAATGCACCACAACAATGTGGAGGAGAGAAACCTTAGAAGGGCCGTTCAAGGGGGGATAACTCCCTTAGATGTCGGTGATAGTAGTGTTGCAATAAAACAGGCGAAACAGTTGGTAAGCATGCACTCATATGTGTAATGAAACACAGATAACTGCATGCAATAGTAACTGAACATTTTGAAAGATTGAGAATAGAGCTGATGGCGAATCCATTTGAGGTATGGAGCGGCGTAGAGAGGGTCGCATCCTCCCGGTCATCATCACGGGACGTCCACCATCTCTCCTTGGTCTCTCTTTCTCTCCCTGTCCCTCTCTCTTTCTTTCTCTCTCTCACACTATTTCTCCTTATCTCTCTCTCTTTCTATATCTCTCTCATTCTCTCTCCTTTTCTCTCTCTCTCATTGTTCTATTCACTTAATCTTCTGTATTGTATCTCTCCTCCTTGTCTTTACATCCTGATGTCTTTTCTTCTAAATCCCCATCCTCAGCTCCTTTTTTTCTCCTTCCCCCCTCCTTATTCCTTGCCTGCCGTCTATAGCTCATTCAATGTTCTCTCTCTCTCTCTCTCTCTCTCTCTCTCTCTCTCTCTCTCTCTCTCTCTCTCTCTCTCTCTCTCTCTCTCTCTCTCTCTCTCTCTCTCTCTCTCTCTCTCTCTCTCTCTCTCTCTCCATGGTTTGTGTTGCGGACATCAGTCGCCATGGAGACCAGTTAACCAAGCATACTCTGAGTTCATCAGTTGATTGCTCGCCAGTTTGAAAAACCGAAAAGAGAGAAAGAGAGAGAGAGAAATAAAGAAAGAAAGAGAGAGAGAGTGAGAGAGAGAGAGAGAGAGATAGAGAGAGTGAGAGAGATAGAGAGAGAGAGAGAGAGAGAGAGGCATACTGTAATCTGAGGGCATATTTTTGAAGATGGAGGGTAATGCCAGTGTTGAGTCACAAAATGAAAGGGATTTAATTTGACAGTGATGTTAACACTTTAATCGCCAAAAACGCTGTAGGACGTCTTTCCCCGCCATGCTCATTCTGCCAAAGACGCCGTATCATATTTCTCCCCCGGAGACTTGAGATCTACTGTTGAGCCCCTCTCAACTCTAAAAACGGTTCAAGAGCGCCATCTGGTGGCCGATCGGCGGATCGCCCAGAGCGGAAACAGGAAATGGAAGCTGGTGCTCATTTCAATTCGGTCCGATCACTCGGTAATAGTCCCAGGACTCGAGCTAGACACAACGGATAGCAATCCGTTACCAATAACTCGATAAACAACATGATTTGGACGTATATACTATTATACAACCTGGAAATGGATCGCATATTTCTACATCCCATAATATGAATATTTCTGTTCCACGCTCATCGCCCAACGCTATGAGGAAGCTACGGTAAGATTCAGCGTTATTTTTTAACGTGTTCGATACTAACTGCTCTAATGATCATATCACCCACACTAGATGAATCATCTAACGTTGGCCACGGAATTATAAACGACCCCCCCCCCCCATCCGGTCAACATCAGATGATCAGTAGTAACTTCTAGAAGCACGTCCATTTGAAATTTTTTATCTCGCGCAGATTCCTATCAAACTGTATTTCATCATCAATATAATGCATTTGGGGCTATAAATCACGTTCTGGAGAAAGCTGCAGAAAACGATAAAAACATACTTATACTTTAGACCGTATTTTAGTATGAATATGTGAATGAAAAAGTATAACGTTTCTACACCCTGAACAATAGATATAGGACGTTGAATGGGCCATAGTAATGTCAATTTAGCAATACAATTTAAAAAGTTATAGCCCTGCAAAGAAGGTAAACATCCCCATAGACAAATAGAGCTGGCATGGGATGGTTTATTCTGAATTTAAGCCTGGCGATCAAAGTGTTAACATACAGTAACTAGTAATTAGAACCTAAACACTTAAAACTAAACATTTAAAGGTCCCCTCCTTCCACAAAACGTGAGCACTTATCCTGCTCACCTGTCATTGCTATTGTCCCGCTGGCCACACTGTCATCCATACATAGGTATGTAAGCACAAATATATGATATGAAAATATGATGAAAAGAGTCTCGGGAACGCTCTCCCCCTGGACCTGCAAACTGCCCCCTCTGAAAACTCTTTTAAAAAAACAACTAAAAACACATTTGTTTAGACAGGCATTTGGTCATACATAGGCACTCTTTCTTGTCCTCACTGTTCCTATAGTTTTGTTTTTTAATTAGTGACTGATGATTGTATCTAAATTATTTCATTCAACTGGTTTCACTGTTTTTAACTGCTGTCTGTTGTTGTTGTTGTTGTTGTTGTTGTTGTTGTTGTTGTTGTTGTTGTTGTTGTTGTTGTTGTTGTTGTTGTTGTTGTTGTTGTTGTCATTTATTTCTGATTTTGTTTTTGTTTTTATATACTAAGCTGTAGTGTAAAGCACCCTATGCATTCGTGCTGTGAAGGGTGCTATATAAATAAAAGTCATTCATTCATTCATTTATTCATTCGTAAAGTGTGTGTGAATGTGCAGTAAAGTGCAGTGTAACTGAGGGGGCAGGAGATCTGGGGAGGCAGGATCAGGTGTTGGGAGTCTCAGCTCTCCGTCAGGATGGCCTGGGGGCAGGAAATGTTCATGCGGTGGTTAAGTGCTCTGCACACGGCGGGTGATTTTTGCCAGGCGACTGATTTTTTAAGCGAGGCGACCGACAGAATTCTATTGCGACACAGCAAGGACAATGAGGAAATAACATGACTTCTACAGTAGAAGTAGTACAGAAGTTCTACTGGTGTATCATTTGTACACCATTAATTTATCAATACATTCATTGATCAATAACCTACGTATTATTACCATGCTACTTATGTTCATTATTATTAACAGCTATAGTGGCCGCTTGTCATTAACTAATAAATGAACAATGCGCCACGATGCACCTACTAGATGTTTTTATACTCGGGTAACAAAATAAGTTGTGGATGTTGACAGAGTTTAATGTCCAGGCTGCAGCTGATATGGTTTATAAGGTTTATTGTACAAAGAAAATGATGGTTGAGAACAGAACAGCGTCTTCAGTGAAAAAACATTCTCTCTCAGCAGGTGCATAATACTTGTCCAATCAGTGGTAGTGAACGTATTGTAGCGATCAGTCATGCAGTAATGTCAGGAAGAATGAGGAGAGGTTGTATTCGTATAGGTGGTTTAATTCCAGCTCAATATGGGTTTAGTTCCCTTGTAATGCACAACACAGCTACCTGCTAATTCATCTCGCTTCACAACAACCTAACATCCGGTCCGTCCTCTGATATCTCCCTCCTGGGGGAAACAAGTAACCACACCCCCAGCTAGACAGAGCGACACATAATAGCTTAGTATACCTGAACGGTCGGCTCTGGTGTGGGGGGCTAAGCGATTGTCGTTGAGCGACAGGCGATCGCATCGCCAGGTGACGTCGCTCGCCCGCCGCGTGCGGACCACTTTAGCCCTGACGCTGATACAGCCAGGTTTCCTCTTGGACTGCTTCCTAATGAAGAGGTTTTGGCTCGGGTGGCTGGGATCAGCAATGATCTTATTAGCCTTGTAAGCCACTGGGCCGACCGCACCGCCCCTCTGAAGCCGCCGCCGATCCTGTTGGGTTGCGGTTGCCGTGCCAGGTGGCGATGCAGCCGGCCATGACGCTCTCAATGGTGCCAATGTAGAAGTGCCCCAGGACAGGTGATGATGACATGCCAAACTCATTCAGCCTTCTTAGGTTGTAAAGGTGCTGCTGCTATTACTTCACCCGCGTAATAATAAATAATAACAATGGAGCATTTATATAGCGTTTTTATCCAAAGCGCTTTACAATTTTGTTCCTCACATTCAGCCATTCACTCACACATTCACACACCGACGGCGACCATGCAAGGTGCCAACCTGCTCATTGGAAGCAATTAGGGGGTTAATTGTCTTGCTTGAGGACACTTCGACACACTGCCCGGGAAGAGCGGGAATCGAACCGGGAATCTTCTAATTACAAGATGACCACTCTCCTCACTGTCGCTCCGTAGTCAGCCAAGACCACTTCATGTCCTCTGTGGACTCCATTGGTGGTTATGTGTATGTGATCTGCCCTTCTCCTGAAGTCCATCAGCTCCTTGGTTCAAGGCAACGATGAAGCACTGAATGAAGCAGCGTCCTGACTAACTCTCTCACTGAATGAAGCAGCATCCTGACTAACTCTCTCACTGAATGAAGCAGCACGCCTCCTGACTAACTCTCTCACTGAATGAAGCGGCACGCCTCCTGACCAACTCTCTCACTGAATGAAGCAGCACGCCTCCTGACTAACTCTCTCACTGAATGAAGCGGCACGCCTCCTGACCAACTCTCTCACTGAATGAAGCGGCACGCCTCCTGACCAACTCTCACTGAATGAAGCGGCACGCCTCCTGACCAACTCTCTCACTGAATGAAGCGGCACGCCTCCTGACCAACTCTCTCACTGAATGAAGCAGCACGCCTCCTGACCAACTCTCTCACTGAATGAAGCAACACGCCTCCTGACCAACTCTCTCACTGAATGAAGCAGCACGCCTCCTGACCAACTCTCTCACTGAATGAAGCAGCACGCCTCCTGACTAACTCTCTCACTGAATGAAGCGGCACGCCTCCTGACTAACTCTCTCACTGAATGAAGCGGCCCGCCTCCTGACTAACTCTCTCACTGAATGAAGCGGCCCGCCTCCTGACTAACTCTCTCACTGAATGAAGCGGCACGCCTCCTGACTAACTCTCTCACTGAATGAAGCAGCACGCCTCCTGACTAACTCTCTCACTGAATGAAGCGGCACGCCTCCTGACTAACTCTCTCACTGAATGAAGCGGCATCCTGACTAACTCTCTCACTGAATGAAGCAGCACGCCTCCTGACTAACTCTCTCACTGAATGAAGCGGCACGCCTCCTGACTAACTCTCTCACTGAATGAAGCGGCACGCCTCCTGACTAACTCTCTCACTGAATGAAGCGGCACGCCTCCTGACTAACTCTCTCACTGAATGAAGCGGCATCCTGAATAACTCTCTCACTGAATGAAGCAGCACACCTCCTGACTAACTCTCTCACTGAATGAAGCGGCACGCCTCCTGACTAAAGGCCTCTGCATGCTACAGCAAATTCAAAGCAACTTCAACACAACATCGGCGCGATTTCAGCGCGCTTGTTGCAGAGAGTCTTGTAGACTGTGTTGCTTGGGCGTTGCGTACCTGTGTCCAAAATCTAATCTAAAGACCCGTTGCGTTGGTATTGCGTAGCAGTGATTGGTTGGTAGTGAATGGGGGCGGGGCTGTCTGTCACTTCTAGTGTTCCTGGCTCGAGACCAAAAGAAAACTTTCTGACAGGAGCTCGAGACCAAAAGAAAACGTTCTGACAGGAGCTCGATAGCTAGTGTATTGTTTCATTACACTTGTTTAATTGTTTGTTTAAAATGAATCAAATGCAGGAACGTATTGCAGAGGAGGTCCGAAAGTACCAACATTTATATAATAGCGGGTCTAAAGACTACAAGGATAGCATTATGACGATGAATTCGTGGAAGGAGATTGGGGAAACAATGGGGATGGACTGGGTTGATATTACACTATATTTTCCCGTAACTCCAGCATCATTAACACCACGGTAACTCCCCTACATGTATCTGACCATTCCTTCATATCCTTCTCACTAACTCTCATGCTTAACCGAAAGGTCTTCACCCCAACTCAAACAGTCTCACTCAGACGCAACCTGCCCTCCCTATCCCCCTCCACCCTCTCCTCTGACATACTATCCGCTCTACCTTTGAGTGACACCTTCTCTGCTCTCTCCACAGAGATGGCAACCTCCACCCTCCTTTCAGCCCTTGCAACCTCCTTCGACAAGCTCTGTCCCCTCGTTGAGAAACCTGCCCGCCGTTCCCCACCCAGTCCATGGCTGACAGATCCAGTGAGAGAACAAAGACAGGTCCTGAGAGCAGCTGAAAGGAAGTATAGAAAGTCACGCCTCACTGCTGACATCGACACATATCACAACCTCTTGTTAACATTCTCCAAAACCATCACTAATGCCAAAGCTTCTTTCTTCCACCATAGGATCGAGGCCTCTGCCAAGAATCTTCGCAAACTGCATGCTACCATGTCCTCCCTCCTCACTCCCCCCCCACCCCCCCCTCCCTCATCTTTCTCTGCCGAAGACTTTGCGATCTTCTTTGAGGAAAAAGTGGAGAACATCCGCAGCTCCTTCTCCCAACCCCCACCCATTCCAAATGCTGAATCGAGAACCTCATCCTTCACTCTGTCATCTTTCTCTCCCATTACAGAAGCAGAGACCCTGACACTGGTAACGTCAAACCGTCCGACTACTTGCCAGCTGGACCAGCTACCCTCCCCACTCCTCCAGACCATAGCACCAGACATCCTCCCATTCCTAACTGCAACCATCAACTCCTCACTCAACTCGGGGGTGGTCCCCACCTCCCTAAAACAAGCCAGAGTCACGCCGCTCATAAAAAAACCAACCCTGAACCCTACCGTCATAGGCAACTACCGTCCTGTCTCTCTTCTCTCCTTCCTTTCTAAAACACTTGAACGTGCTGTATCCAACCAACTTACTGCTTATCTCTTACAGAATGACCTCCTAGACCCTAATCAGTCAGGCTTCAGGACTGGTCACTCCACAGAGACAGCCCTCATTGCGGTCACAGAGGCACTTCACTTAGCAAAAGCGAAAGGCCTCTCCTCTGTCCTGATTCTCCTAGATCTATCTGCAGCCTTCGACACAGTCAACCACCAGATCCTCCTTGCGGCCCTCGCAGGAATGGGAGTGGCTGGCTCTGCGCTGACATGGCTGTCATCATACCTCAATGACCGCTCCTACCAAGTGTCATGGAGAGGGACCCTGTCGGCCACCCGCCCCCTGCGGACGGGTGTCCCCCAGGGCTCGGTTTTAGGACCCCTTCTCTTCTCCCTCTACACTAAATCACTGGGTAACATTATCACGTCTCATGGCTTCTCCTACCATTGTTATGCCGACGATACTCAACTCTTCCTCTCCTTCCCTCCCTCAGATATCCACGTCTCTGAGCGGATCTCGGCCTGTCTGTCCGACATCTCAGCCTGGATGACGTCCAACCACCTCAAACTGAACCTAAGCTAAACAGAATTGCTCCACCTGCCGGCCAAATCCTCCCCCCTAACCGACCTTTCAATCACAGTCGAGAATACAGCTGTGACTGCGTCCCCGACCGCCAAGAACCTTGGTGTTGTCCTCGACGACCAGTTGAACTTCTCTGCTCACATCGCAGCGACGACCAGAACCTGCCTATTCCTCCTGAGCAACGTCAGAAGGATACGCCCCTTCCTGACAAAAGAAGCCACCCAACTCCTCGTCCAATCAACAGTCATCTCCCGCCTCGACTACTGCAATGCACTGCTCGCTGGCCTCCCGGCCACTGCCACTAAGCCTCTTCAACTCATTCAGAACGCAGCGGCCCGCCTGATCTCAAACCTACCGAAGTCGGCCCATGTCACCCCACTTCTTAGGGACCTGCACTGGCTCCCCATTGCTGCACGAATCCGCTTCAAGGCCCTCGACCTAGCATACCGTGCGGCAAAGGGAACCGCTCCCGCCTACCTCCGGTCAATGGTCTCTAACTACACACCCTCAAGACCCCTACGCTCTGCATCTTCTGGCCGCCTCAGACCTACTCCTATCCAAGCTCCGGGAGGGTCATCAAAGAGAAGTCGCCTATTCTCAGTCCTTGCCCCACAATGGTGGAATGAACTACCCACCCCAGTTAGGACAGCCGAATCACGTCCAATCTTTCGCCGTCGACTAAAGACGCACTTCTTCAACCATTATCTGAATTAAAAAAATAAAAAATAAAAACAATAAAAAAATCTAACCCTAACTAACCGTACTGTCATGCACTTGTCCTAATAAACTAACCTACACTGTAGCACTCAACACTTTGATGAACATTGTTGCTCAGCTGATAGAGTTGTGCCCTTCCTGATGGCTTGTCGTACAGAACTTGTAAGTCGCTTTGGATAAAAGCGTCAGCTAAATGACTAAATGTAAATGTATATACAAGAACACAAGCGAAAACAAACAAACAGGGCTATTATTATACTAACGATGTATGGTTGAGAAGGGAAATCCGTTTGTAATGGCTAGAGTGCGCACCTTCGGCTGCCCAAAGTATTCAGGCGGTTGGGCGCGCTCGAGCCGCACATCCGGGGTACATTTTGTTGCATCATAGGCTGCGCGTTGATTTTGCAGAAGCATAAAGGTAATGTGTCTGCAACACCGTTGCTTTGTCGATGTTGTGTTGAAGTTGCTTTGAATTTGCTGTAGCATGCAGAGGCCTTAACTCTCTCACTGAATGAAGCGGCACGCCTCCTGACTAACTCTCTCACTGAATGAAGCGGCACGCCTCCTGACCAACTTTCTCACTGAATGAAGCAGCACGCCTCCTGACTAACTCTCTCACTGAATGAAGCAGCACGCCTCCTGACTAACTCTCTCACTGAATGAATGAATGAGGTGTGTGAGTGAATGGGTCAAATGTGAGGAACTAATTGTAAAGCGCTTTGGATAAATGCTCTATATAAAAGCACCATTTATCATTTGACCATTTACTGATAACCAACAACAACACCACTGTGGACTACATGGATGAGGTGATGGCACTCTCAGCGTAGTGCCAGGGGAACAACCTAGAGCTTAACATGTAAAAAAGTTGATCCTGGACATCCCAGGTTATGGCCTTCAGGTGTAGAATATGATGTGTAGACCGGGACATCTCTGCAGCACTGTGACACGTCATCTAAAATGGCATTTTGACATACATTTCATCTCTAACAAATTGTGCGTCTCCTGCGATTATTATGCACTAGAGTAGACCAGTGGTTCTCAACTGGTCTAGCCTCGGGACCCAACATTTTCCTTAGTCATTAAGTCGCGACCCACATTTTTTAACCACTATGATTTATTTCACATTTTTTTTTTTTTTTTTGCAGTAATACACAATTTCATTCACTGTTAAAAACATGAAATAAACACAAAAAAGTGCAACAAAAGTGCAACTAGGGCTAAAAACCCAATTAAATAAAATAATAATAATAATAATAATAATAATAATAATAATAATAATAATAATAATAATAATAATAATAATAATAATAATAATAATAATAATAATAATAATAATAATAATAATAATAAATAATATATGCTTCTTAGCAGACTTCTTAGCAGACTTTTTATCTTAACATAACATACTACAGTACATTTGGGGGAACTAATGGGATAACTGGGGTTGCAACAAAAGTGCAACTAGGGCTAAAAACACAATGAAATTAAATAATAATAATAAATAATATATGCTTCTTAGCAGACTTCTTAGCTTTTTTTTGATATTTAAAGTTTTTTATTTTTCTCAAACAAGACAATACATACACGACAAAACAAGACAAGAAATAATAATAATAATAATAATAATAATAATAATAATAATAATAATAATAATAATAATAATAATAATAATAATAATAATAATAATAATAATAATAAATAATATATGCTTCTTAGCAGACTTCTTAGCAGACTTTTTATCTTAACATAACATACTACAGTACATTTGGGGGAACTAATGGGATAACTGGGGTTGCAACAAAAGTGCAACTAGGGCTAAAAACACAATGAAATTAAATAATAATAATAAATAATATATGCTTCTTAGCAGACTTCTTAGCTTTTTTTTGATATTTAAAGTTTTTTATTTTTCTCAAACAAGACAATACATACACGACAAAACAAGACAAGAAATGATAATAATAACAATAACAACAAGGGGCGAGGGGGGGGGGGGGGGGGTTGCAGAGCGTTACAAAGGTTCAGTAGACAAACTTATTCCAGATAGTGATCTAATAAAGTTCAGGGGACCTTGAAGGCCATCGGGCCGATCACTCTCTTGAAGAGACAGAGCAGCCTGTTCCATCGATAGCAAGTCCATGAAGTCCTTGCGCCAGTTCTCCATACTGAAGCAGTTCGGTTTGCGTTCTTTCCAGTTATTTAAAATAATCCGTTTGCATGCTAGAAAAGCCAGTGCTACAGTATTATTTACAATCTTTGCTTGAGCAGTGTCCATTTTTACACCCAATATACACATTATAGGGCAAGGATTAATGTCAAATTGGAGAGTAACTGACAGGTCCTCAGCAATGTCCAACCAAAATGTCCTAACAAGCGGGCAGTGCCACAGCAAGTGCATGAGCATACCCTCTACTCCACACCCATGCCAGCACAATTTAGGTAGGGTGTGATTCATTTTATTCAATGTACAGGGTGTTATATAGGCCCTGTGTAGTATCTTTAATTGTATAATTTTATATCTAACACATTTTGATATTTTTGTACTATTCCTAAGTGCTGCTTCCCATTGTGTTTCAGATATGGATATACCCATGTCTCGCTCCCATTGGACTTTAGTTTGGGTATTGGTATCAGGGGTGGTTGAACATGATAGTTTATACATTGCAGAAACAATGCCTTTCCTGCCTGTAATTCCCCTTAATGTCTTTTCCATGACTCCGTTTGTTCCTATAGCTATGCCTTTAGACAACAATGGTTTAATAACTGATTGTATTTGTAAATAAGATAAAAATTCTGTGTCTTTCAGCCCAAACTGTGTTTTAAGTTCATTAAAAGGTATCATATTTCCCCTTTCGATCACTTGGCCCACCTGTGTTATATTATGTTGTTGCCATACATTATTTTTAAGGATTTTACCTCCTGCAGAGAGCAAAGGGTTTTTCCATAATGGACATGATGGTAAGGAATATCCACTAAAGGTCAGGCGTTTATGTAAGATTTTCACTATTTCACATGAAAATTCTAAAAGCGGATTGTCCAGTCTGGGAGTGATTTTTGGGTTATACCACAACATTGAAAGAGATAGATCTTTGTTATGTTCTTCTATAATTTGTTCTTCAAGCCATTCCCAGCTGCCAATCTGTCTCACACTATTGTAAGCCCACTGCAAGGGGTATCTTGAGTTATATGCTATGTAATATTGGTGGATATCTGGTAGTCCTATTCCTCCACTATTTCTTGGTTTTATAAGTTTTTTATGGCTGATTCTAGGTTTTCTGTTGTTCCATAGGAAGCCAGAAAATAATTTGTTTATTTCTTTGAACCAACTAGGAGGGAACTTTAAAGGTATAGAGGACATCAAAAAAGCTAGCCTTGGTAACAAATTCATTTTTATAATATCAGATCTGCCCCAAAGACTTCTTAGCTTAACATCCCAGGGAACTAATGGGATAACTGGGGATGTTGTTTGCTCCTGACAAGAGTCTCAAAGTCTGGGGTGATGGTAGACAAAGCAACTCTGAGGTCATGCTCAATGTCCAATCTGTTTCTCTGCTTTGTCTTCAGCTGGACCAGAGCTGAGAAGCCACTTTCACAAAGATAGGTAGTGCAAAAAACTAATTATAATTTTTTTTTTTTTTTTTATATATATATTTTTTTACACACACATCTGCGACCCACTCAAAATGGCCCCGCGACCCACCAGTTGAGAAACACTGCACTAGACCATATTGTGATTTCAGCACCTAGTAAATCGAACCTATTCAGCAATATAAACTTATATTATTATAACCTATACCATACAATAAGATATGGGTGTGAATGATAACGTGAGATTTTAAACCTGCACTATGTAACTTTTTCATTAATGTGCTTCTTTTGTAAGCTAAATCACGGCTCAGTCGGGCTGAAAACCCTCCCAAAAGTGATGCATGAAGCGCAGTGGAATTGCCCTCTTCTGATTGGGTAGTACCAGTGCTGAAGAATCCATGAAAGGCTATCATCTAATTTCTAGAGCATAAAATGTGACAAGCACAAAATGTATAATGGTGTCAAAAGTGACCTTGCTTGAGGAAATCCTCCAAGTTTAAACAATGTGTGGCCACAGGTTGCCAATCTTCCATAGTGCAGCTTTAACCCTTTCACTACCACACTACCAACGGGTTAACCATTTCACTGCCACATGACAAATGGTTAACCATTCCACAACCACACTACAGACAGTTCTATTTCATTATGGCTTACGCTCAGCATCATCTGCACTGACTTCACTTCGTGCATGTGCACTGAATAAAAAATTCCACCATGTACCTTTACATCCCAACATTCGTCTGGCCACACCCCTATCCGCTTACCTTCATAAGCAGGTGTGTGGTCACCTACTCGCCTCCTTCTTCACTTTCACCACAAGGAAGTGCCTTCGGTAGATCCCCACTTGACGAGGTTGTTAGTAGAAGAAAGTTGGAAAACAAAAGAACGGGAAGATACGTTGGCATCATATCTTTATTTTCTCTCTCACTATTTTCGAGAAAATACGGCGATATTGTCTTCGTCACTGGAGTGTCTGGAAGATGATGATCATTCTGACCTTCAACGGCTTTTTCGTATTAGGAGCTCACGCCGCTGACATGCTCCCCAACTACAGTCCTCCTTTGCTGCGGCTGGATGGGTTTGGCCCTCCGGCCATACAGCTGGACTGTGGGAAGCGGTGGCTTCCAGGGTGGGGTTTCGTTTTGCTTGCGAGCTCTGGTTGTTGTTGATGCTGTGGGGGTTAGCTGACAATTTTACGAAACGCAGACTCCAGACTGGGGTCCTCTGCTCGGCTTCTTAACACTTTCTATGCCACTCACGATTTTTCTCGGAATTATTAATATTACGTTGAAAGCCACTCACGAGATTTCTCTGAATTTTTCTTTTTTTTTCCTTTCAGCGATCTGAAATCATATTGCATCACGCGAGCCTACCCTAGTCTACCCGAGAGCCGCCAGCGATCAGATAGAAAAAAGCGCCCCCTATCGTCTCCCAGATGACATAAGGGATTTTGGAATGGACTCAATGAAAATGGATGGGGAAAAAAATCCTTTACTCCACATTTTCCAGTCCACTGATGCAGCCGGGGTTACCAGAGTTCATTATGGATCCTCTGAGCGCCGCAGATCATGAATTCTACTGTATCACGTTAGATCTATACACTTATCGGATTTTTTCGAATGGTGATCAGGAATTGGAATATACCAGTTGGATACCATCTGATGTCAGGTAAGGAATCTATGTTATCAGTGTTAGGATAATCAGACTCATTTTGATGAAGATATAAGCTGTTTTGTGAAATGTCCTCTATCGGCTTCACTGTAAAATCCATGAGGAAATGAACACGGCTATTATCAGTGCGCGGCTCGAATGTGCGTGCGTGTACGTATAATATTGATCATCTAGCGTTTATTTGAAAACTATTCATAAATAGGCCGACAAATATCAACGTTCTGGAATATTCCAGTAAAACACGATTATCACAGAATGGCCCAGAATGGGCTGTTTTTTACCTCAAAACGGGTGCTTTTCAAAATGCTCTGAAACGGAAATGAAGCGATAAAAAACCAATCTGCCTTGACAGCACTGACTGGAAAATGATTATTTGATAAGCGACGGGCAGATTAGACACATAGCCATAATTTAAAACATAGATTAGGCTATATTAACGTTAACATTAAAGTGGATGGTGGCATTCAAGCGCTAACTCTGGCGCCACCTGGTGGCACTGAAAGTGTTAAACGGCGGTCGGAGGATCTTGGTCTGACGCCCATGATGGTCAATCTAGTGGGCCGCGACCAGGACCTGGTGAACCCAGGATTCTCTGGACGAGCGGATGCTTCTCTGTCCCGTGCAGGCCCCATCTTTCACATAAAAGTGAAAGTACACCCTAACGAGGAAATGTGGGCATAGGATCTTCTTTATCGGGAGTTCCATGCTCAAAGTCGGCTGCAGCCCGAAATGGGAATTGTGCTGGCTCCGCTGTATGTCTGGTAAATCACTGTTGAAAACTGTGTTTGACATTCTTTTTCTCTTCCCTCTTAGGATGGGGAGGGACTTGGACAGCGGCCTGTCTGAAGTGTGGCTTGTTATGTCGTTGTGTACAGTTCAGGTGATAGCTGCTTAGCTGGCGTGCTAGTTTGTGTCCTACTGTGTTAGCCAGTCAGCTCGCTGTGTTTAGCAGGCTAGTAAACGTTAGCTTGTTGCTATCAGTCGGACGGCTGTTAGCTTAATGCTACACTGTTGAAACGATACTGTGACTATAACATGCCTTAAAACACTCTGACTACGACGTCATCTTTGACAGAGGATGTTAGTCGACCCTACACCCGTTTGCCAGTGCCAGCGAGGACTTCGTCAACATGGAGAACGGCGGCTGGGTGGCGTTGCGGACATACCCTCGTCACCGGCGCAGGAGGTGCTGGGTTCAACTCGGTGTCCCGTTAAACCAGTGTTGCGGTTCTTTCGGCCTGCGTTCTGGGTGAAGGTAGGAGTCCCGACCGGACTTTAAACACTTCTTCTTTTCTTCCCTTCTAAATGTTTTGTAATAACGATGTTTCCAAAACATGTGTTGCTGCAATACATTGAGGATACGACACGTGTTGTGTGTGAATTGTCTTGTCGCTGGTATAGCTTCTCTCTGTAGTGAATCAGCGTTGTTTTTTACGTGTGTAAAAATGAACTGGTTTGGTTGTGATGAGAACATGTGTGTTCATGTAACGTTGTACTTGTACCGTGGGTGAACTCACAACTAAGAGGGTTAATTAAACCTGTAAAGCTATGCTTAGTGACATGTGATTGAGGAATGAATCTTTTTCTCAGCCTGTGATGACAATGCACAGTATGTTCACACATTAACAGAGGTGCCTGTTCGCCTTGGTCGTATCAAGGGTAAAGATAGGAGGGGTGTCCCCCCGGTTCCCTGGGGCTTCCCCCCCTCCTTTTAGACATGTTTAGTTACAATATATTGTGTCACTGTGTTTGTGGGGATACGATGTAACCCTCAGCTTAATTGCTGGGGTTGTGCTTTCCGCTTGAGAAACAATTTTTTCCTAAAGAAAAGATTGTTTGGTCACTTATCATGTGTGCTTAGCAAGGCCTGTGGCCAATACATAATCGAGTATTCTGTCTTCTCTCGTTATGAAAAACGGCGTTCCTCTGTAGTAGGAGTGTACTGTGCCATTTTTTGTTGTGATGAAGGGTTGTGTGTGTCTTTGTGATCTACAACTGGGTTAGGTTTGGCCCACAGAAGCACATGTGTAAGTCTGGACCGGGGCTCTTAAAGGGGCCCTCTCTGTTCTGTGTTTTTCCTTAGTAAAACTCAGGTAGCAGGTTATCACATGAGCTATGTGAGGCTGTTAGATGCTTCATGTAGCAGGCTATGACTGTGTAATGCTCTATTTGTCATTACATCGTATCATGGGTGATGGGTCGTAAAGGGGTGAACTGGTAATCATTTCCTCCCCTTTTCTGTTGGTCAGAGATTAAAACCACCTGTCCTTCAAGGTTCCTGTCACTGTTCGACACGTTACAGGGTAGGGGGGGGGGGGGGGGGAGTTTCCTGGTCCCACGCCCTGGAAGATTAGGCGTGTGCACCGCGGAAATTCCCCCGCCATAGAGTACGTCACTGAGCGCGTCTCTACCTGGTAAGACTTCCGTGGGTTGTTTAGGTCCATGTTATGGATCTGTTTCAGGGAGTTGTCAGAGCTCCTCCTCACGAAGCTCCTCCTCAGAGAGAAGTGCCTTCTGTGAGTTCGGACTCTCCTTCCCAGTGAGGGAGCCTCCTCAGAGTTCAGAGCCTCCTCCTCAGATTGTCAAGGTGAGTAGAACTTCAAAAAAAGGAGTTCTGCTCTATTGTGTGTGTATTCGATTCAATTCGATTATTGAGTGTGTATTGGTTCAGTGCCTCCTCCTCGGAGAGCCCTAACCCATGTGTTACATGGCTCAATGTTGCAATATATTCTTTTCAATCTATACAGCTCGCATGGGAAGTCTCTCTGGGGATTTCCGTCTCCTCCCTGTGGCGAGGGTGGCGGGATGCAAAAATGTTAACTATTTTTACCCTCAGCTGCGTCACGTGGGATTCATGTCAGTCTGTGTTTCTTTCTTTTTTAAATAAAAAGAGGAAGGAACATGAAGCACGACGGCTCCGTGTCGTTCTCCCAGGCGACTTGGAGGAACAATGTCTGGTGTCTTGCTAGACTATCCATTGATGTGTTTGGGTCTCGACACGTACATAGTGCTGGCTCGGGGTGTTTCTGTTAAGAATCACGCAGGGGCTAAGTGCGCCTTGGTTGCTCGTTATTAAAACAGCGTTTTTATAGGGCAACTGGGATGGAGTTTTGTCTCTTCCGAGCGCCAGTTTACTAGGTTGTCTCGATGAATTCTCTTTCATATCTGGGGGATGTTAACGGAATAGATCAGAACATAGGTAGAGGGGTCTCACGCCCTTGGGGTGGGCCACTGAGCGCGGTACAAATGGGACCGTCTGGGTGGCGCCCTCTTTTCATGTTTTAGATCGACACGCATACCTACCCCCTCTTCTGGAATGGGCATGTCGGCGTGGTTAGGGCACGGGACTGGTTCTGGTCGCGCTGGTCCAGGTCAGTTAACCCGTTGTCCGCCGGGGATGCAGATCTGCTGTTCTGGTACCCTGAGGGACTTGTGCTTTTTTCGGGGGGGAAAATGCCGGGTCGGCCCGGGTGTCACAGGGTTAGGCGTTATGGAGACCCTTTGTTGGGTACATGTTGTACTCTGCATATTCGTAATGGCTTACGGCCATACCAACCTGTACACGCCCGATCTCGGAAGCTAAGCAGGTTCGGTCCTGGTTAGTACTTGGTTGGGAGACCGCCTGGGAATACCAAGTGCAGTGAGCTTAGGGCTGGTTCTCCATTCTTTTCGCTCCTCTCTCACGCGTGGCGAAGAGGGGGCTGTTGGGGTGGTCTTTGGACCTCCTCTGGTAACCCTGTGCTTCCCGAGCCGCCGGGCCCGGTCCGAAGTAATGTTTCGTCGACCCGTAGGCCTGGGATAACCCTTTTTAAAAAACTGAAACACTTGTACTGCGGTATAGCTGGTGTATACCCGCAGGTGTGTTTTGGAGTTTTTTCTTGAGGGGTTATAGGAACAACCACCGTCTGTGTACCGAGAGGGTGGTTGATTCCCTGGTGTGTTGGAGCAGAGTCAACTCCCGGGTTACCCAGTTGAGTGTACCCCTGCACGTTCATGACATCTGCCAATCGTGTCAGCCTTCTCTGCCTCGACCCCTCTGGGGGGGGGGGTTTGATGGAGGCTTTGTCATGGTGCTCAACAATGCCAGCATACGCCCCTTCCGCCGGGGAGGCTGTTTCAGTTGACCCCTTTGGCGCCTGTCTCGTCCGCAGTGCTCCAGGCTCGGGTCTACAGCCTGTTGCCTGGTTTCCCCGGTGCGCTGCCTGCTTCCGTTGGTTAACCTTTTGAATGCTTACGGCCATGCTGACTGCCTATGTTGCAGGGTCAGTGTGCCAGGCGGTGTACTAATGGGGGGAAAGGGCCCGCTCTTGGAGGGGCCCTGTCCAAAATACGCTGGCGATGTGGGGGGGCGGTGTCACTAAGTGACCGCCTGGTGGGGTCTTGATGCCTGGTGTCATTGACCTCTCCGGGCCCCCTTTTTCCAGGGGATCCAGTCCCTTCAGTGGGTCTGGGTCTTCCTTCGCGCTCCGCTGCTACGGCCTTGCCACGGGGTTGAGTTTGCTCTTGGCCCCGTGTTTTTGGGGGCAGTAACGAGGGTTGTTCCTTCCGTTCGTTCCCTGGTGGCATGCGGGCTGTGCGTGTGCGTAGTCGTGGGGTCAAGCCACGGTCTGCTCACCCTGTGCGTTGAGTTGCTTGAGTTCCTCTTCGCACGGTCGGATCCGTCCCGTAAGCCTCCAATAGGGAGGGTATCCTCCATTAGGGAGGGTCGGGGGGCTCGGTCCTCCCCTGTCTGATGGTTGTGGGGGGCCTCAGCGGGGTACATTTGTCGAGCTTTGGCTCCCGCTCAGCTCCTCTTGTGCAGATGATGCTGAGCGTAAGCCATAATGAAATAGAACGTAAGGTTATGTATATAACCAAGTTCTATGAATTATGGTGACGCTCAGCATCAGGATGCCGCTGCGGCCCTTGATCTCGCCTTGTGGTGAAAGTTTGGGAAGGAGGCGAGTAGGTGACCACACACCTGCTTATGAAGGTAAGCGGATAGGGGTGTGGCCAGACAAATGTTGGGATGTAAAGGTACATGGTGGAATTTTTTATTCAGTGCACGTGCACGAAGTGAAGTCTGTGCAGATGATGCTGAGCGTCACCATAATTCATAGAACTTGGTTATATACATAACCTTACGTTAACCCTTTCACTACCACACTACATACTAATGTTAACCGTCTGTAGTGTGGTAGTGAAAGGTTAACCTTCTGTAGTGTGGTAGTATATTCATATAATTTAGAGTTGTTGATTTAAACGTGTTGATTGCAGATGTTTGAGATGTTAATACACAATACCAGGTAAATCTAACTCATGCAACGATCCAACCTATGTGGCAGGATAGGATCTGATGTGATCTTAGTAAGGGAGGATCACTAGTGGATCAAGTATATCTGGAGAATAGAGTGGATTTAAAGGTGAACTATCTTATAAATGGCCTTTTCCAGTGTTTATCATTGTTTTCTAGCAATGTGGGGTTGTATCAATCGGGCTATGTCTCTAATTCTCATTTTGGCTCATTCGTCCAGTTCAGATATCACGAGATCCTCTTCCACTGAACTAAGCCATTCTGAAACGTACGCGTACCTCTGACGTGTAATAATTCTTATCTGCATAGTAGTGTAGTATGTAGTAGTATGTTTGTAGCCACCGCGCACACTCAACCATTATTTATTGTAGTACGCAAGCAAATGTGTGGAATTGAAGTTTAACAGTTATTTAGCATTGGGTTAGCATTTAAAAACGTTATGAGCAAAACGGGCAAGATATGTTGTGCTGTTCCTGACTGCCAAGCAGCGAATACGTCCTTCCATTCATTTCCTGATGATGTCGTGATCCACCAGCAATGGGCCAAGTTTGTTTTGAGACCCGCCAAATGTTGTCTCAACTGCTCGGAGTCGGGTGTGTACCGCACATTTTTGCAAGGAGGACATTGAGAATAAAGGACTTTATAATGCTGGGATGATTTCCAGGATGTTACTAAAGAAGGGAGCTGTACAGAGTATTCGGGACCCGAAAGAAAATATCGAATCAGTAAGTACAACTGTCGTAATTAGTCATTGATTCACTGTCGGGGTTATATTTATTATGGACAGAAGTTGTCAAATCATTACTCAGCAACTGTCAACTGTCTGCACATGTGTCAATAGTGTATTAACGTTACTATTTTACTGTAGCGTTTCTGCGTTTTGCGATTTTCCTCTTTCTTATACAGTAGGAAGGGGGAAGAACACTATATCGTGGGCGTTCCTATGACTTGTATTCAGCTTACAGCTTCGAAACTCCACTTATTTCGTTTTACAATGTCAAAGCCTTTTAAATATAATCAAAACGTTCCCGCATTTCTGTCCGCCTTATCGTTTTATGACAGAAATCTGATAGTAATAGTAATAATAATAATAATACATTTTATTTGGAGGCGCCTTTCAAAACACCCAAGATCACCTTACAGGGCATAGAAACAGAACAGTCAAGATTAAAACAATGATCTTGGCAAAAGTGTCAGTGGAGTTAAAAATAAGACAAACAATGTAAACGTATGAAATATGAAACAGTGGCACACAGGGTGCAGTTATAGTGAGTATGCCCAGTAAGCAAGGCAGTTAAAAGACAATGTTAAGAAACGAATAAGATAAACAACAAGAAGTATAAAAAACTGTGAAGTTAAAATAACAGACAAACAGCAGGGGGTATTGGGCAGTGATGGAGGTTATAGTGAATATGCTAGTTTGAACAGATGGGTTTTCAATTGTGATCTGAATGATGAGAGTGAGTCTGACTGTCGGATGTGTGGGGGCAGGGAGTTCCAGAGTCTGGGAGCCGAGCAGCTGAACGCTCAGGCACCCATGGTACTGAGGCGTGAGCTGGGGATGGATAAGAGTCCAGTAGAGGATGAGCAGAGGGTGCGGGAGGGGGTGTAATCTTGGAGGAGGTCAGTGATGTAGGTGGGGGCTAGATTGTGGAGGGCTTTGATGGTGAGTAAGAGGTTTTTGAAATCAATCCGGTAGTGCACAGGGAGCCAGTGTAGTTGAATGAGGACGGGGTGATGTGGTGGGATGAGTTTGTGTGGGTGATAATCCTAGCAGCAGAGTTTTGGATGATTTGGAGTCTGTTGATGAGTTTGGTGGGAAGGCCGGTGAGGAGAGCGTTACAGTAATCGATCCGGGATGTGACAAATGAGTGGACCAGGGTTTCTGTCTTTGATTGGGACAGGGATTGGTGGAGTCTGGAGATATTACGGAGGTGAAAGAAGGCAGACCGGGTGGTGTATTTGATGTGTGGTGCAAAGGAGAGGGAACCGTCCAGAATGACACAGAGACTTTTGACTTGGGGGGAGAAGGGTACAGGGAAGCCGTCGATGGTGATGTTTGGAACTGGGGTGTTTTGTGATTTGGTGAGGGTGGATTTGGAGCCGATGAGCAGGGCCTCAGTTTTGCTTCCATTTAATTTCAGGAAGTTTCTGCTCATCCAGCTCCTAATGTCCTCAAGGCAGGTGGTGAGGGATGTGGGGGGAAGGGCAGTGGTGGGTGTGGAGGAGATGTAGACCTGTGTCGTCTGCATAGCAGTGGAAGTGGACCCCATGGTGACGGAGGATTGTGCCCAGGGGAAGGAGATAGATGGTGAATAGGAGGGGACCCAATACTGACCCCTGGGGGACACCCAGTGAAACAGTTGAACACCCTGACTTGTGGGCTTGAGTTGAACAAACTGTTGTCTGTCAGTGAGGTATGATGTAAACCAGGAGAGTGCGACACCAGTGATCCCAATGCCAGCCAGGCGGTCCAGGAGTATTGGATGGGAGATGGTGTCGAATACCGCACTGAGGTCGAGGAGGATGGGGATGGTGAGAAGTCCAGAGTCAGCTGCACGGAGGAGGTCATTGGTGATTTTGACAAGGGCTGTTTCGGTACTGTGTTGTGGGCGGAAACCGGATTGAAAGGGTTCGTGGAGATTGTTTGTGTCGAGGTGGGATTGCAGCTGTGCGGCAACCACCCTCTCAAGGGTTTTTGAGATGAAGGGAAGGTTGGAGATGGGCCTATAATTATTTAAGTCGGCTGGGTCAGCACCAGGTTTTTTGAGGATAGTGTATGCGCGTTCACGCGAGGGGGAGTCGGATTCTGGCAGAAACACCGGCCGAGGCATTATTTCTCGCCGAGTTGAGAGCTCCCCAGAGTCCAGACTACAGCTGGGCGATTGCCTAGAGCGAACTATTGAATATTATTATGAAGAGGAAGAGGACAAACAGTGATGATGATCCATCCATAACATAAGGTGCGTTTTCACCAGACTATGTTGGATAGTATTTTCAAACAGGCTGGATGTAACGTTGGTTGGTGACTGTCACTCAAAGCGCTTAGCGAGTATGGGCTGAGCCCAAGCTTGTAATCTTGAAGTGGAAAAATGCTGCTTTAGAGTACTTGATTAAAAATACAAAACAATGAATATAGACTCACAGAAATTGTGTAAAATTGCCCAAATAGTGAAAGAAATAGTAACACAGTTCCCCTTTAAGACATGATCAGCTTGTTCGTATGGATCCCACCACAGGAGAAATAATCACACTGAAGACTCTGTGCGCCCCCACATACATATAGCTACATGTGGGGGGTTTGTGTGTGTGTGCTGGTGCATACGTGCGTGTGTGTGAGGTAATTATACCCTTATGTGTGCACTAAGATTCAAGGGTACAGTATGTTTATATATTTGTACTACTCAGAAGTAGTACTCTACTGTACAACCAGAGGCCCATGTCATGTTGTGCAAAAGAGGAATTTATAAAACCAACATTTTGATAAGCAGGCGTGCATAAAAAAACACTGTAAATGCGGTACATTGGTTGAGCGGAGGGGACAGATTGAACATTTACAGTCGCATAAGCAACATTATGTAAACAAATTGTTAAATATCAGCGCAAGAGCGTAAATGGTCCTAATGAGTCCTGTGGGACTCGCTCCACAATACTGCAGTGTTACTGTGGATTTAGGTCAGTGCTTTGTGTGTGTGTGTCTGTGAGAGAGAGAGAGAGAGAGAGAGAGAGAGAGAGAGAGAGAGAGAGAGAGAGAGAGAGAGAGAGAGAGAGAGAGAGAGAGAGAGAGAGAGAGAGAGAGAGAGAGAGAGAGAGAGAGAGAGAGAGAGAGAGAGAGAGAGAGAGAGAGATAGAGAGAGAGATAGAGAGAGAGAGAGCACCCATGCCCTGTTTGACGACAACCAATGGACCACATACTGTATGTTTATTATTCAGATGACCTTCCCCAAAAAAAATTGTCTGGCAGGCTGACTGGCCACTGCACACATTCCTCTGCTCCTGTGTTCAGTCTGGCTGTGGGAGTTGAGTTGTGATCTGCCTGTAACTATGTAGAACAAACAAGCACTCAGTGGTGAGTTTTCCATTGTCAGGCAGTTGGTGGGAGACGGAGGGAGGAGAGAGGGAGAGGAGGCGAGGGGGGAGGGGGGAGAGAGGGAGGCAGGAGAGAGGGGGAGAGGAGGCGGGGAGAGGGGGGAGATAGGAAGAGAAGGGGAGGAGAGAGGCGTGATTACCAAACCAAGCCGCATTTCTCAGAGACGCTCTCTGATTGGCCGACGCCCGTTTCTACACTGGTTAAGCTTAGGCACTCTTTCGAAGTTGGTTAAGGTTAGAGTTTGTCTTAGAGCATGGCGATAGAACGGCAGGTAGTTTGCAGGCTGTTTGACGTGGAAATGGGCAAAGACACAGCTCGTCACGGATTGGGCAAACGCGTCAGTGGCCAATCAGAGAGCGTCAGTCAGTGCCAATCAGAGAGCGTCTCTGAGAAATGCGGCTTGGTTTGGTAATCACGCAGGAGAGAGGGATACAAGGGGAAGGGAGGGGGAGGAGAAGGGGATGAGAGAGAGGGAGGAATGGGGATGGGAGGGGGGAGAGTGGAAGAGGGAGGGAGCGGGGAGAGAGGGATACCCATTTTCCACCAAATTAGTTCTGCTTCTTGAAGTGGTTCCATTTAGGATTCTTGGAACCTTGTTGCCGTCTAGCGAACCAGCCTGTGTTTCTACCAGCTTTCAGCAGAACCATTGTACTCAAGCAGGTGTCATCAACTCCTGTAATCAGCTCTCTGGCAACACTTTACAATTATGCCCAATGCTCGTGTTATAGGTTTCATGTTTGTAGGTATCTAATCTTGGCTATTGTCCTTAAAAATCTACATTTATTTTCCAGCAAATCTCTTAGTTACAATACGATTGTGTTAGCATAGGCAACATCATGTTTAAAGTTGTATTTAGAATGTTTGCTATTTGGCCGAACGCGATGGCTGGTCTAAAGTAGGGGCAGAAGGCCTCCAGAGAAGGAGATCATCCAAACACGAGTTTGGGTTATTTCTTGTGTTTTCTTTATAAGTGAAATACACTAGAAGTCAAGCTGGGAGCCACATTTTCAAGTTCCAAACCAATTTATCTTTGGTTGAAATGCTCTGAACGTTAAAATGGTGTGCTTGAACCAGAAGGAACCTGTTCCACGTGGATGAAAAACAGGCAGGATAGAAGGGGAAGAGGGGAGGGGAGGAGGGTAGGGGGGCAAGGAGGGGAAGAAGGGAGGTGGGAGAGAAGGAAAGGTGGGCAGAAGGGCGGGGGAGGAGAGACGGGGAGGGGGGATAATAAGGGAAGGATAGGTGGGGAGAGAAGGAGAGGTGGGGAGATAATAAGAGGTGGGGGGAGAAGGAGGTGTGGGGAGAGGATGAGAGGTGGGGATAGAATGAAAGGTGGGGAGGGTGGAGGAGGGGAGAGACGGATATGTGGGGAGAGAAGATGTGGGGAGGGTGGAGGAGGGGAGAGAAGGATAGATGGGGAGATACGGAGAGGTGGGGAGGGTGGATGAGGGGAGATATGGGGAGATAAGGAGAGGTGGGGAGGTTGGAGGAGGGGAGATATGGGGATAGAAGGAGAGGTGGGGAGGGTGGATGAGGGGAGATATGGGGAGATAAGGAGAGGTGGGGAGGTTGGAGGAGGGGAGATATGGGGATAGAAGGAGAGGTGGGGAGGGTGGAGGAGGGGAGAGATGGGGAGAGAAGGAGAGGTGGGGAGGGTGGAGGAGGGGAGATAATGAGAGACGGGGAGAGAAGGAGGGGTGGGGAGGGTGGAGGAGGAGATAGATGGGGAGAGGTGGGGAGGGTGGAGGAGGGGAGAGAATGAGATATGGGGAGAGAACAAGATGTGGGGAGAGGAGGGGAGAGAAGGAGAGGTGGGAGAGAAGGGAAGGAGAGGAAGAGAAGGGAGGAGGATAGAAGGGAAGGGAGGAGGGAGGGAGTTGGGAGAGAGGGGGATAATATAAGGGGGATGGGAGAGAAGGGGAGAGAAAGAGTTTTGGCCCCTGTTCGCTGGTGATGTAACTGTCCCTCTAGTGCAGACTATTCATGGCTAGAGAGGACAAGACAGTGGCTCTGTCACACACACACACACACACACACACACACACACACACACACACACACACACACACACACACACACACACACACACACGCACATGCACACGCACACGCACACACATTCACAGTCATTCTCCTATCGGCTCCTATCGGCTTTGTTGTCATTGTTGTCATCATCAATACCGTCAGCCTCATCAGCATCATCAACAGCGTCATCATCATCATTATCATCATCATCATCAAGGCTGGGTATCAGCACTTATTACCCGATGTGATTCAATTTTGATTGGCAAGGTTTGATTTGATACAGATTTGATTCAATTTGATACAAAGTAAATTAGGCTTGATGGCACTTTGACAACATAGAATAGAATAGAATAGAATAGAATAGAATAGAATAGAATGATCTTTATTGTCATTGTTACAACGAAATGTTTAATGCAACACCATTGTTGTCAAAAGATGTACATGTAAATCTGTCTGTCTGTCTGGGCGCTGCCATGATGAATTGGTTGCGACACATTTTACATTTTACATTCTAATCAAGATGTCAGCCAGTAAACATAAATGTTAAGAAGTTGGACCATTTCAACAACTTCAGAGTTTTTGACAAATAACTGGCCTGGATTATGTTTAGGTAATGTGCAATGCTTCTCAGTAAATTTTATAAAATTACATGACATCCCATCACCCGGGAGTTCAGAGGTTAATTTCAGTCTATGTGGGAACCAGCTCTCCCTCAAGCAGCATCCAAATACAGGAGATACATCTTCGCTTTTGCATTCAAGTCAAATCAAATTCATTAATTAATGTATTGGTTTATTTGAATGAAACTTGCATAGAAAGAACCAGAGATACCATAATAATTGACCTCAGCTACACTTGTACAGTGGATCATGTAATTGAACTATCTCAATTGACGATCCTCCAATCACAACTGTTGCTTCCCTCAGAGGGCGGGGCTTGAGATAGGTCAATTGAGCTAGGTCAATTATATGATCCACTGTACAAGTGTAGCTGAGGTCAATTATTATGGTATCCCTGGTTCTTTCTATGCACGTTTAGTTGAGGCTAATGTCCAACACCAGTCCCTTGATGGGCATTGTTCATCATCCAAGTTTAATACATTTAATGTTTGATTATTTTATAAATTTTTTAATTTTGTTTGAAGTTTGTCCACTGTGCCCGACCGTATGGCATCCGTTGTATTGGATGTTGTTTCTACATGCTTGGCATTCTCTTCTCTTCTGTTCTCAAACTCACTTCTGCTGCTGGTGAAATACCAGATATTCTGGGCTGGTTGACGAAAAGCCTATTTTCCTGTCATCATCATCATCATCATCATCATCATCATCATCATCATCATCATCGTCATCGTCATCGTCGTCGTCGTCGTCGTCGTCGTCATCATCACCACCAACAGCAGCAGTGCTGAGGGAAGGCTGTTGTCCCGTTGCAACCAGGCTGATATTGGATGCAGCTCAGAGGGTTTTCTATTTAAGGCCCAACTACTTTGTGGTTGTGACCCTTGGAAGAAGGGCTGCTTCAGGGCTTGTGTCCATAGCCGACGTTTTATGAGTTGTCAGCTCCTTTCTGTCATTCATTTCTATGCTGGAGAAGCGTCAGGCGCGCTCCTCTTCCCAGAGCCGCGCCTCGCGTTTTATGAGCTCTCGACGGCAGCGTTTTTGGCGGAGCGCTCCCAGCTCATAAAGTTGAAACTAGTTCAACTTTTTTGGAAAGGAGCACGCTCATCAATGTAACTCATCGAGGAAGGGGCGGAGCCGCGGCTAGCGCGAGCTCTTGGGAGACCCAGAAAAACGCTAGAAGCTTTTTTTTTTCTTTTTTCAAAGCGGTCCGCCTTGAAAAAAAGGCTTTGAGTGGACACATACCCTTAGAAAGGAGAGAGAGAGAGAGAGAGAGAGAGAGAGAGAGAGAGAGAGAGAGAGAGAGAGAGAGAGAGAGAGAGAGAGAGAGAGAGAGAGAGAGAGAGAGAGAGAGGGGGGGGGGTATAGAGGGGGGGATAGAGAGAGACAGAGAGATACGGATAAATAGAGAGAGAGAGACGGGGGGAGGATAATAGAGGGGGGAGGGGAAGATAGAGAAAGAGGGAGAGAGAGAGGGATATAGAGAGAGGGGGGATAGATATAGGGAGATAGAGATGGGTGGAGAGGGGAAGATATAGAGAGAGAGAGAGCGGAAGAGAGATATAGAGGGGGGAATGATATAGATAGGGGGAGGGATAGAGAGAGATGGAAGAGACAAAGATTGAAAGAAAGGGGAGAGAGAAAACGTGTGTACCTGTGCATGTGTGTGTATTGGTGTGTGCATCTGTGTGTTAGAGGGGGAAGTGAGTGTTTGTGTGGATATTTGTCAGATAGAGAGACAGAGAAAGAGAGAGATAGAGAGAGAGAGAGCATGCAAGAGCTGTGTTCTATATTTCCATCCGTGTGGTGTTCAGCAAATGAGTGAGACTGTAGCTGCCCTGTGCTGCAGGATTAGGACACGCTCAGCCCCCCCTCCAACACGCACACACACACACACACACACACACACACACACACACACACACACACACACACACACACACACACACACACACACACACACACACACACATACACACACACTTGTACCCAGTCCTCCTATTGCTGCATGTTACACACAGTCCCGGGAGTAGAAACACTAGAGGCTAACAATGATTTATTAATTTCCCGTAAACCCAAATGTTTTGACAAAAGAGAATATGGTAGACGAACAAACGCCGCCGGTTTGGTATCGCTGTGGAGTTGCTATGGTGACTCACCCCCGGCAAATGAGAGACCCAGGGATGCTGGTGTACAGATTCTTCCTCAGTATCTCTATTGAAATGGGTTTATGTCTCAACAATTAAGTGATTGGTACCAAGTGCTTTCTAGATAACAAGCCTGCACGAGTCCCAGGAGTTTCTAGGCAATCGTGCACACGTACAAAGATGCTCATGTGTGTGCCTGCATGTGCACACACACACACACATACACACAGATACACATGTGTGATACACATGCATACACACACACACACACACATACACACAATGTCACCATTTCAGTCAAGCGTTCAAATCTGATTTAGGGCCCTTTAGAACAGCGATCAGAAAGGAGAGCTTAGTCAAATGCAGAAGATGGAATCTGGACTTATTTTTATTAATCTCCTATTGCTTGCCGAATGTCATTGAGGCAAAGTCACTGACTGGCCACACTGTACAGTGGGTTCAGGCAGTTATGCTGCATTCATGGTCGGGGTGGGAAGGTGGACATGGGAAACACGTAATCTCTGACCCATGTGCGTTCAAGCTACAAAGTCGGGAAAACCATGCACAAGTTTTTTGGCAATTATTTTTCACAATTTGTCTTCCATGAACTACAACTCACAAAGACAGTTTACAATGACATATAGCTAATATACTTGCTAATTGTACTCTTAAAACATCTAATAATGACATTAACTCATATGCGATGCGAGTGGCCATGTTGAAATTACGTCAAATGACACTGAGGCTTGAACTGGGGGTTGAGAAATCCTACCCGATTTTGCGACTAGGAACTCCTGAGTTGATGCTCCGTTTCATTAGATTTTTCCTAGTAGGAAGTTGGAATTTCCGACCTCTGAATTATAATCGATTGCAGCTGTGATGGGGTCCTTTTTCGCTCCCCTCCAAACTCCCACAAATGATGGCGTAGTCGGAATAAAATATGTTGGTGTTGCTTTATTGCCCAGCCTCCCAAGGTGCAGATGTTCAAGTTCAAGTTTCTTTATTATTTGTCATACAGAAATACAGAATACTTTGCATGAAATGTTTATTTCTGTTTCGCTCCTGAGAGTGTGCTAGAGTGGTTCCCAAACCTCTCCTCGAGGCACCCCAGCCGTTCCATGTATTTGTTAAATTCCACCACCAGCACACCTGATTCAACTAATAAAGGGCTTGTTAAGTTGAATCAGGTGTGCTGGTGGTGGAATTGAACAAATACATGAAACGGCTGGGGTGCTTCGAGGAGAGGATTGGGAAGCACTGTGCTAGATAATAATAAGATAGTATAAATAAGTATAATAAGTAAAAAATAGAAAGTCAAGAAGTCAAGTAAACACAAGTGTAAACAACAATTGTTCAGTATACCTCTATATACAGTATGTACATCTGGTAAAAAACATTGTGAGGTATAGCTTAGCTTGTGGTGCCACCGTTGTGGTGGTGAGGTGCAATAAGGAATAAGGAATGAGAGATGTGCAATTCCCTTACCAATAATATCCATATAAAGTGTAAAGTGTAAAAGTGTAAAGTGTGATAAAGTGGGTGCTACAGTGTGTTGTTTATTTAACGTGAGTGTGTGTGTATGCTGTGGGTGTGTTGCTGGCCTGTTATTGTTCATTTTTCAATCATTGTTCATTGAGAAATCATTGTTCATTGAGCATCCTGATGGCCTGGGGATAGAAGCTCCTTCTGAGTCTCTCTGTGCTTGCCATGGGGGCAGGAAACAGGTAGCAGGAAATGACGCCACGACGAGGAGAGAGAGAAACACACTATATATATACCCACACTACTTAACATTGGCAACACCTGGCCAGGCCAGTCTAACAGCAAAACAATTAACATCAACTAAACACAAAAGCAATAACACAACAACAACCAAAGCAATCTCACAACCATTTTTGACATTTAAACAAAGGAAGAAAAAGCCCAGGATAACAAACAAGTGGAAATGAACTCAATTACATTTAACCAGACCAAAATGGCCGCCTGCACCATCTGGCGGTGCCTGCCAGATGGCGCCATGGAAGGAGGTAGGGAGTGTCCAGTTTATTGTTAAGACCATTGAAAGGAGGTAGAGAGTGTCCAGTGTTATTGTTCTCTTTAACCCAGGCCCCACAGGACCTGGGATCGTTACACAAAGAGTAACACCAATCAAACCCACAACAACCCAATACATATATGTATGAATGTATGTATTGTGACGAGCCTTATGGTGTTCAGGCTCGACACAGACCAAAACAAACAATTCCACACAAGCACAATTTCAATAAACAAATTATATTTATTGATCAGCAGTACAAGTCCGATGGGCAATAGAGTAGTCATATTACAGGCTCTCATACAAAAAGGGAATGTTCAATACTCAGGGTTTGTCGTCTGGTTCAGGGTCAGTTTCACAAGGAGGTAGGCTGCGGTTACATTATAGCCAAAACTATTTAGTTTCATTTAGCTGTATATTTATTCATAATGTACTGTATATATATATATATATGTTGTTGATCTACTTTTTCTCCCCATTTTCTATTTTTCTCCCATCCCAATTTCGTTGTTAGACGATGCCTCCCACTGGTCGGCTGCAATGTGGACGAAGCCTTGCGTCAAGTGTCCCCTCCGGTACACGAGGAGGCATCCGTCACATCTTTTCACCTGCACAGCACGATCTCTCAGTGGCGAGGAGTAACGCGTGGGAGGCTCACGCTGCCCCCGATACTTCCTGATTCTGCTGTACAGGCGCACCAACCGACCTGTAGGAGTCGCTGTCCACAACGGCCGATCCCCACCCACCGGCTTTCCCACCCCCTAATACTGCCAATTGTATTAGTATACCAGCCAAGCCGGAAGCAACGGCGAGAGCTGGGCTCGAACCCAGCGTCTCCTGCGTTAGTGGCGAGCGCCTTGCCCACTGCGCCACTATATATATGTGTCTACATACCTGTATGGCTACTACCATAGTGTCTTTATACCTGTATCACTGTACATAATACTACAACTCTGTACATACATCTGATTAGCATTATTACTCACACTACACACTGAATGCACCTGTGTTTCAAGTGGCATGAGATTAATCTTTATGGGTTTCTTTATAACAGGACGGCATATCGCAAGAAAATATTTGGTTTGGTGTTGAAAGCAGTGAAGAAACCAAGACCCACCTGCAGGTGCGGAGAGAAAGGATTTCTTTCTAGAACTGGATGACAACTAATAAACAAACTTGAACTTGAAACTTGACCTTGCATTCATGACCTGTTGTAGTGCAGGATTTAATTCTGAATGTTTTTTTTATGACTTATACTTTATTGAGTTTTCTTTTTTCTTTTTGCACACACAGTACTTCAGGACAATACAAATGAATGATGACATATCTTGTGAACCAACATGGGTCGGTCCTGAAGGACAACACACATACCTAGACCACTAACATCCTGACTACAATGACACCACCCAACATGGGGGGAAGACAGAAAAAAAAAAGAAAAGAAAAAAAACACAAACGAAAAATTCCAAAAAACTAGACCCAAAAATAGAATGAAAAGTAATAACAAAGCAAAAAGAAACAACACAAAAAAAATCGACTACATTACACAGAAAATAAAGCTACATTAATGCATAGAGCCAATCTTGTCGACATATACATAGTGCATTTGTCAGGTATTCTTTCACCTAAGTTTCTTTCTCCTGAACCTGAGCCGTACCCTCTACTCTCACAGGTCCAGTGTGATCCAAAGTAACTGTACCTTCCCCACCTTTACGCCTCCGAAGCCTATTTGCTCACACTTGTATAGCGATAATCATGTGCATCGTCGCTGTCTTAGGCAAGTGTGCCCCCCCTCCAGTTATAATGAGTGAAATTGCAGATATTTCCCCCATTTGCTAATATATTTTCTCCTTTCTCTCCTAAACTAAAATAAATCTTTTCATAGGCAGCTACCCTACCCAGTTCGCCACTCCACTCTCGAAATGTTTAATTTAATTTAATTCTGAATGTTTAGATTTGTTCCATTTTGGGGGAGCTGTTTTACGGTTGAAACTTATGTCTTCTGAAGTCCTGCCTCGCATGTGCAGTGGAACACAGTATGATAAACATGGCATATTAACACTTTGAGTGCCAACGATGAGATTAGTCATCCTAACTCGCCATGCGTTGAGTGCCAATGACGAGTTTTCTAGTTATTTAATCGTTATTTCTTTTATTAGCGATATCTATTAATTTTTCATCCATCCAGCCTGACGTTATCATTGTGAATGGGTCTGAGCTCGCCTATCGTCTCCCGGATGGTAATGCACATCATTGGATTGGATTGGGTGGCCATGTGCATCAGAAAAAAAGTCCGGTCCAGGGTTTTCCCTTCTCTGGCAAGCAGTACCGTGTTAACAGGTTGACTGAGGACCCTCAGAGCAGCGTTGATTATATGTTTCGGACTATAACGTTGGATCAATAAACCCGATCAATATTTGGAATGGCGATCAGGAATTGGATTAATCTTTTTGCAGAACATCTGATGAGAGGTAAGGACTCTATTTTACCAGTATTGGGTTAATCAGATGTTTTTTTCATAGCGATCACAACGTGTCTGTGTGTGTGTGTGTGTGTGTGTGTGCGTGTATAACGTTAGCGCTGACCAGGTCATGGATAATAGATTTTTCAGCCCGCTTCTCTAGCGTGCATAAGTACACATATACTATCGATAATCTAGCGTTTATTTGAAAACTATTCATAAATCAGCCGAAAAATGACAACGTGTTTTGTGTATTCCACTAAAGGACTATTATCGTGGAATTTCTCTGAAATTACTAGAACTCTCCGAAACTATACTCGTATTCAAAACGGTATAAAACGGAAATGTACCAATGAAAAAACAATCAGTTTCGTACATGCTGACTGCAAGCAAGTCATTGATAAGCAAGGGGTGTTTTAGACCCATAATTTAAGATATAGTTTAAGCGTTCGCAAATATCCCCGACCTCCCATTGACTAAAGCGCTGGCACTCAAGGGGTTATCTGGTCAAAGGGGCGTGGCACTCAATGTGTTAAGACATTCACAACTCTAGGCTCCTCCACCTGATATTCAATACACTTGAATCACAACTTCAATTTCTTCACACACTTTAAAATGTTGTGGCAGACTGTCAAACAGGTCTATAATAACACAAATACCTGGACCGGGCTGTTGTGAAGCCAACCCATCCAGTCAGTGCTTTAAGCACAGGTATAAACAGCAGAAATAAACACAATGTTTTCCAAAAGTAAATTATATTTATTATATGAAGGGGAATGAAACCTGTAAACACAGGGAGAACAGCTGTTATCGCCTTGTCCGAGGTACTTCCCCGGAGCCACACCGATCAGAGCCGTAAGTGTGGTGCGTCCTTTGTAATGACTGTACAGATGGGGTGAAGTCATCACGCCTGCAAAAAGAAAATAAATTGTATGTAACAGTATGAAGCACAATCTCAGGAGGCTCATACAGAACCAAGTACTATATACCTGTATGGCATGTATGTCCCTTTGCCATACATGTCATGATGTCATGTATAGTATACGTTTTCATTCATTCACTGTAATGTACATGTACCTTATATGTGACAAATAAAACAACTTTAATTCATCATTGTTTAAAATATATAAATCAGTACAGTGTAGGCTTTTGATCTGAGGTAAGGAATCTATTTTACCAGTCTTAGGATAATCAGAACTTTTTTCACAGAGATATCAGCGTGTGCCATATGTGTGTGTGTGTGTGTGTGTGTGTGTGTGTGTGTGTGTGTGTGTGTGTGTGTGTGTGTGTGTGTGTGTGTGTGAGATCAGGAAATAAGAGATTTGATTTTTCAGCCCGCTTATATAGCGTGCATAAGTACACATATACTATCGATAATCTAGCGTTTATTTGAAAACGATTCATAAATAGGCAGAGAAATTACAACGTTTTTTGTGTATTCCAGAATATTCCAGTAAAGGGCGTTTATCACAGAATCTTTATATTTTCCTGAAATTAGCGTTTTTCAAAATGGTATAAAACGGAAATGAACCGATTAAAAAACAATCCGTTTCGACAATGTTGACTGCAAACAAGTCATTGATAAACGACGGCCAGATTAGACAGATTTAAGACATAGTTTATGCGTTTGCAAATATGAGAGCTTTATCATTGAAGTGGACGCTGGCATACGGAGCCCTTTAGCGCCCTGCATGGCTGGCACTGAAAGTGTTAATCAAACTATTGTCATCCAATTTAGCCTCTGTGCTTCTAGTATACAGCTCACTACAATTAAGCACACTGCATGTTTAATGGACAGTAGATTAGATTCAAATGTATTTAGGCATTAAACAGCACAAGTACAGTACAACGAAAAGAAGATTGCTATCCAAGTACAAATGTAACAGTAAAGTGCAATAGTAAGTACAGGTGATTAAACTGTGAACAGGTGATGTCCACCAAAACACACACACACTTTATAATCTTTGCCTCAACGTTATATAGACATGTAATGTTTTGTAAACTAACGTTACGTTAAGGCAGTGCTAGCTAACGTTACCGAACTAGTACATAATGTTAGCCTAACCTGACGTTAGCCTAGCCTGGCGTTAGCCTACCTGTTAAAGCTGTTATTGTTCATCATTGAGATTAAACTTACCGTATCTTCAGCCACCTTCTCTTCTCTTTTTCGTCGGGAGGAACGCGGTAATAAGACATTGTTTGGTGACATCGTTCCTGTTGTTGCAACATGGAACACAGCACTGCACCATTGTAATGCCTTTTGATAATGCCGTCAATATGGCTGGGTCCTGTTCACATCTATGCCTTCTACAACGCTGTTCGGTTTCCGGGTTCCTCTGATTGGCCACTAAGCCCACGTGACCCTACGCTAGCACGCCCCCCTTATCGCCGCCAGTTATCGCTTACGCCCGCCCATGCGCATGAGCCGCGACAAGCCCCTTCATTGACAGAGCTCTCATATTTGCGAATGCATAAACTATATCTTAAATTATGGCTATGTGTCTAATATGGCCGTCACTTATCAATGACTTGTTTTGTTTACATCAGGGTGAACGCTGTTGTATTCGCAAATATGAGAGCCTATCTTAAATTATGGCTATGTGTCTAATATGGCCGTTGCTTATCAATTGACAGAGCTCTCATATTTGCGAATGCAACAGCGTTCACCCTGATGTAAACAAAACAAGTCATTGATAAGCGACGGCCATATTAGACACATAGCCATAATTTAAGATATAGTTTATGCATTCGCTCTGTCATTGTCTGTCAAACAACATTGTGCTTCCCTTTTTATTGATTTTTCAAAGGCATTTGATACTGTGGACCATAATATAATGAAGCATAGGCTAATTAATGTAGGACTGTCTGACTGCTGTTGGCTGGTTCTGTAATGATCTTGCTGACAGTACTCAATGTGTTCAGGCTGATGGTTTTTATTCTGATGTTTTATCTGTCCACAAGGGGGTGCCACAAGGTTCTGTTCTAGGACCATTGTTATTTACAATCTATATCAATAATCTAGGCAAAAATGTTCCAGGTGCAAACTTTCATTTGTATGCTGATGACACTGTCATTTACTGTTGTGCTAATACTTTGACAAAAGCTCTGGAAAGTTTGCAAAATACGTTTAAAGAAATAGAATCCCAACTTCAGCAACTAAAGCTTGTTTTAAATCTGGAAAAAACAAAAATTATGATTTTTTACTAAATCCAAAACAAAGGTGCCTTGTCTTGCCTCTTTATACAACGGCATGCAAATTTCTCGATTCTGATTGGCCATTTACACGTCTTTATTGGCAACAATCCACGGTCCTGGGCTCAGGACCCGCCCACAACCGAATCACATATCACTCCCCGGCTCACTCCGGGAGAAAACAAGATCCCGGACAACAAATGGATATGTTGATAGCACCATAACGACTAAATATGAAGCGATTCTGTCAAGGGGAATGTGTTAGTCCTTTAAACAATGTTGGATGATGTAATTGATGGGTCTTGAGTCAATCTAGAACAAAAGAAAAATCGCGGATTGATTGATTGATTAATTGATTGATTAAAATTTCTACTTCCTTCCCACTGACTGCAGCGTTCACTCTCACACTGTCCGACGCTGGCGTACCCACAAACACACACACACACATACACACACACACACACACACACACACACACACATACACACACACACACACACACACACACACACACACACACACACTGTGACACACACACACACACACACACACGCACACACACACACACACACACACACTCCTGTCTGCAACAGCGGGGGAGTCAGACTGAGAGAGAAGCAGCGCTGTTTTGAGTGAGCATGGTCTATTGAATTGATTGATTGGTTGATTGCTAATTTTATTACTGTACCCCTGGTTTCCAACTGGTTAAGTTTAGGCTAAAAGAAATAAATTAAAAAAATAGGGCGAAGAAAACGTTTTTTTCCTATAGGGCAAAGAAAACGTTTTAATTTGTTTTACCTACTTTATATAGAAGCATCTAAGAATGAAGTTCTATGGAAAGTAGGTCTGCATTCCCTTAACAATTGTGTGTATTGAGCCGTACTGTATTGTACCCATTCTGCATCTGGTAATAAAATTTTCAATCAATCATTCCAATAATACACAGTTGGATGTGTTAGTTGGTTGGATGCACTTCAAGCTGCTTCCACATGAGGCAACTTCTCTCAATCATTCCAATAATACACAGTTGATGTGTTAGTTTGGTTGGATGCACTTCAAGCTGCTTCCACATGGAGGCAACTTGTCTTTTTTGTAGTTGTGGGAACTACTTTTTCTGGCGGATGGTTTTTTCAATAAATCTTCGATTAATGTGTGTTTATTGTATAGAAATAAGGTTGGATGAATCTGGCAGTTGTATAAAAACTTTACACCACTTGTAGTCGTGATTTGTGACCAATAAACCATGCCTAGGGGGGTCTAACGACCCTCGGCTGCGCCTCGGGCCTAACGACCACCCCTAGGCATGGTTTATTGGTCACAAACCACTCCTGCGCGTGATGTAATGCTTAAATACACACATCGCAAGGCATTCCAATTCAGATTGTGTCGACTTTTAAATACCTTGGCTTTTTACTTGATGACAGCTTGTCTTTTAAACTACACGTTGAAAGCCTGGTCAAGAGGCTAAAAGTGAGGTTGGGTTTCTTTTTCAGAAACAAATCGTGCTTTTCTTTTAATGCAAAGAAGCAACTAGTTGCTGCCACTTTTTTACCAGTATTAGATTATGGTGATGTTTTATACATGAATGCCTGTTCCACCTCACTACACATGTTGGACACTGCTTACCATGGTGTATTAAGATTTATTTCTGGATATAGATCACTTACCCATCATTGCACTCTGTATGCTAAAGTTAACTGGCCGTTCTTGACTGCCCGTAGACTGCTTCATTGGTACACCTTCATTTATAAAGCAATTATTGGTCAACTCACTTTTTACCTTGGTTCATACCTCACCATCACATCAAACCCATTTTACAGCTTACAATCCCAGGACTATTTATATGCCTCAGTACCCAGAACCGCACAGAGTTTGGGAAAAGGGCCTTCATGTTCTCTGCTCCCTCTGCCTGGAATGGACTTCAAAAAACTTTGAAACTGCAGGCCCTCACTATACCATATCTGATTTAAAAGTTCAAATTAAGGGCATTTTAAAGAATGAGATGGGAGAATGTCGTTGCTTCACTGCATAATGTGGTGTTATATTTTTAACCTGACCTTCTCTCCCCAGCAACCTCCTGCAAAGCCTCACCTTCCATCCTCTTTCTACCTTTTTACCCTACCCTCCAATCTCCCCCAATTCCATTCAATCTAATTTGCTGCAGCTCAAATGTATCCCCTTGCCCCACTTTGCCTTTTATGTCTCTGTCTGTGTTTTGTGTATTTTTCTGTTTGTTTTTGTTTTTGCTGCCATTTTGGTCAGGTATTGCTCGAAAAAGTGACTACCTGGTAAAATAAAGGTAAAATAAAATAAAAAAGTGGGTGGTGGCAGCGTAACAGTGTTCCCCCTGATGTAAAGTAGCGATTTTTTATTGGTTTGTCATGACAAACCAATTACATAATCCAACATATGTGTAAAGAAACAACATATTCCAGATACTATAAATTAGGTTAACTGGAGCTGCGTATTGCTGGCTCTCATATTTGCGAATGCAACAGCGTTCACCCTGATGTAAACAAAACAAGTCATTGATAAGCGAAGGCCATATTAGACACATAGCCATAATTTAAGATATAGTTTATGCATTCGCAAATATGAGAGCTCTGTCATTGAAGGGGCTTGTCGTGGCTCATGCGCGGGCGTAAGTGATAACTGGCGGCGATAAGGGGGGCGTGCTAGCGTAGGGTCACGTGGGCTTAGTGGCCAATCAGAGGAACCCGGAAACCGAACAGCGTTGTAGAAGGCATAGACGCATCCTGTTCTCTTCTGGTTCTCTTCAACGTCGTCACCGGACGTTGGTGAGGGCATGTGGACGTCGGTGTCTACTGCGCATGGGTGTTGGCCGTGGGCGGCTCTGTATCTGGCTCGCGCAAATTACATGGCACTGTTGTCTGGGAGTTTTCAAAACAAAAACCCCCTTTGAGTGTTGCCGCTAGGAAAACGCCTTTTTCTGCCAAAACGGCGTTGCCCTTTAACTTGGACATGCAAACGAAATAATTCTAAAATGAAACGTTATAAGTGTAACCATGGCCTCAGCCAGTTCAGGGCCCTCATCTATCAATGGTGCGTACGCAGAGATATGTGCGTAACCCGTGCGTACGATCATTTCTAAGCAAAGTGTGGGACTTATCAATTTGAACGTGTGCTTGACTTTGTGCGTATATTTACGCACAGCTCCGACCGTGCGTACCTGGCGCCCGGTGGTAGAATATGAATATTGCAACGTGGAAATAAGCTTCAGTGCATTAGTTTCAACACTGGCGTGTTCAACTTCTGTATGACCCGTAATTAATTATAGTTCATTGTAAAATAGGGACAGTAGTGTAATTATTGTCAAACCCTATAAATATAGCATTTGGAATAGGTCTTTCTTTCCGAATGAATGCAACATGGTTTATATATAGGGTTATCGGAATATATGGGGTGCACTGACTGCGTTCGCAGGGAACTGTTTTCAGAGATAGCAGATATGAATGAATGAGGGGCAGTCTAATTGCAGAGAGAACATAATATCAACTAGAGTCCGCTATACCCGAGACACCTCCTTCATTTGTACTGCAATTTGAGACCGGAATTGGAGTGTGGAACAAAACGCACAAATGCCATCCCTGTGCACATTCAAGTGCTCTCCACCCTCGGGTCTTGCCACCGGCACGGTCCATCGTCAAAGCTCCATCACAAATGCAGTTATGTGAATAGAAAGGGATTCCACTCAGTGATGCGCATTTGCCTGATACCTTGTCGTTGCTGCATGCCGGGAGGAAGGCAATGCTGCATGTTTTCAATGCATTAAATAAAACGGATACTTTCTGCAAGGGTTTACTGACTGTCATACAAATAATCAACCAACTACATACTGTAACTTTTCAGTGCACGTTTTTATTTACATTGTGACAACAGCCTTGTGAGCTCCCGCACACAGACATGATGGAATTCAAGTTCAAGTTTGTATTGATCACATATAGGCCGGCTACACATGGCGTAGGCTACATGGCAGTGAGATTCATTGTTCTTGTATATGCTCTCGTATTATTGTTTATATAGGCTACCTAATACCGACATCAAAATAGATTGTATGCCTCTACAAATCATATGCAGGTAGAAAATGGACAGAGAACTTTAATCCCTGGGTATTAATCTAACGAAACGAAGAAAAGGCATATTCCAGCATGGTTATTAATGACAATTTGGCAAACAGTGGTTAACGGTCTTTATTAGTGTTTGCGCTGCCCAGGCAGCAATAGTCTTTAGGAAGTTAATAGATATCATATCCGACATCACCGTATGTGTACATGTCTGTCAGCCTGTCGTGTATTTCTCCCATAACACGCTTCGCTCGGCTTAATCCACTTTTCCACATTTAGATTGTATGCCTCTACAAATCATATGCAGGTAGAAAATGGATGGAGAACTTTAATCCCTGGGTATTAATCAAACGAAATGAAGAAAAGGCATATTCCAGCATGGTTATTAATGACACCAATGGCAAACAGTGGTTAGCGGACTATATTATATATTAGTGTTTGCGCTGCCCAGGCAGCAATGGTCTTTAGGAAGTTAATAGATATCATATCCGACATCACCGTACGTGTACATGTCTGTTAGCCTGTCGCGTATTTCTCCCATAACACGCTTCACTCGGCTTAGTCTTTTTCACATTTCATGGGGGTGTTCCGTTACCGTATATGGTTAATTACGGGCGGTGCTATATGCAAATACTTAAAATCGTGCACGAGCGCGGAGCGTAGAACAAATGGTATTTATCAACACGGAGTGTGCGTAGAACCTGTGTACACACGTGTAACGTTCCCAGGTCTGTCATCACTTCCTCGTGGCGTCATTTCCTCCAGTACCCTCCTTGTTACCCTCACTTACCTCGTTGTTCCCTTGCCCGTCGTGCCTCTCCCGTGTCTTGCTTCATGTTCTTGAGTGTTGTAAGTAGTTCATGTATTCCGTTTTCATTCCTCTTTTGTTTCTCGTGTCTCAGTCCGTTTTGTATTAGTACCAGCTCTGCTGTGTCTTTTATGTCCCGTTTTGTAATCATGTCGTCTGCCAAGTAAAGTCAAGATATATCCACGTTACCCTGCCGTCTCTGCCTCCTCTCTTCCCGGTCTGCATAGTGGGTTCTCCTCTCCTTCCCTCGCCTACTAATCCTAACAGAATGACGCCACCATTAAAGAACCCAGCAGACCGAGTGACAGGGACAATGACCATCATCAATGGCATGATGCATGGGGATCATGCAAGCTACACCCCTGCTAAATGGATTTTTCTGTTAAAACGAATCCAGTCCGTCGTGGATGAGTGTTCGGAACAGGAGCCGCAGATGGATGTCCTGACCGGCCAGGTCACAGTCCTCATGGAGAGGTGTCTTTTGGCATCTGCGGCTCGCCGGGTCTCCACAGCTGGTGTAGCCCCTTTTGCTAGCTTTCCCCCCGCAGCTAGCCAGCCGGCTAGCATAAGGCTCACGGTCAGCCTAGGCCCTAGAGCTGACCAGATGTCCACAGCTAGCACAGCCCGCCCGTTAGCTTCGCTCCTACAGCTAACCAGACGTCCACAGCTAGCACAGCTCCGCCCATTAGCTTCGCTCATACAGCTAACCAGATGTCCACAGCTAGCACAGCCCCGCCCGTTAGCTTCGCTCCTACAGCTAACCAGACATCCACAGCTAGCACAGCCCCGCCTGTTAGCTTCGCTCCTACAGCTAACCAGACGTCCACAGCTAGCACAGCCCCGCCCGTTAGCTTCGCTCCTACAGCTAACCAGACATCCACAGCTAGCACAGCCCCGCCCGTTAGCTTCGCTCCTACAGCTAACCAGATGTCCCCAGCTAGCACAGCCCCGCCCATTAGCTTCACTCCTACAGCTAACCAGACGTCCACAGCTAGCACAGCTCCGCCCATTAGCTTCGCTCCTACAGTTAACCAGACGTCCACAGCTAGCACAGCCCCATCTGCTAGCTTAGCCTCCGCAGCTAGCCAGGCTTCCCCAGCTAGCACAGTCCCCACTGCTAGCTTAGGCTCCAGGTTCACGGTCAGCCTAGTTCTGGAAGCTGACCAGATGTCCACAGCTAGTACTGTCCCGCCCGGTAGCCTAGTCCCAACAGCTGGCTCAGGCCCCATGGTTAGCCTAGCTCCCACAGTTCGCAGACTTCCGAGGCCTAGCAAGGCTCGGAGGGCGAGCGGGGCTAGTACCGCTAACAAGGCCTCCACAGCTGATCCGGCCGTCGCTGCCAGCCTGGCTCCGGTCAGCATAGCCCCGGCTGTCACCGTTGCAGGCTCCTCATCTCCGGATCCTACGCCACGCCTCGCCGCCGAGACCGGTCCGGTCTCCACGTCCTGCCCAGCCTCTACACCTGGTCCAGCTGCTACACCGGATCCCGGCTCCTCGACTGGTCCTGGCTTCTCGTCTGATCCTGGCTCCTTGACTGGTCCTGGCTCCCCGTCTGGTCCAGCCCTACGCCGTGATCAGCACCCTGGTCCTTGCGTGGTCCTCGCCGTGGTCTTCGCCATGGTCTGTGCTGGATCCTGCTCCGGGGGTCGTCGCCGCCGCACCTCCATTCCGGCTCTCCTGATCCGGTCCCTAGTCCGGTGGTTGGAGGGTCTCTCGTCCGGGATCCTGCTCCGGGGTCCAGCTCCCCTCTCCGGGCTTCTGCACCTGTCCCCACCCCCCCTTGGGACCTCTGTTCCCAGGTCCAGCCCCCTTCTCTGGGTCTCGGCAGCCATCCCCACCCTCCCTCTCCAGCTCCCTGTTTCTCTCCCCGCCTCCCCTCTCCGGGCTTCGGTTCCCATCCCCACCCCCCCTCTCCGGGCCTCTGCACCCGTTTTCAGCCCCCATGGCTGCTATGCCCCTCAGTGTTTTTTGCTCGGGCTCCCGGCCCCAAGTCTCCGGGTCCTCTCCCTGGGTTCGTTCCGGGGTCCCGGCTTCCTGCTTCACCCGTATCCGGACGTTGTTCTCGGGGGTCTGGATGCCCCCCATTGAGGGGGAGGTACTGTAACGTTCCCAGGCCCAGCCCTTGGTGGGCCGGTTATGATAATGACATTAGACATTCCCTACATCCTAACAGTGGTCTCCTACCTGGTCCCCTACCTCCCTCTAGTGGCCAAAGGAGCCAGATGGTGCAGGCGGCCATCTTGGTCTGGTTCAAGATAATAGAGTTAATCTCTAATTATTTATTATCTTGGGCCATCCCTGTCCTTGTTTGATGTTGTCTCCCTGTCTGGTTGTTGTGTGTTATTGCTTTTTGTGTCTAGGTTAGTGTTTATTGATTCTGTGTTTTGGCCTGGCCCTGCCAGGTGTTGCTCGTTGTAATTAGTGTTTGTATTTAAGTGTGGGTCTGTCATCACTTCCTCGTGGCGTAATAATTTCCTCCAGTACCCTCCTTGTTACCCTCACTTACCTCGTTGTTCCCTTGCCCGTCGTGCCTCTCCCATGTCTTGCTTCATGTTCTTGTGTGTTGTAAGTAGTTCATGTATTCCGTTTTCATTCCTCTTTTGTTTCTCGTGTCTCAGTCCGTTGTGTATTAGTACCACATCTGCTGTGTCTTTTTTGTCCCGTTTTGTAATCATGTCGTCTGCCAAGTAAAGTCAAGATATATCCATGTTACCCTGCCGTCTCTGCCTCCTCTCTTCCCGGTCTGCATATTGGGTTCTCCTCTCCTTCCCTCGCCTACTAATCCTAACACGCATGTGTGATAAATCCAGATTTTTCTGTACATACACACATTCTAAATTCTGTGCTTAAGAGCGAAAATAGAACACTTTCTAAGCATTGTTGATAAATGAGAGCCCAGGGTCCAGTAACACAAACACCTTCTCGCTCTAACCTCTCCTTCAAACTACCTCTCACCTCTCAAACTCAGTATCTCACACTCTCTCCACGAACTCTGCTCCTTCCTCACCTCCACTCAACCTTTCTCTGTATCTCCTAGGGTTTTATGCTATCTGTGTCTCTGTGTGTGTGTGGGATGTGGGTGATCATGTGGTGCACATGTGTATTCAATCAGTCCCAATCAACTCCTCTATTCTCTCCTCTGCCTGTGGCAGTAGTATCTCCCTTCCGCCACGTAGCCATGTGACGGGGGATGATATCTGTCACAGTATGTATGAATGTATGATAATATGTATGAATGCATGTATGATAAGATTAATGGATGTAGGCATGTTTGATCATATGTATGCAGGTATGTATGATATGAGTGAATGTATGTATGTATGATACGATTAATGATAATTTATGTTTTTTTTTTAAATACTTTATTTCTCAGTTTACTATAGACAAGAACAGACAAACAAAAAGGAGGATACATAACAAAAATAAACAGACATGACAAAAAAAAAAAACTAAAGATTATCATTTATGTTTGATAATGATTATGAATAAATGAAAATTATGATGTTTGATCATGTGTATGAAGGTATGTATGATAATATGAATGAATGTATGCATCTATGATAATATGTAATAATAATATGAATGATAGGGGGGGTTTGCAGTTCTCAGTACAATCCGAAGGGAAATGATGAATGTTTGTTGTGTGTGTGTGTGTGTGTGTGTGTGTGTGTGTGTGTATCTGCACGTGTGTGTGTGTGTGTGTTCCTACTGCATGTGTGTGTGTGTTCGCTGCATGACAATGTAGCAATGTGCTACAAATAAACACTTCTTCTTCTTCTTCTTCTTCTTCTTCTTCTTCTTCTTCTTCTTCTTCTTCTTCTTCTTCTTCTTCTTCTTCAATATATATATACTTTTACTGCCTTTAGATTGTATTTGTGAAGTAAAACAGTTTCTCCTGTAGAACAAATTTCCATGGTGATGATGTACATTGCTTAGCAATCTCTCCCCCTGTTTTATTCTTTACACAAGGAGTGAAATCCTCTTGGCTTAGTCTGTTTAGCAAAGAGCCTGAGTGGGGGAAATCTGATGGCTTTGCATCTGTTTCCTCAGTCCTTTGTTTAACCAGCTCATTCCTGCTAAGATAGGAATCTCTTCGACCGAGCTGATAAGATTAGCGCGAGTAATGACCATCTAAAGTCACAGCCGACGTTCTCTATAAGTCACGCGACTAATGTACACACATGTTTGCACACACACACACACACACATACAGACACAGACACACACACACACACTCACAGCCTGCTCCTCCTCTTCCTGCAGCGAGGTCATCCTCTCCAACCTCGACATCGGCGTCGCCGGCGTCTGGGAGTGCCAGATGAGCAGTTCCCGTGGCAACAGATCTCGTCAGATGGAGATCGTCGTCCTGGAGACGTCTGCGCCGTACTGCGCCGCCGACAGAGTGAGCAACAACAAGGGTGACTTCAGGTGAGAGCGATGGCCCTCCACCTCGGTGGAGCGCGGCAGACGTGACCAGAGGGCCTCTAAAGCCGAGCCGGAAGCGTTTAAAGACGAATTATGTCTCATGACTGCTGGTATGAACGCTGCTTGTGGGGCAATGAGGAAAGGATAAACAGGTGGGTGGGAAGAGAATGTCCTTGAATGTGAATGTTGTACAAGTAGGCTATGTCGACCAACCGTCCCCAGTGTGTGAAGGAAGCTTGGCGTGGCATATCAATCAAGGCTCTCCATAGCGGCGCCCATTTCTGCTTTGCACTAGATAGTACTGTACATTAGTACACTGCATAGTATTGTGTATTGTATATTATATGGTAACTCAGAACATTGTACATATGTCTATACCGAACACTGTGACCTCATTTTCTTCTTCTAAATTCATGCTATATTATGTTATTATGTTATTTGATACTATCTTGTCTAGCACAGTCTCTGGAGCGTAACAGTAAGAAGCATTTTGTATGAAAGTATTCTGTACTTCTGTATGACAACTATTAAAGAACTTGAACTTGAACTTGAAGGCTCGTATAAATAAACACCTCATGTATCCAGGCCTTTTTATTACAGGGACGATAAAAATGAGCCAATTTATTCCCCACGACTGGCAATTTATGATGTCAGAAAGCATCAGCATCTCTCTCCCCCCCACTGCCCTCCATCCATCCACTCCTCTCTCCCCTCACACTGCCCTCCAATCTTCCACTCCTCTCTCCCCTCACTGCCCTCCATCCATCCACTCATCTCTCCCCCCACTGCCCTCCATCCATCCACTCCCCTCTCCCCTCACACTGCCCTCCAATCTTCCACTCCTCTCTCCCCTCACTGCCCTCCATCCATCCACTCCTCTCTCCCCCCACTGCCCTCCATCCATCCACTCCTCTCTCCCCTCACACTGCCCTCCATCCATCCACTCCTCTCTCCCCTCACTGCCCTCCATCCATCCACTCCTCTCTCCCCCCACTGCCCTCCATCCATCCACTCCTCTCTCCCCTCACACTGCCCTCCATCCATCCACTCCTCTCTCCCCTCACACTGCCCTCCATCCATCAACTCCCCTCTCCCCCCATTGCCCTCCATCCATCCACTCCTTTCTCCCCCCATTGCCCTCCATCCATGCACTCCTCTCTCCCCTCACTGCCCTCCATCCATCCACTCCTCTCTCCCCTCACTGCCCTCCATCCATCCACTCCTCTCTCCCCACATTGCCCTCCATCCATACACTCCTCTCTCCCCCCACTGCCCTCCATCCATCCACTCCTCTCTCCCCTCACTGCCCTCCATCCATCCACTCCTCTCTCCCCTCACTGCCCTCCATCCATCCACTCCTCTCTCCCCTCACTGCCATCCATCCATCCACTCCTCTCTCCCCACATTGCCCTCCATCCATCCACTCCTCTCTCCCCTCACTGCCCTCCATCCATCCACTCCTCTCTCCCCTCACACTGCCCTCCATCCATCCACTCCTCTCTCCCCCCACTGCCCTCCATCCATCCACTCCTCTCTCCCCTCACACTGCCCTCCATCCATACACTCCTCTCTCCCCTCACTGCCCTCCATCCATCCACTCCTCTCTCCCCTCACTGCCCTCCATCCATCCACTCCTCTCTCCCCTCACACTGCCCTCCATCCATCCACTCCTCTCTCCCCTCACTGCCCTCCATCCATCCACTCCTCTCTCCCCTCACACTGCCCTCCATCCATCCACTCCTCTCTCCCCTCACTGCCCTCCATCCATCCACTCCTCTCTCCCCTCACTGCCCTCCATCCATCCACTCCTCTCTCCCCTCACTGGCCTCCATCCATCCACTCCTCTCTCCCCTCACTGCCCTCCATCCATCCACTCATCTCTCCCCTCACTGCCCTCCATCCATCCACTCCTCTCTCCCCTCACTGCCCTCCATCCATCCACTCCTCTCTCCCCTCACACTGCCCTCCATCCATCCACTCATCTCTCCCCTCACTGCCCTCCATCCATCCACTCATCTCTCCCCTCACTGCCCTCCATCCATCCACTCCTCTCTCCCCTCACTGCCCTCCATCCATCCACTCCTCTCTCCCCTCACTGCCCTCCATCCATCCACTCCTCTCTCCCCTCACTGCCCTCCATCCATCAACTCCCCTCTCCCCCCATTGCCCTCCATCCATCCACTCCTCTCTCCCCCCACTGCCCTCCATCCATCCACTCCTCTCTCCCCTCACACTGTCCTCCATCCATCCACTCCTCTCTCCCCCCACTGCCCTCCATCCATCCACTCCTCTCTCCCCTCACTGTCATCCATCCATCCACTTCTCTCTCCCCCCACTGCCTTCCATCCATCCACTCCTCTCTCCCCTCACTGCCCTCCATCCATCCACTCATCTCTCCCCTCACACTGCCCTCCATCCATCCACTCCTCTCTCCCCTCACTGGCCTCCATCCATCCACTCCTCTCTCCCCCCCATTGCCCTACATCCATCCACTCCTCTCTCCCCCCACACTGCCCTCCATCCATCCACTCCTCTCTCCCCCCACACTGTCCTCTGTCCATCCACTCCTCTCTCCCCTCACTGCCCTCCATCCATCCACTCCTCTCTCCCCTCACTGCCCTCCATCCATCCACTCCTCTCTCCCCTCACTGGCCTCCATCCATCCACTCCTCTCTCCCCTCACACTGTCCTCTGTCCATCCACTCCTCTCTCCCCTCACACTGTCCTCTGTCCATCCACTCCTCTCTCCCCTCACACTGTCCTCTGTCCATCCACTCCTCTCTCCCCTCACACTGTCCTCTGTCCATCCACTCCTCTCTCCCCTCACACTGTCCTCTGTCCATCCACTCCTCTCTCCCCTCACACTGTCCTCCATCCATCCACTCCTCTCTCCCCTCACACTGTCCTCTGTCCATCCACTCCTCTCTCCCCTCACTGCCCTCCATCCATCCACTCCTCTCTCCCCTCACTGCCCTCCATCCATCCACGCCTATCTCCCCTCACTGGCCTCCATCCATCCACTCCTCTCTCCCCTCACTGGCCTCCATCCATCCACTCCTCTCTCCCCTCACTGGCCTCCATCCATCCACTCCTCTCTCCCCTCACACTGTCCTCCATCCATCCACTCCTCTCTCCCCTCACTGGCCTCCATCCATCCACTCCTCTCTCCCCTCACTGGCCTCCATCCATCCACTCCTCTCTCCCCCCACTGCCCTCCATCCATCCACTCCTCTCTCCCCTCACTGTCATCCATCCATCCACTCCTCTCTCCCCTCACTGCCCTCCATCCATCCACTCATCTCTCCCCTCACACTGCCCTCCATCCATCCACTCCTCTCTCCCCTCACTGCCCTCCATCCATCCACTCCTCTCTCCCCTCACTGGCCTCCATCCATCCACTCCTCTCTCCCCCCCATTGCCCTACATCCATCCACTCCTCTCTCCCCTCACTGCCCTCCATCCATCCACTCCTCTCTCCCCTCACACTGTCCTCTGTCCATCCACTCCTCTCTCCCCCCCATTGCCCTACATCCATCCACTCCTCTCTCCCCTCACTGCCCTACATCCATCCACTCCTCTCTCCCCTCACTGCCCTCCATCCATCCACTCCTCTCTCCCCTCACACTGTCCTCTGTCCATCCACTCCTCTCTCCCCTCACACTGTCCTCTGTCCATCCACTCCTCTCTCCCCTCACACTGTCCTCTGTCCATCCACTCCTCTCTCCCCTCATACTGTCCTCTGTCCATCCACTCCTCTCTCCCCTCACACTGTCCTCTGTCCATATACTCCTCTCTCCCCTCACACTGTCCTCTGTCCATCCACTCCTCTCTCCCCTCACACTGTCCTCTGTCCATCCACTCCTCTCTCCCCTCACACTGTCCTCTGTCCATCCACTCCTCTCTCCCCCCACACTGTCCTCTGTCCATCCACTCCTCTCTCCCCTCACACTGTCCTCTGTCCATCCACTCCTCTCTCCCCTCACACTGTCCTCTGTCCATCCACTCCTCTCTCCCCTCACACTGTCCTCTGTCCATCCACTCCTCTCTCCCCTCACACTGCCCTCCATCCATCCACTCCTCTCTCCCCTCACACTGTCCTCTGTCCATCCACTCCTCTCTCCCCCTCCAGTCCCCCCCTACTGACCACCTGCGAGTCTTTCGGTTGCTCTCCCCACACACTCCCCTTCTCCCCACCCACTCATGTGTGTATGTGTGTGTTGTTGTGCTCCATTGTATTCTTGTCCTTTACAGTCCACTTCCAGAGCAGCAAGCAGGGAGCCTTTGTTTCTGCAGTGCACCGGCGTAATGGCCTGGAAAATGAGCCCCCTTTTTTGTTGGGGGGGGGGGATTTGTGCCATTCATTACTAAGTAGCCACCACTGCAGTGACAGGGGGAGGGCAGAGAGGGCAGGGGGTTGAGAGAAAGAGAGACAGAGGATAGAGGGGGAGGGAGGGAGAGAGAAGTGAGAGGGGAGAAAAAGAAGAGAGAGAGGGAGAGGGTTGATTCATAACCCCCAGAGCAGATAGCATCCTCCCGCTGTTTACTGCAATTTTATTTTCATTTAGATCAAGTGAATTTGTTGCCATTGGACATCACTCAGGCTCCTTTTCTGCGGTGTGATTGTGACTTGATTTTTTAAGGGAAAGTCCACCCGAAGCTGAATTCACAACCCACTCACCACTCTGATCTTATCAACCTCTACACACCTACCCAGACGCTCCTGTACCTTGGAAATTCTAGAATTCCTCTTATAGACCTTTTCTAACTAGACAACATAAACATTCCGCAGTGGGCCCAAGTGTATTTTCCTGTTGTGTTTGCTAAGACAATAGCCGACAGCAAAGAAATCGGGGCCAAAACAGTTCCCCTAGCAACAGAATAGCAACAATATGGCCCGTTATGAAATCTGAAAATCTTCTGAGGCCCACAAAACCCTTTAATCACAGACTCCGATCAACACACAAGACTAAGATGAAGTATTTCCCTATATATTTTTTCATTTCACATACACAGAACAGTTATGTGTGAACGTGCCCCTACGGCAATGCAGTTTTATTAATTAATTTAATATGATCAATTAATAATGAATCCACCCACATACACTTACAATTTGTAAAGCAACGATTGTACAAATTGTGAATTATTAATAGTTTCCTGGCAGGTTGACACTGGATAATGAAATGCTCATCCATAAAATGTCACAATATTGAACCCAATATCAACATGAAGAAAAAACAGATGGAGAAAATCTCACTCCAGAGGGTTACCCTTACTGTGATGAGCAACAACAGAAAAAAATCTATCCGCAAGTTATTACTCCTATTTAAATGTCTCCGTGGATGGACATTTGAAGTGATGTTTTTCTGGGGGATCATAACTCTCACTCTCACAGGTCCATGAATTAGCATTAACACAAGATTTACTTGTGTTGTGAGTCTCTGTGACACCTGCATACAATTCTCCATACACTGGGTTAATGGTAGATGGTAGATGGACTGCATTTATATAGCACTTTTATCCAAAGCCCTTTACAATTAATGCGTCACAATCACTCATTCACTCACACATTCACACACAGACGGTGGAGGCAACCTTGCAAGGTGCCAACCTGCTCGTCAGGAGCAGTCAGGGTTTAAGTATCTCGCTCAAGGACACTTCAACTCGCTACCGGTAGGAGCCAGAATCAAACCGTGTTTACCTGATTACCACACAACCCCTCTACCCCCTGAGCCACTGTCACCCCACGGTATAAATCACACGCTGGGTAACGTTACATCGTGTCACTTGCAACTCACTTAATGAGAAGGGTGATGTTGCTGCATAGCAACTGTCAATGTTGTGATGTTTGGCTGAAGATCAGGCCCAATATCCAGTTTATTCCTGTACTTTGCCTTTAAATCCACAATTGCTGAATCCTACAGTGTAGGGGTGGGGGGGGGGGGGGTCGATACAGCGATATATTGCAATGTTTTGCATGCCTATATATTACAGGTTTTATTTAAAAAAATTATTGCAGATGTTGACAAATTTTCCATTGGGGACATAATTTGCAGTTTACAAAAGGTAATACATAAAAATACAGCAACATATTGCGATATTACAATATTGTGACTCTAGTATAGAGAAAAGGATGTCGCAGGGCCTCTGGCGATTCTCCGCCTGACTGCATCCAGCTTCACACAGAGAAGCGGTAGCAAAGGCCTTGGAAACACCAACGGTATGGTAGGATACCTCCTCTGCCATTCCTGTTGTTGATAACGGTGCAGAAACGGCGCGGACGGTAGTACAGAAACCGACGGCACAGCAGGCTATTCCTAATATTCCCATGGCATGTTTTGCCGTACAATATGGCACTTGAAAGTCAAAAAGATCAATAGAATCATTACAGTGATGACCCAGTACGACGTGACAAAGATTAGCACTTATCACGCAAATTATTCTCCCCATTATTCATTCAACTGTAATCCGTCTCCAGCTTTCGAGTCATAAAAAGATCAAATAATAATCTAATGTCCCATAATCTTAATGACACAACTGGCACACATCTCAAATAATTGTAACCTGCTAGAACATGAAGTAACAGAGTGTGAGGTTAACTACCTAAATAAACTGCATGTGAAGTGGTCCCCTGGTGGCACAGTCTACATTCTTAATACTCAGGGGGGGATCTTGAAATAAGGGTTAATTTTCTGGTCCATAAAATCAGAATTTTCTGGTCCATAAAATCTGAAATGTCTGGTCCATAAAATCTGAATTTTCTGGTCCATAAAGCTATTATACCTGAAGGGTGCTTTCACACCTGCCTTTGTTTAGTGTGCTTGAATCAAACCCTGGGGCGTTTGCCACCTATTGGCTTGGTTTGACTGGGGTTTGTGTGAAGTGAGTATGATATATGGACCAAAGCTGAAATAATTGCTTCATATGTGCGTCACAATAATAATCTTTGCTTTTAGTGTGTTCAAAATTGTCCAAATAACATCTTCCTAATGAACAAAAAGCACCAAATGGCATGAGTAATTCATCTGATTTGGACAACTAACAAGATTAGTATTTTGTAACATTTGTGCAGTTTAATGGTAGAATCTATAACCTCTCTAGGCAAAAGGGTCCAGCATGTTATTGCATTGTATTTGTTTTGGTCTCATGTGTGGGTTGGAGTTAAGTGAACACACACCTCAGGTTCTGCCAAGAGAGGGCTGGAGAAATGCACAATGTACTGAACTCCAACCAACACATCAGACTAAAACAAAAAAATGGAAACAATACCAAGCGGGACTATTGCTGACTATTGGCCTATTGCTGTTGACAGTATTACAGATTCTATCTTTAAAGTGGAAATTACAAGATTCTGTGTGTTCCGATATGTTTGTTAGGATTCACTAATTTGTCCAATACATTGTTTGTATGGTTTCCTTGTAACCTGGCAATGTGAAACAAAAACCAAACCAACCAAAAATCACAAGGATTTCACCTCCCATTCTGTGGACCCTCAAAACCTCCCATCTCGAGACTCAACACGGACGGGTTCCTCCAGATCTAGACGTTAGGGATGACATGCATGAACACCTGAATGCCATCTCAAGCCTCAACGTGGACAGGTTCCCCTAGATCTAGACGTTAGGGACGACATGTATGAACACCTGAATACCTAGACGTTAGGATGACATGTATGAACACCTGAATACCTAGACGTTAGGATGACATGTATGAACACCTGAATACCTAGACGTTAGGATGACATGTATGCAGGGCACGAAATTGGAGCCCGCCACCCGCGGGCAGATTTTCGGTTTGGCGAGTGACACTGAGAGGTCTGTCCGCCACATGGCGGGTAGGGATGGGGATCGAAAACCGGTTCCCGTTGGGCATAACGTTAGCACCACGCATGTAGCCATGGCAGACTATTTGATTCCTTAAGGGCTCGAAATTGCCTGAGTTTTGGTCATATGCTCCCGAAATGCTCCCGCTGTTTGGCTGCTTCTATGTGCAGTGAGAACTACTCCAATGTTTTAGAACCTAGTAGATGGCAGGCCGAGTTTGTCTAAAGTGAACTTGATTGATCCATGTTGGGAGACTACACAATTCTTTGTGTGTGATATCTAGTTATTATGTTGAGTCAAAATACGTTTGTTGGCCAGCCGTCTGGTGGTCATCGGTTTTCGTAATCTTACATTTACATATCTTTGGACACCTCTAGCTGATAAACCAATCAGGATACAGAAACGGGAAATAGGGACCCCAAAATTGTCAACAAGAACAACAGAATGGATCTGACTGGAACGCTAGCTGGATTATACATTGCAACATGAGACAGTAAATACTATTGTAATAAAACGTTCAAAACTATGTTCAATTTGTGTATTGTTTTGTTACTATAAGATTGTATTTCGCACTGTATTAAGCCATACCGACGTCACAGATGAGCTTTAGATGGTTAACGTGATATTAACGTTAGATCTATCCGACCTAAATACTATTGTAATAAAACGTTCAAAACTATGTTCAACTTGTGTTTTGTTTCTTACTATAAGATTGTATTGCGCACTGTATTAAGCCATACCGACATCAGGTGAGCTTGCTAGCCATTAGATGGATAACGTGATATTAACGTTAGATCTAACCGACCACAATTTGATTCGAAATGTATTACCTCACTTTGTTGGTCTCTCACGAAAGTCTTTCTCTGGTCTGCATCCCCTTAACAATTGTGTGTATTGAGCCGTACTGTATTGTACCCATTCTGCAATCTGTTAACCGCTTTCAATCAATGTCAGACGTCCTCTCTATAAAAAAAACGATTGAATTGCTCAGAATTTAAAATGATGTCCCCAATAGGACATAATAATATTAATATTATTCCCCTGTATGACACAATAAACACAGAATGAATGCTACCAAAGAGAATGCTATATGCAATTTGCTAATATACATAACATAGCCCGCAGGAAGGCAAAGTTGACAAACACCACAAAAGGTTTGTACCAAAATGCAATTTATTTTAAACATAATGATACATGATTAATGTATTTTTTTACTGGACTGGCCCTGTAATTTGCCCTTCAGGTGAAAACTAGCAATATGGGTGTAAGCAAATGTGTATTAATCCTGTAACATGAGTCAAGGTCAGATCTAGCCTGAAATAGAGAACATAATGTTGATTTTTTGATGTTCAAGTTTCTTTATTAGTTGTCATACAGAAGTACAGAATACTTTTATATAAAATGCTTCTTTCTGTTTTGCTCCAGAGATTGTGCTAGATAAAAATAGATAAGTATAAAATAGAAGTCAAGTACGTAGACAAGTGTTCAATATATACATACAATGTACAATGCAGAGTAGAAAAGTAACTGAGTTACAATACAATATACTATACAGTACAATGCAGAAATGGGATGAGGTACAATTTAGGTACAATTTACAGTAAGGTGTAATGAGGTATGGGTTGTAGTGCAAATTCTTTGCCAATAAATATAAAGTGTGTTTAGGTGTTCTAAAGTGGGTGCTGCAGTGAGTTGTTTGTTTAAAGTGAGTGTGTGCGTGTGGATGTGTGTGCTGTGAGTGCATTTGATGGTTGTTACATAGTGTTATTGTCATTTGTATGTGTGTAATGTGTAACTAGTACAGTGGAGGGGTGTCCAGTCCAGGGCCCAGAGAGTAGAGAGCTGTGTGAGTCGTCCCCGGACAGCTTATGTGAGAGGATGACCATCCTTGTTCAAAAGTTGAGCTCTTGCAGATTAGCCTGGCCCCACTTCTATCCAGAACAATAAGACTGCACATTGTTTATTCACTGTGCTGTTTACCATGTTCAAGTTCTTTAATAGTTGTCATACAGAAGTACAGAATACTTTCATACAAAATGCTTCTTACTGTTACGCTCCAGAGACTGTGCTAGACAAGATAGTATCAAATAACATAATAACATAATATAGCATGAATTTAGAAGAAGAAAAATTAGGTCACAGTGTTCGGTATAGACATATGTACAATGTTATGAGTTACCATATAATATACAATACACAATACTATGCAGTGTACTAATGTACAGTACTATCTAGTGCAAAGCAGAAATGGGATGAGGTACAATTTTAGGTACAATTTACAGTAAGGTGTACGAGTTGTAGTGCAATCCTTCATCCATAAATATAAAGTGTGGGGAGTGGGTGCTACAGTGTGTTTGTTTAAAGTGGGTGTGTGCTATAAAGTGTGTGGAGTGGGTGCTACAGTGTGTTTGTTTAAAGTGAGTGTGTGCGTGTGGATGTGTGTGCTATGTGCGTTTGGTGGTTGTTGTTGTGTAGTGTTCATTCATTGTTCGTTTAGCAGCCTGATGGCCTGGGGATAGAAGCTTCTTCTGAGTCTTTCTGTGCTCGCCTTGAGACTCCGGTATCGCTTGCCTGACCGCAGCAGTTCAAAGAGGCAGTTGTTCGGGTGACTGGAGTCTTTAATGATTCTCTTAGCCTTGCCCCTGCAACGCTTGTAGTAAATGTTCTGGAGGGTGGGGAGCCCCCCTCCAATTGTGCGTTCGGCTGAACGTGTCACTCTTTGTAGTCTGCTTCGGTCTTGTGCAGTGCTATTCCCAAACCAGGAGGTGATGTTGCCGGTCAAGATGCTCTCTATTGTACATGAGTAGAAGTTCTTAAGGATCTTCTGGCTGACTTGGAACTTCCTTAGGCGCCTGAGGAAGTAGAGGCGTTGTCGTGCCTTCTTCACAACACTGTCAATGTGTGTGGTCCATGTCAAGTCCTCGGATATGTAGGCTCCGAGGTACTTAAAGCTGTTGACTCTCTCAACCGGTGCCCCGTCGATGCTGAGGGGGCTGTAGTCCTTGACCCCCGACCTCCTGAAGTCCACAATCATCTCCTTTGTTTTGCTGACGTTCAGGGAGAGGCTGTTTTCCTGGCACCATCCCGCCAGGACCTTGACCTCTTCCAGGTAGGCCCTCTCGTCGTTGGCAGAGATCAGGCCCACCACCACTGTGTCGTCAGCAAATTTGATGATTGTATTGCTACTCCGCTGAGCCACACAGTCGTGTGTGTACAGGGAGTAGAGGAGGGGACTCAGAACACAGCCCTGGGGGGCCCCTATGTTGAGGGTGATGGATGAGGAGGTGCAGTTGCCTGCTCTCACCACCTGGGGTCTGCCAGTCAGGAAGTCCAAGACCCACTGGCAGAGGTCATAGCCCAAGCCCAGGTCCCTGAGCTTGGCTATGAGTATGGAGGGGACTATGGTATTGAATGCCGAGCTGTAGTCGATGAATAGCATTCTCACATAGTTCCCCTGCCTCTTGTCCAGGTGTGATGCTGCTGTGTGCAGCACATGGGCTATGGCGTCCTCCGTGGACCTGTTGGGGCGGTATGCAAATTGCAGGGGGTCCATGTTGATGGGGAGGGAGGAGCAGATGTAGCCCTTTACTAGCTTCTCAAAGCACTTCATGGCTATGGAGGTGAGAGCTACAGGGCGGTAGTCGTTGAGGCAAGCAGGCTTGGATTTTTTGGGTACAGGGATAATAGTGGACTTCTTCAGGCAGGTGGGGATGACAGCCTGTTCTAAGGACAGGTTAAATATGTCAGTGAATACTGGGGCCAGTTGGTCGGCACAGACTTTTAGGACGCGGCCGGGGATGCCGTCCGGACCTGCTGCCTTCCTGATATTCACTTTTTTAAAGGTCCGCCTCACCTCATGCTCTGTTACCCTGAACACTGCGCCTCCATCAGCAGCCGACCCCCCCCCCCCCCCATTGCCGAGGCTTGTGAGCTGGTGTTGTTATTACCAGCATCAAACCTCGCATAGAAGGTATTGAGGTCATTTGCTAAGGAGATGTCACTGTTCAGTTTGAGGGAGGCGCCTTTGTAGTCTGTCATCGTTTTGAGCCCCTGCCACATAGCTCTAGAGTCAGCTTGTTCAAACTGGAGTTCAATTTTATCCCTGTAGCGCCGTTTGGCCTCTGACACTGTCCTCTTTACGTTGTATCGCGCCACCTTGTGGTCATTCATGTTGCCTGCCACTAGGCCGTCGTTGTATGCTTTGGTGCGCTCTCTCAGAGCTTCACGGACAGATTTGTCTACCCAGGGTTTTTGATTTGGGTAAACTTTCATTTTGGTAGTGGGGATTGTTTCTTTCCCCCTAGTACAAACATAGTCCAGCACTGTTTCCGTGTAGACATTAATGTTATCTGTGTCGCGGAACACATTCCAGTCTGTGTAGTGAAACACTGACCGGAGCGTCTCCTCTGACGTCAAATCCCATTTCTGCACCTCTCGCGAGACTACAGGAGTACTTTTAATTCTCTGTTTGTACTTTGGTGAAAGAAAGATGGACGCGTGATCTGATTTACCAAAGCCACTATCAGAATGAGCCTTGTAGCCACCATGGCCTCTCATTCAATCATGATATTCATTGTTTTGGGAAATACAGGTCCTGCAGTTGCCACTCTGATAATGGTTATTGATATAGAGCAGGGCCAGTCACCTCAAGAGCTCAATCTTTGAGCTTGCATGATTACTATAGAACCCTCAGGCTAGGGTTAGATTAGGCCTAGAATATATCTGTCGTGTGGTCCAGGGTTGAGCATCTGGGGAAACAGAAAAACAATCAATACATTTTGGAACATTGTTACTACAATAGATAACGTTATTCATCATATTAACAGATTGCAGAATGGGTACAGTACAGCTCAATACACACAATTGTTAATGGGATGCAGACCAGAGAAAGACTTTCATCTTGTTTACATCAGGGTCCCCCATTTTCAATTCATCATAACATATTACATACATGACATACAGATAGACAGTAAACAACAGCACAGGGACCATCCAATATCAAACTATTGTTAAGGGGATGCAGACCAGAGAAATACGTTTGTCTTGTTTACTTCAGGGCCCCCCATTTGTAATTCATAGTGACAACAGCATCTAAAACAATATATTTATATGTATATTTATATATTGGAAGAGTATATTTATGAGACAGTATATTTTGTACATATGTAACGGTTGTGACAACGTCACCTCAAACTTCTAACGTCACAGGCAACAACACAGACCGCTATACCATAGTGTAACACACAGCAAGAATGTGAAACAAGTTACTATTATTAGTATTGAGTTAGAGTCGTTTGATTTACACTAACGTAATGTTAGATTGCTATCTGAGAAAGTTAAAATGCTAACGTAACGTTAGTCTATGTGAGCTGGCTACAACATTTTCCAATGTGTAATCGGAAGTCAAAACGGACTGCATATAAACTGCTGATGACTCATAACTTCCTATCACGTTTGAATAATGCTGTAAAGTTAAGTAAAAATGCATTTCAATAGTAATGTATATGAATTGAGAGCTTACCGATGCAGAGCTAAATCCACTGTTGACAACAGACCAGACCACGTGAGCGGATCGGCGCGGCCGAGAAATCCGCTCTTCGCTCTTTAAAGCTTGGTCCGCTCCGCTAATCACTCATGTTGACCCCGCCCCCAAGTCGCTCTCCGCTCGCTCCCCGCTCACCTTGAATCGAGCGCTCCCCGCTCCCCGCGCCAGATCGCTCGGCAGTTTTTTTTCTTCTTTTTTTGGAGCATGGTGTAAATGAGCTCAAACTACAACAGTCTACACCCCCTGGGCCCCTTAACAATTGTTTGTATTGAGCCGCATTGTAATTGTAGCCATTCTGCAATGTTAAATAACGTTGTTTATCCATTCACTATCTCTATTAAGCGATGATAGGCTAGCCGAGCCACAATGCTATGGTCGCTGCCATTAACGTTAGCATGTAAGCTAACGTCAACAACAATGGCGTCGATACTTTTTCTAACTGGATTGAGTGTGGGCGTCTCTACAGTGACAAAGCCTGAACGAACAGCCTATCACAGGTTCACCCTTCTCATTGGTTGAAAATGGCCTTCATGTTTGTACATCGCCATCTGTTGCTTTGGCATTGTACTGCATGTATATATTACATCAGTGTTAAACCACTGTGAGCGGCCTGGAGTGGATTGGAGCGGAGGAGAACTCTCGCTCCGGACGTCGCGCCGACTCATTTTAAAACCCACTCCTCGCTCACGTCAAAACCGGCCGCTCCGCGCCCCGCGCCGCTCGCGCTCCGATCCGCTCACATGCACTGCAACAGACGAGTCGCAACATTTACTTCCTAGTTCCGGAGCTTGAGGAATGTCATTGGGAGAAATCAAGTCACTTGACGTTGTAACGCGTTTTGATTGGTTCCGCAGCAACGCCCCTTTTCACAAACGTAGGTAGTTTTTTGCTTATCAACACATTCATTTTCATAAAGATATGACCCAAAAACCATTGCCAACAAACGGAAATGTGTTATTATAGTATATTATGTAGTTCGGCCCACCGTCTAAGTCATTGATTTAATTCAGCGTAACCTAAGATTAGCCGCAGAGCTAACGCTAGCTAATCAAGCTCACAGAGAGAGATAACAGCTGACAGCAGGTAGTACAGGTACAAATAGTTCACATATAATAAGAGACGGAGAGCGTGTGATCACGTTGACTGTTTGTTTACTAGTAAGTCAGGAAGTACCGTGCAACATACAAACATGTCCGTGTAGCAACACGAGCCAATACCTTACAGGGCCGGGGCCCGGGGAGGGAGCTCTGTGTGTGTGTGCGTGTGCGTGTGCGTGTGCGTGTGTGTGTGTGTGTGTGTGTGTGTGTGTGTGTGAGCGCCCGGAAAAGACCAGATGACATGAGTTTGATAGTATTTACTGAGGATTGCCAGATAATGTTGATATTTAAATGTTAAAAAAATAATACAAAATAAATGTACATGATCATGCAACATAACACAATTGTTGTAGGAACAGTTTGGAAGAGGGAGGTAGGGAGGGGTTTTAGATTGTGTGTTGTGAAGTTTAGACTTCAGAGAGAGAGCTGAGAGAGAGAGAGTACAAATTTAACTCTGGCCTCTTTAAGTGTGTATTCTTCAATGTAATAGCTTATCTACTTGAAATGTACTGAAAAAAAATTATATATGTGACACAAAAATGCGTATATTTTTTTGGGTGGTAAGAAATATGCTTGGCGGGTATACTTTTCCCATCTACCCACCACTGGCCGGTGAGTCAAAAAGTTAATTTCGTGCCCTGCATGTATGAACACCTGAATACCTAGACGTTAGGATGACATGTACAGTATGAACACCTGAATACCTAGACGTTAGGATGACATGTATGAACACCTGAATACCTAGACGTTAGGATGACATGTATGAACACCTGAATACCATCGGATATCTTTTCGTGGCAGGTGGCCGAAAATCTTGGCCGGTATCCTCGCCTTCCTGCCCTGCGCCCCGGCCACCTTCGGCTCCGCCCCCCACCCGTCTGGCGGCGCTCCCCACCACCCCACCCAGAGAGAAAAGAAGGCCTGGCGTCGCTGCGACCGCGCAGGGCGCTGGGCGGAGGAGGACTACACCCAGTGCCCTTATGCCAGTGAGCTGACCCGCGTGCTGCACGAGCTCACTCAGGTACGGTAACGATATGTTATCCGGCTCAGCAAAGGCTGCACACCTTTGATTGATTGATTGATTGAAAACTTTATTAACAGATTGCAGAATGGGTACAATACAGTACAGCTCAATAGACACAATTGTTAAGGTTGGGTAGGAGGGGTTGGGGGGGGGGGAAACACTGTACAACTGTACAAGCAAAACTGTACATTGGAATATTGACAAAACCATACTAGGTAATTCACTGTACATTGGAGGGGGTTGGGTTAGGACATTTACAGGGGCCAGTTTCGAATTGCAGTCTTGTGTAGGTGTTCTTTGAGAGTGGTTTTGAAAGTGGGTAGTGATTCACATTCCTTTACAGCTTTGGGTAGGGCATTCCACATTGATGTGGCATAATTGTGAAACGTGTTTAGTCCCTTGTTTGAGCCGAATCTGTGTTTAACATGATTTGTGGAGCTCCCTCTGGTGTTGTGATCGTGATATTCACTGACCTTTGGAAATTATTTTGACATGTACATGGGTACCTTAGTGGTGTAGTGTATCTTGTAGACCAGGCCCATTGCAAGTTGCTGTACTCTGTCGTCTACTCTAAGCCATCCTAGGTTGTCAAAGTGGGCAGGGGCGAGGTGGGTTTTAGGAGTAAGGTCAAGCAGTAGTCTGACCAGTTTGTTTTGAGATGTTTGTAGTCTTGTTTTTAGCGCCTTTGAGGTGCTTTGGTACCATGAGGTGCAAGCATAGTCGTAGTACCCTTGAATGAGTTGAATGAGTACCCTTCAGTTGTGACATTTGAAGCTCAGACATTACTTCCGACACACGACTTAATGTAACCACTTGTGTGTTGCATGGAAGCCGCTGCACATTGACACCCAGGTACCTTCTCTAGGTGTTATTATGCAGTGGATTTTCAATGGCTTTGATATGATCACGAAATGCACTTGGTACAAGGAGCACGTCAACTCTTGAATGCATAAAAGATAAAACATTACAAAGGGAATTTCGTCTTCCGGTGGAGATGTGTGATTTATTGTGGTCCTGAAAAGGCAACGTGAAACCTGGACTTGTGTTCCTCGTCCTTTCAGATGACCATCAACACCACCAACGCCCAGCCGCTGGGCCAGCAGCTAGTGGCCTTCACCAGCAGGGCGGCGCACTTCACAGACGTCATGGATGTTATCTTTGTGACACACCTGGTGGAGAGGCTGACGAGACTGGTGGAGCAACGCAGAGATGTACGAGTACACACACACACACACGCACACACACACACACACACACACACACACACATGCACACTCACACACGTGCGCACTCACACACACACACATGCACACACACACACACATGCACATAGAGGGATAGAGATGGAGAGAGACACAGAGAGAGATGCACAGATGCACACACACACACAGACACACACACACACACACACACACACAAGGAGTCTCTCTTCTTCATTGGTCTCTGTATGAATGTGTGTAGGAGCCTCTCTTCTTCATTGGTCTCTATAATGAATGTGTGTAGGAGCCTCTCTTCTTCATTGGTCTCTGTATGAATGTGTGTAGGAGCCTCTCTTCTTCATTAGTATCTGTATGAATGTGTGTAGGAGCCTCTCTTCTTCATTGGTCTCTGTATGAATGTGTGTAGGAGCCTCTCTTCTTCATTGGTCTCTGTATGAATGTGTGTAGGAGCCTCTCTTCTTCATTGGTCTCTGTATGAATGTGTGTAGGAGCCTCTCTTCTTCATTGGTCTCTGTATGAATGTGTGTAGGAGCCTCTCTTCTTCATTGGTCTCTGTATGAATGTGTGTAGGAGCCTCTCTTCTTCATTGGTCTCTATAATGAATGTGTGTAGGAGCCTCTCTTCTTCATTGGTATCTGTATGAATGTGTGTAGGAGCCTCTCTTCTTCATTGGTCTCTGTATGAATGTGTGTAGGAGCCTCTCTTCTTCATTGGTCTCTATAATGAATGTGTGTAGGAGCCTCTCTTCTTCATTGGTCTCTGTATGAATGTGTGTAGGAGCTTCTCTTCTTCATTAGTATCTGTATGAATGTGTGTATGAGCCTCTCTTCTTCATTGGTCTCTATAATGAATGTGTGTAGGAGCCTCTCTTCTTCATTGGTCTCTGTATGAATGTGTGTAGGAGCCTCTCTTCTTCATTGGTCTCCGTATGAATGTGTGTAGGAGCTTCTCTTCTTCATTGTTCTCTGGCTCGCCTGGTCCACTTCAGCTCCAGAATCCCAGACCCTGCTCTTGCTAATTCCCCCAGATGTCATCGGAGCGGGAAAAGCTCCTACCGTACAATTAAGGCGCAACTATACATATTGTTAAGTTGCTATTCCCGTTCAGACATTATTTATTGCTGCTTCTGAGCTTTTCTGAGAGCTGTGATTTGCTGGTGCCTCAAGCGGAGAGGAGGGCAAGAATAGACTTCAGAGTTCTTCTGTAAGAAAGAGAGAGAGAGAGAGAGAGAGAGAGAGAGAGAATCGCTTCAACTTAAGCAGAGGTAACAACGGGGATCCTCTAGAGCTCAATTTGTGGAGGTGAGAATGAAAGTTGAGCGAGCGTCAGCAGAGAGAGAGATGGAGAGAGAGAGAGAGAGAGAGAGAGAGAGAGAGAGAGAGAGAGAGAGAGAGAGAGAGAGAGAGAGAGAGAGACAGCAGAGAATAACTGAAAGATGTGGCCACGTGCTGCTACTGTTGCTGCTGCTGCTCTGGCTTAAAAACCCGCCCATGGATTCTGGAAAGCTTAACGTTTCACCCTCTTTCCTCCTTCCTCCTCGATGGCGATGATGGACATGAATGACAATCATGGTCCTGAAGACGTGTCTTGGTTTTTGGAGTAAAGCCGTAGGTACCACACGCTAGAGGTCACCGGGTTTCAGACAGGGATCTACCTTTTTTTTTTTTTTTTTTTGCCCTCATTAGTACAATCGCTCCTCCTTCACACTACAAGGAGGTACACAGGCCTGTAATCCTTCCTAAAACAGGCATTGTTAACACTGACTCTTTCAGCCCCAATGAGGAGCAGTCAGATGGATCAAGACTGAAAGGGATTTGTAAATAGCTGAACTGTCATCCTAAAGGAAGCCATTATGGCCCGCTGGAGCAGCTAATCTAAATTAAATCTCCCCCATAATGAATGAAGTCACCATCACCACCCTCATAATTCTCACTGGGGATAATGTGTGTCTGTGTGTGTGTGTGTGTGTGTGTGTGTGTGTGTGTGTGTGTGTGTGTGTGTGTGTGTGTGTGTGTGTGTGTGTGTGTGTGTGTGTGTGTGTATGTGTGTGTGTATGTGTGTGTGTGTGTGTGTGTGTGTGTGTGTGTGTGTGTGCATGTGTGAGTATGTGCATATGTACATTTATATGTATAATTTATACATACTATAATACTGTGTATACATGTGTAGCAATGTGTACAAATGTGCATACCAGAGTAGAAAAGGCGTTATTTGCCCATTTATACAGATGTTGAGTAGGCATTTAGAGTATTTATGGATCAATTAAAACGTAATCCTTTTTTTTATGTTATAATAATGGGTCAAGCTAGCAAATGTGTCATAATTTGTGGACAGTGTATACAGATCCATGATTCTTTTATTTTTCATATCATATGTATGTATATATTTTTTTTTATCCACTTTTTCTCCTTATTTTTTTGTTTTTCTCCCATCCCAATTTCGCCTCACCAATTCTCCCTTCCCCTATCTCGAACGTTGCTAGACTATGCCTCCCACTGGTCGGCTACAGTGAGGACCAAGCCTTGCATCACGTGTCCCCTCCGGTACACAAGGAGGCAGCTGTCGCATCTTTTCACCTGTACAGCGCGATCTCTCAGTGGCGAGGAGTAACGCGTGGGAGGCTCACGCTGCCCCCGTTACTTCCTGATTCTGCTGTACAGGCGCACCAACCGACCTGTAGGAGTCGCTGTCCACAACGTCCAATCCCCACCCACCAGCTTTCCCACCCCTAACACTGCCAATTGTGTTAGTATGAACAACCAGCCAAGCTGGTAGCAACGCCGAGAGCTGGGCTCGAACCCAGCATCTCCTGCGTTAGTGGCGAGCACCTTGCCCACTGCGCCACTTAGCTGCCCTATATGTATATTCACATACATTCTGAATATATGTAGATGGATAATAAGATATTTAGAACTTTCCTAACCCAGAGTATCAGAGTATTTAATTTTAATATAGCAAATGCAATTACAACCTGATATTTACCTGCCGTTTAGTGTTAACATAAGATAAGATAATAAATTCCTTTATTGATCCCCTTGGGGAAATTAAGGAAAGTTAGTCATTGTATCAAAAGCTCAGTCAATCAACTTGAGAATGAAAATATTCCCCTTTGTTTGTGTTTGTATCACTGATTGGGCCTTTTTTAGGCTTTTTGGAGTCAAAGTACCTTCATCATAATGTACCGAATCCAAATTCCAATGACGCACAAATGTAATTGCATAATAGACACATACCAGCACGGACCTTCAATGACACGCAATTGTCATTTCATAATAACTACACAGACCAGCGCGAGCAACGGGTCCAATGCGTCTAACATGCTTTGCATCCTCGCCATTCCTGTATGTCCACGTTGCAGTAAAAACTTTAGCTGCTAACACTAACTAAGCTTACACATGTGCATGTCCCATCTCTGGTCTTTGGAAAGGTCAGAGGAGTTTGATAGTATTTACAGAGGATGGCCAGATAATCTTGATATTTAAACTTAAAAAATTATAATACATAATAAGTGTATACATGATCGTGCAACATTAAAAACATTGTTTGGGAGAGGGAGGTAGGGAAGGGGTTTAGTTTGTGTGGTGTGATAACAATGTTGAAATTGAGAATTTAGATTTTGGTTTAGTTTTACAACAGAAATAAAAGTTTTGTTATGCTATATGGAAGTGCAGAAAAAAGGTACAGATTACCATGTACCGATATCGATTCCCAGGTACCGGTACTGGTTCAAATGTGAACGTACCCAATCCTAGTCCAGTGTCCCTATGCTCTTTGGTCTATGCCCCTCTACCCCTAAGTAAACACCATCAAATAACCCTGGGGTCAGGGTTTCCGTTAGAATTTTTTTTTGCAGGTCTGAGTGTCCGGTAGATTTCAATCTACCGGACAAATGGGATAAATTCCGGTCAGAGTTTATTGAGCTTAAAAACAATTGATAGGCCTATATAAAGAATGACATCATCAAGGCATTTATAATATTTTAACTTAAAACTAGACTACTTTTGCGTATATACAGTCATTAATATATTCCAAATAAAATAAGTCCCTCGAGACTGCGTGCTGCTGCCGACTTGAGGTGTCGGTGGGCAGTCTGCCCGACCTTAATAAACAGCAGTCTGTTATAATCACATTTTTATGAGCTAACGAATTCCGTTATATTGGACATTTGTATTAATTATATCAAGCGAAGAACTGAGAAATTTGGCAGAGAGACGGCAACATTATCGTGGGTTTGCGCCGTGATGTATATCTCCACCTCCCAACGACTTGGTGCTGCTGCTCATAATGTCCGGTGAAAATAATTCCCTCTAAGCACAATTTGATTATTTGAATTGTATTAAAATAGGCTAAAATTAAATAGCCTATGCGATGAACGAAACAATCATTACATTTGTCGTTGCTTCACCAAGCAGCCGGTCAATGACATCCTGTGTCAGCGAGCTGGCAGCTGATATATTTACGTGAAGCATGGAGCAGGAGCAGACAGAGCAGAGCAGCGGTGTCAGCAGCGCCCCCACCCAACAGCTGAATTGCCAATGGCTGAATTGGAGTACTGCACCCTGCCAAGCCATGCTTCACGTAAATATATCAGCTGCCAGCTCGCTGACACAGGATGTCATTGACCGGCTGCTTGGTGAAGCAACGACAAATGTAATGATTGTTTCGTTCATCGCATAGGCTATTTAATTTTAGCCTATTTTAATACAATTCAAATAATCTAATTGTGTTTAGAGGGAATTATTTTCACCGGACATTATGACCGGAGAGATTAGATATGTCGGACTTCACCAGATTTTGCCGGTCAAATACCGGTAATTACTGGCTAACGGAAACGCTGCCTGGGGTACATGGTTCTTTAACAGGTTCAGCGCCAGAGGTCGCTATTGGCGTTGGGCCGTTGTGTGCCAGCGCTCTGTTCAATGGGGATAAGTTCCGGTGTTTGCAGTGCTAAACCTATATTAAATATTATAGCTATGGATCTAATAACAACATCGATTGTCAGTGAGTTTCTTCCGGTCAACATGCAAAAAACAGATACTTCTTTCATCCATACATTTCCGTTTTATACCGTGGTGAATATGAGTATAGTTTTAGAGTGATCCTGTGTAATCCCAGGAAACAGCGTTTTAGTGCATTTCCTTATAATTCGTGCCATTTCTCGCCTGGATCAAGAATCATTCTGAAATCAACGCTATATTATCTGTATTATGTTTAATCATGCATGCATGAAAGGGGGGGCGGGGGGTTTCTATGCTTCGAACGCCACCAACGGCATACATTACACAGTACATTACAGACACACGCTGCGATCGCGGGGAAAAAATCATCAGATCAACGCAAGATTGATAACATATAGTCCTTACCTCGTCTATGATGTACTGCAAAAAGAATAATCCAATTATCTGATCGCCATTCCAAATATTGATCGCGGTCGTGTGTCCAACGTTATACACCAAAACACATGAACCGAGTGAACTCGAGTGTCCCCAATCCATGTGTTATAAACGTTACTCATGCCCGAGAAGGAAAACCTGGACCGGACTTCTTAGATCAGCGTACAGCCCAAGCCAGAGGGATTCCAATGATGTGCAATACCGTCCGCAAGGCGTTAGGTGGCGGTATTGGCCGTTTGCGATCTCAGAGCCATTCCCAATGATAACATCAGGCTGGATGGATGAATTATGAATGGATATAGCGAATAAAAGAAATAACGATGAAAACCCGGGTTCTCTCAAGCGATGGCGAGTTTACCCGACTTATCCCGGGTCCGGCGCTGAATGTGTTAAGGATGTGGTCCCAGTTCAGAACACACTTTAAGAGTAGGCATACTTTTACATCTGCTCACATGTGGGAACCATCTGTTCACACCGGCCCTTGGGGGAGTCTAGACTTGGAGTGAAATGTGTTAAGGACCTTTTAATAATAATAATAATAATAAATTACATTTTATTTGGAGGCGCCTTTCAAAACACCCAAGGTTTTCAAGGATGGGGTCCTCATGTCCCTGTCTATTGCAACTGGAGACAGAATATGGTATTTCCCCTATGGAATGGATGGACGAACTGTTGGACAAGGTCCCAACCAGTGATGCCACAGATTACTTGTAAAAGTAATCTGATTACTGATTACTGATTACTCCTTTAAAAAGTAATCTTAGTTACTTTACTGATTACTTGATTATCAGAGTAACTTAGTTACTTTGAAAGTAACTAGGTTATGAAGTCGTCCCCCCTGCTGCTGCCACAACATAAGAATGACAAAAAAAATTTAGTAAAATGTACTCAGTTTGAGTAAAATGTACTAATAGGGCAGGTAGGCCTATCTATAGATCTATAGATTTCACAAAAGATAAATGGTCAATAACACCACATGTAGGCTGATATGTAGCCTACCTTTGAGGCCTGCCCTATTCAGATATGGTTCTAATGTTCCTAGTGAAACAGGGGAGAGGGGTGAGTAAACCAGTGATTATATCTCAGTAACATAATCTTCTCAAACCTATTGTCAGAAAGTCTGTTCCTTCTAGGCGTGAGCACCAACCCTCCCAGACTAAAAAGCCGTTCCACAGGAGCACTTGATGGGTTGGAGTGACTTATACTTCAAGAAATGTTCTTTATGTTTGAAGGTCTATCCAGTATCTGAAGCTCATGCTCTTAAAAAACAGTCTATTAAACGGTACTGCTCCTCCTATGCTATTATTATTATTATTATTATTATTATTATTATTATTATTATTATTATTATTATTATTATTATTATTATTATTATTATTATTATTATTATTATTATTATTATTATTATTGTGTGCTACTGACAACCTACATACTGCAGTATGGTGTTCCATGTTCATGAATAGTGCAATGCAAAAGATGTTTAACTCAAAGGGGGAACATACCTGCACTATGGCATCTGGAAGGCCTGCAGTCGTGTCCTGCAGGGTGTCCTTCAGAGTGCATCAGCACTTCAAGTGTGGGTAGTAACGTTTAAATCCAGTAAAGAAATCCAGCTTTTGCTGTTTGGCTGGTGCACCTCAGAGTCCTGTAGAAGTCGATGCTTCGGCTTTGGGTTTTTTTCTATCCGTTTGGCGTTTGGTCGTGCTGTGCTGTATATTCCAGATGCGGTAGACAGTATTTTGTTTCCTCCGCATAGTGAATGTTTTTTTCACCCGGCTTAGCTGACACAAACGTGAAGTAGACTATTGATTGAACTTCCAGTGCAAGAAAGCGTTACCAGCGTGAGTGTCTCCCTGCTAGCTCGCTATGTTTAGGTCAGCCTGATAATAACAATAATAGCCACCGCCCACCAGCATGGTACAACACGTGAGGTTGCGTGCTGTGACGTCACTCCCCAATACAAGGAAAACAGCTCCAAACGTATTTTTGACTGTCGAAAACGAAAGAAAATACTGCATTCCGCCTGCATTATGATGAGATAGTAACGAAATAGTAACGCACAGCCACTTGGACAAGTAACTGCAATCAGATTACTGGCTTGTAAAGATTAACGCGTTAGATTACTATTTTCGGGGAAAAGTAATCGGATTACAGTAACGCGTTACTTAGTAACGCATTAGTGGCATCACTGGTCCCAAAACTCAGAGGAGTGGTGTCTAGGGTGCATGAGATCATACAGAGAGTGGCATCTCCTTCACTTGACTACATTATAGAGAAGTGGGGGGAGGAGTTGGGATTAGAAGCATCAAATTTGGATTTATACAATACATTCATAGTCTGTGTGTGTTAAACATGGATTGGTGTCAATTTAGAGTGCTCCACTGCATTTATTGAGAGACACATTGGCGAGAATCTATTCACGGGCGGACCCACCCTGCCTTAGGTGTAACCTGGTTCCAGCCAATATAAGCCATTATGTTCTGGGCCTGTCCTAAATTGAAAGTTGTTTTAGAACCCTCCCGTCCATTTGTGAGCACCTGAAGGGTTCTACTAAAAAAGTATTATAAGGTATGGCAGCCTTTAATTTATTAGCTTGATTTCCAACTAGCCTCGGCTACTAGTCTTATGCTGGCATATCTCAGGTCCTCTTCCTTTAGTTTTTTCTTTTTACATCCCTCCCTTGCCCCCTCCTTCCTGTCTATCTTTCCTTCTCCCAACCGCCTGCCCCCCCCCCCCCCCTTATCAGGTTTCAAGTTCAAGTTTTGTTTTATTTGTCACATATAAGGTACATATGCATTATAGTGAAATGCTTGGTTCTGTATGACCCTCCTGAGATTGTGCTTCATAAAACAGCAAACGACCAAACAATATACAAAATATACATACATATATAGATTGTGACTTGTGACTATGTGGATGTATGTGTTTGGTGGTGGGTGTGTGAGTTGTCTTGTCTGGGTCATGTGTCCTGTTAAAATAATAATGTATGTATGAAAATAATTAGAAAAAGGCAATAAAAACACTTTGATTATTATTAATCATTGCTTGTTACCTAGTGTTATCTGGTGATGTCCCCCAGTGTCCTGGCCCAACTCACAGCACAGACGCTTAAAACAAGGAAGACGGGAGGGACATTTGCACAGGTATCATATGACAGACATCTCCACACTGCGGTAATAATGCCATACTAACCACCACTATCCTGCATCCATCGATCCGAATTCCATGATGAGCGTGGGGAATGAACCTGTGGTGAAACCAGAGAACTGTGACGTGACCTGGGATGGATGTTCCAGAGGAGTGGGCCGGCGAGTCCCATGAGGCACAGGGTGATTGAACCTGTAGGTCGAACCCAGGGACGGCGATGAGACCATGGACGGTTGTCCCCGAGGAAATGGTGGGGGAGATCGACAGCATCAATGGCGAGGGATGATGAAGACGCAAACGAATGGACCAGATCGATTAGTGGCTGTGAAGCCAGAAAGAAAGAAATGAAAGAAGCGTGATATACGGTCATCAAGTAGGCCAGTGGCAATATGAATACATGGCAAGGTTTCATACACACAGCATCAAAAAATTCAATCATGTATTGATAACAAAATCATTATTCCGCCAAGCAATGTAGTTCTTCAAACATTTAGCAGAATGGTTGCCAAGCAACACAAAGACACAGTGGAAAGCATCTTTTTCAGAAAGCCAATGTTATGCTAGCAAGATTTACAAACAGTGAATTAGAGGTGGGCGATATGGCCAAAATCGTTATCGCGATAAAATGATAAAATTATTTTCATATAACTCGATATCGATAATTATCGTAGATATAATTTCTGTCAAGTTTAATTAACTTCTTATGCCCGGCGCCGATGGACGGGCTATTGCTGCTGCGAATGTCTCGAGTTGATGTCGTCATCAGTCCGCGCACGTTAGCAGTTAGCCAGAGCAAGCGGTGTATCCCATGACAATGTACTAAATATCACCCTAAAATACTCTGTTCCGCCCCAATACATTGCAACGACGTCCACCACATACCCCACACTACTCTAACCGTGGCCTCAGAATTCACGCCACACACCCACTCGGCACGTAAACTATAAAACAGCGGCGTGCAAGCTAATTATCCTAGCCAGCCTTGTTTCCAATGTACTAAATATCACCCTAAAATACTCCGTTCCGCCCCAATACATTGCAACGACGTCCACCGCATACCCCACACTACTCTAACCGTGACCTCAGAATTCATGCCACACACCCACTCGGCACGTAAACTATAAAACAGCGGCGTGCAAGCTAATTATCCTAGCCAGCCTTGTTTCCAATGTACTAAATATCACCCTAAAATACTCTGTTGCGCCCCAATACATTGCAACGACGTCCACCGCATACCCCACACTACTCTAACCGTGGCCTCAGAATTCACGCCACACACCCACTCGGCACGTAAACTATAAAACAGCGGCGTGCAAGCTAATTATCCTAGCCAGCCTTGTTTACTACTAGAGTCCTACCTCTCTACCCAGAGGTGCACCATGGGTCTCCTTCGCTGTCGGCCATCTCCTTCACTGATTGGTTGTTAGTGCGTGCGTGTGCTCATATCCAAGCTTGGAAAATCGATATATCGAAACTTTGCGACCACGTTTCATGTTTATTTCAAGGAAATAATTTATCACGATAGTTATCGTTATCGTTTTATCGCCCAGCCCTACAGTGAATATGATCTAACAGTATGTTTAACACAGAGTTTAGGTAGTCAAACATCAAGCTTCATCCTTACTCACGGTAGCAATAGAAATAAATTGCTGAATCATTCTTATTTGACACTGAATGTATCCAAAACTGTTTGTTTTTCTCTATCAGATGTAAAAGTGACACTTCTAATCTAACATACAAATACAAAATACAATTGTAATCTGGCAAATTTGAACTGTATCCTAAATCAAATTACAGAGTACCGATGTAGCAATATTGTATGCACTCTATGATACTATTACCAGTGGAGGTTTCTCTATGACAACAAGTGAAACACAAATTCACTCATAATTCATAATAATTATTAATTTACATATATATATATATATATATATATATATTTTTTTTTTAATTATTATTATAAAAAAAAAATTATTCGAAATGTTTCCTCTGTAAAAAAATGCCAGTGAATTCATTTTTTCTTCAAAAATGGCCAAAAGTGACAGCTCTGAGCTCTTTGGTCAGGGCTGCAGTCAGTCATGGCTAGCTGTCAATCACTAAGTGAAACTTTCACTGCACTGCTCTTTTCATTCTATTATCCAATCAAAATAGGCTATTTGAGTCATCTAAGCACTGCCTGTGCAGATTTGCCTCAGCCACCCACGAACGCGGGTTGAATGATTGACAACCTTCAAATCCAATCATTGCACACAGTCAAAACAGTCCAGCTGCAGTTCCGTAGGTTAGGTTTAGCTGGGGCCAATCTCAAGTTTCTCAAGTTTCTTTATTAGTTGTCATACAGAAGTACAGAATACTTTTATACAAAATGTAACAGAAAGAAGCTGTATGACAACTAATAAAGAAACTTGAGAAACTTGAGATTGGCCCCAGCTAAACCTAACCTACGGAACTGCAGCTGGACTGTTTTGACTGTGTGCAAGGCAGCATTGAAAGAGCAGTAGTTTAGTAAGCTGTACAGCTGTAACAACACAGTAGGCTAAATTAAACTTTGCGCCAACATTAGGACCGAAGTATAAACCAGCAACTGAGCAACATGAAGAAGTGGACTTATACATCTGGATCAGAAAAGAAGTTGTGGATGAAAAAGTAAGTACAGTGTTTGTAAATGCTTGTATGCTAACAGTAGCTAGCCAATTTGTTAGCTACCTTTTAGCTTAGCCTACATCACAATGATGATTGTAGGAGCCGATTTAGGACTTAGGAATGTGACGTGAGGAATGTCAGAATGTTAGGAATGTCATGTGACTACTTAGCGTCAGCTGGGTAGCAGGCAGCGGCAGTTTTGTGAATGAAGCCAGAGTAGTGGGTAGCGTTATAGTTTTTTGACCGTGCGAACAGCGATTTAACATGTTATGTTTTTCTTAAATGGTAAACGGTACACTGTGGTCCTGTCGTGCGCGTTCAGACTCCCGTTAATGACCTACTCTGCTTCAATGGTGTGCGAAACTCAAAGACCGTCGGACTTACACCTACATTTGTCAAAAAACTAGTCTACGGAGCTTGTTAACACTGCAACAGACTTGGAACTGGATGGATGGATCCGAACGAGAGACAACAGCATGAAGTAGGAAAACAGCCAATCCCTTGATTCTACGACAAGGTAATGAGAAGCCTTCATGTTGTATATTGCCTGCCGGCAACGGGGCGAAGAGAGAAGGCTGTGCCTACGGCCAATGAATAAATATGAATATTATGAATATTCATTATATTATGAACGTGACAGAATGACACGAAAGTGACAGTTCTCCTTGCAGGCAAACTCACATCGCAAACTTAACTCAACCAAGCAGAGTACGTCATAATATTAGAAGTCGCTTTGATCTAAGAATAAGAAAAGTGACTTTTAAGTTAAAGGTGCTTTTGAACACTGCAAACTAGAATGAGTCACTCTGCAATTGTTACAATGGATGAGGGAAAGGAGCATGACGTGGGAAATCCCAAAGAACAGGGAAGGTCATGTGAATTAACTGAAAAAGGATTGGAGTATAAGTTGCAAAAATGCATTGGACTAAGAAGACAAAGGCTGCAAGACTTGTCTAATAAAATGAATATGATGGAGTCATTAATGGAGGACGTACAAAATGTACAACACATCCAAAAAGGGATGGAAAATGACTTTGCTAATGTATTAGAGGAATTCAACTGTCTTAATAAAGAAGTGACATGCCTAATATCCGAGGAGGAACAAGCACGTGACCAAGATAGTTGGTTCGAGCCTAAAATGGCGCCCATCAGACACTTTATGAAAACTACAAAACAATGGATTGCAGCTGTGTACACATCACATCAGGTGGAGGATCAGCATAAATAGGACGTTCAGCCACAAAAAGAGCCTGAAACAGAAAAAGATTTGCAAGATGGCGTCCAACCCGAAGACAGCGTTTCACACACCAGCCACGCTGGACACGCCCGCCCACACGGGTCTCAAGTAAGCCGCTCATCACTGGGATCAAGAGTTTCAGCAACACGTGCTAAACAAGAGGCAGAGCATGCAGCGTTGCTGGAACGCGCCGCAGCACTGAAGAAGTGGCAGCAGCTAGCGCTGGAAGAAGCTAAACTCAAAACTGAAGAAGCTAAACTCAAAGCTGAAGAAATTAAACTCAAAGCTAAAAAGGAAGAGCTTGAGATGGAGACTGCTTTGGCTGAAAGTAGCGCAAAGCTAAATGTGCTCAATGTGTATCAAAGGTCAGAGGATGGTGGGAGTAGGCGCTGCAGAGGATCAGAGGATGGTGGGAGTAGGAGCCGCAGAAGGAGCATGAAACACAAATTAACCTGCGCCTCACCTCCTCAACCAGACAACGCAAACCATCATGCATAGCCACGGATGCTACGCATCCAACCACCACAAATGGCTCAGCGAGACTCTCTCATCTCTCATTCCAACATCAGTGAAGATGATAACATGCTGAAGGTCATGCAAAATGAGAACATAATCACAGAGCTCCTTGTAAAGCAGCAGAGGCAATCACAGCTACCAACAAGGGATATTCCAGTGTTCAGGGGTACTTCTTGGAACAATTTACAAATGGTGAACCCCAGGAGCTAGTTCGCAGCTGCGTTCACATGCAGCCTAGCAGGGGCTACAAGGAAGCAAAGCGACTGCTTCACAGGCACTATGGAGATGAGCTACGGATCGCCAGCGCTTACATAGACAAGGCACTCCAATGGCCGCAGATCAAGTCTGAAGATGGAAAGGCGCTAAATGCCTATGCAATGTTTCTGGTCGGATACCGCAACACAATGGAGGACATCGATGCAATGTAGGAAACGGATAACCCTACCAACCTACGGACGGTAGTATCCAAGTTACCCTACAAATTGAAAGAATGTTGGCGCACTGAAGCCTACAACATCAAAGAGAGAAGAGACAAAAGAGCAACATTTAATGACCTGGTGACCTACATAGAGCGTCAAGCCAAAATAGCAACGGATCCCCTCTTCGGTGACCAACCAGACAGCCGTCCAACCACAGTTGGAAGGAGCGAGATGGAAAGGCCCCCAGCTAGGAAAGAGAAATGTGGGAGCTTCGCAACAACCGTCACCACGGAAGAACAAAACAAAAAAGGAAGTGCCTTTGAGAAGCCATGCATGTACTGTCAGCAAGCTCACGCCCTAGACACTTGTAGTAAAATCAAGAGTCAACCACACAAGGAACGGGTGGAGTTTTTAACGTCAAAAGGCTTGTGCTTCGGGTGCTTGGCCATGGGCCATCTCAGCAAGTTCTGCAAGAAAAGAACGGAGTGTAAGGAGTGTGCACTAAAACATCCGGACATCCTACACAAAGGCAAAGAAGAAAATTCCACCTCCCAGGATAGGATCAATGGCGCTCGAGAAGTATCAAGCCCTCAAGTTCCCTTCACGCAAGAGGCCACCTGCCTCACTGGGGCCGGAGAAAATGAATGTGTGCTGTCAATAATACCGGTGAAAATCAAGTCAAGAAAGAGTGACAAGCACGTAGTGACATATGCTTTTTTGGATCCGGGGAGCACAGCAACGTTCATCACAGAAGGCCTGCGGAAGAAACTGAATGTTAAAAGGGAAGCCAACGCACGTACTCCTCAGCACCATGGGACAAGACAAACCTGGAGGACAGAAACTCATGAACAGTTACGTGATATCAGACTTGGAGGTATGTGGGCTGGAAGACAGCAAGTTCATCGAGCTACCCAAGGCGTACACCCACAGTAACATACCGGTGCACACCGAGAACATACCCAAGCAATCCGAAATCCGGAAGTGGCCTTACCTTAATGAAGTACGCCTGCCAGAGATAGAAGCAGACGTCGGCCTACTTATAGGAGCGAACTGTGCGGAAGCAATAGAGCCATGGTACGTCGTAAACAGTCGAAATGGAGGACCTTACGCGGTGAAGACTGTCATTGGCTGGGTCGTGAACGGACCCATGAGGAAGGAGCAGAGTGGTGAGAGCAACCAACCTCACTGCTCGGTGAACAGGATCACCATCAAGTCATCACCAAGCATCGCATCGTATGCGTTGAAGAGAACCGCAGAAGATCACAAAGCCGCTGCGCCCCCAGAAGCCGTTCAAACAGTCTTAAACAATTTCGTAGACGACTGCTTGAAGATCGTGGCATCGGAAAAAGACGCAGTGACCTTGGCTAAAGATCTTCGCACCTCGTCTGCCAGCGGAGGATTCACCTTGACAAAATGGACGAGCCATAACAGGAAAGTGCTCATGTCCATCCCAGAAGAACACAGAGCTAAAGAAATGAAGAACTTGGATCTTAGTTCTGAAGTTCTACCTGTCGAGAGAGCGCTCGGCATACAGTGGGATACAGAAACCGATACTTTCACCCCAGACAAGCCGATGACGAGAAGGGGAATCTTGTCCGTCGTCAACTTCATCTATGACCCCCTCGGCTTACTGGCGCCGGTCATCCTGCCTGCTAAACTCCTGCTGAAAGATCTGTGTAAGGAGATACGTGGATGGGATGAAGATATCTGTGAAAAGCATGCAGAAAATTGGAAAGGATGGATAAAAGATGTTACTCACCTCTCCAACTTCCAAGTGAACAGGTGCTTGAAACCTGCTGACTTTGGACGCACTGCTACAGCGCAGTTGCACCACTTTTCAGATGCCTCAGAGTATGCCTACGGCACTGCAACTTGCCTGTTACTGGAGAACAAGCAAGGCAAGAAACATTGTTCCCTCGTGATGGGCAAGTCAAGAGTAGCCTCACTCAAACAAGTCACAAAGCCCCAGACTAGAACTGACAGCGGCAGTCGTTGCCGTGAAGGTAGACAAGATGCTGTGTCAAGAACTTCAAGTTCCGCTACAACCATCTACATTCTGGACTGATAGCACCACAGTGGTCAGATACATAGACAATGACACTGCTCGCTTCAGAACCTTCGTGGCAAATAGAATCAACCTGATCCGAGAAGCCACCAAGCCTACCCAATGGAAGTATGTAAAAACAACAGCAAACCCAGCGGATCAGTCCAAAAAGAGGCCTGAAGGCCAAGAACTTGGCACAATCAAGGACGTGGATCGACGGACCAAGTTTCCTGCTGAACAAAGAGTGTGACTCGCCGGAACAACCCGTGCAAAGGAAGGAAAGCCTTCAAGACGACCCAGAGGTCAAGAACACGGCGACAGTCAACACAGTCAACACAATCAAAGTCAAAGATGACAGGGAACCAGTGTCCAAGCTGGTCAAGTACTACTCGGAATGGCAGAAACTAAAAAGAGCTGTGGTATGGATTCTAAAACTAAGGAGGACTCTGCAACAACTGAAAGAGGAAAGAAATGAGTCATCACGGAGAATCACCCAAACAGAAAAGGACCCTGAAAAGCAAAAGTCCAGGCTAAAGCCAAAGGTAAAAATAAAAACCAAGACCAACATACTGGAAAGGCCAGTAAACAAACTGTGCTTGCTAGAGGAAGCAGCACGAGAGGAGGACTGAATGAGAATAGTCCACAAGAGGCTCAAAGTGCGCCGGTTCATGGACTTTATAAATTGTTTAGTAATTGCTTAGCCCTCCTGTCTAACCAATTAGGGGCCGGTTAATGTAGAAGCCAATTTAGGACTTAGGAATGTCACGTGAGGAATGTCAGAATGTTAGGAATGTCATGTGACTACTTAGCGTCAGCTGGGTAGCAGGCAGCGGCAGTTTTGTGAATGAAGCCAGGGTAGTGGGTAGCGTTATAGTTTTTTGACCGTGCGAACAGCGATTTAACATGTTATGTTTTTCTTTTATTTATTAAATGGTAAACGGTACACTGTGGTCCTGTCGTGCGCGTTCAGACCCCCGTTGACCTACTCTGCTTCAATGGTGTGCAAAACTCAAAGACCATCGGACTTACACCTACAATGATCACCAAGCTAACTTACTGTACACAGTAGGGCTGGGCAATTAATCGAAACAGAATCGCGATATCGATTCATAGACCTATGCAATCTCATTTCTAAGTTATGACGATTTTTCTTTTATTAAAAAAAGTTATCCTTTTTTTTTTTTTACTTTTTAAATGATTTTATCTGGGTTGAACATGATTTGTGGAACTCCCCCTGGTGTTGTGGTCGTGTTATTCACTGACCTTTGGGAAGTATTTCGACATGCACATGGGTATCTTAGTGGTGTAGTGTATCTTGTAGACCAGGCCCATTGCAAGTTGCTGTACTTTGTCGTCTACTCTAAGCCATCCTAGGTTGTCAAAGTGGGCAGGGGTGAGGTGGGTTTTAGGAGTAAGGTCAAGCAGTAGTCTGACCAGTTTGTTTTGTGATGTTTGTAATCTTGTTTTTAGTGCCTTTGAGGTGCTTTGGTACCATGAAGTGCAAGCATAGTCGTAGTACCCTTGAATGAGTGCTCCTGTTAGAGTCTTCAAGGTATTCTTGTTTACCAGAGAGGAGATCCGGTACAGGAATCTAGTTCGTTGGTTGACTTAGTTTTATTACATTGGATCCCATTTTGTCACAGGAAAGATTTGCCTCTATAGGATGGAACCCAGGTAGGTAATTTCATCTTTCCTTTTAAGATAAGATAAGATATTCCTTTATTGATCCCCTTGGGGAAATTCAGGCATCATAGCAGCATGGGGGAAGGGGGGGGGGGGGGGGTACAGGTAGTGAAAACAACACAAGCAGTGTAAACAAATAGGTCAATATATTTTACTATCTAACTAACTGAAATATATTTTCACAGTATTCACAGTGTCACATAAGGTGCAGTATGCATAAGGTAGTGTTATAATTTACTATCTAACTAACTGAAATATACATTATTCATTATTCACAGTATCACAGTATCCACATAAGGTGCAGTATGCATAAGGTAGTGTTATTGTCCTACTTGGGTTCCTATTAGTTCTAGGTCGATGTCTGGCAGCAGTCCCTGCCCACTGTTGTGGAGCCTGATGGCCACTCGTATGAAGGACTGTCCGAGGCGGTTAGTTGAGTGTCGGGGGGGGATGAGTATGTGGCTTCCTTGTCACCTTCACCTAATATGTTTTGATCTGGTCAGGTGCGCTGTCACCTAATATGTTTTGATCTGATCAGGTGCGCTGTCACCTATTATGTTTTGATCTGGTCAGGTGCGCTGTCACCTAATATGATTTCATCTGGTCAGGTGCGCTGTCACCTAATATGATTTCATCTGGTCAGGTGCGCTGTCACCTAATATGTTTTCATCTGGTCAGGTGCGCTGTCACCTAATGTTAATATGTTTTCATCTGTGTCCACTGACCACTGACACACAGTGGGGGATGTTTTAAAAATATAATTTAATATATAATATAATAATTTGTGCTTCACCAAAAAATTTGGTCAGCAGCCTCCACTGATTACATCTTTATACTGTGTCACTCACGACTTGGTTTCAGGCAAGTAATATAATAATGCAACTTTTGAAAGGATGATAGTAATAGGATGGGCTTATATATTTTTCTTCTCTTGATCTGATTGAATAACCTTTGGTAGACCAAACGTCGAAAAAAACCTAACCAGAGCTTTGGATATAGCTGGGGCTGTGATCTTGCGTAAAGGAATGGCTTCAGGAAAACGGGTCGCTGCACACATAATAGTCAAAAGGTACTGGTTCCCTGTCTTAGTTCGAGGGAGGGGACCAACACAGTCAATGAGGATCCGCTCAAAAGGTTCCCCAATGGCAGGGATAGTCTGCAGAGGAGCCTGAGGGATCTTCTGGTTTGGTTTACCAACCACCTGACACACATGGCACGAGCGACAATATTGTGCCACATCTGACTTCAAACCAGGCCAACAAAAATGTCTCAGCACACGGTCATAAGTCTTCCTGACTCCCATGTGACCAGCAAGATCATGATCATGTGCTAGATGCAGTATATCAGGACGATACACGGCTGGAACAACAATCTGAAACACACTGCCCCAGTCATCCAGACTGGACAGGTTAGGTGGTGTCCACTTTCTCATGAGCACGTCATTGCTAACAAAGTATCCTTGAGACGTATCTACCATTGCATCCTCTAAAACCGCCTCTTCAAAGAGGGACGACAAGGAGACATCCTTGTTTTGCTCTAGTACCAAATGCTCATGAGACGGTATCACCTTACCAAAACCCTCATCAGGGCCACTTTTCAACTCAACAAAGAACGTGTCACTAAGTGTCATATCACCATCTAAGTTAACAACCTCATGGGTGTCACATTTGACCTTTGACATTGCGCGTGTTACTGCACACACAGGAAACACTCCTGGATGCTTCTGTGCGAGCTCATCAGGAACCTCAGAAACTACAGTGACGGGAATTACAACTGGAGTAGCCAGCACTTTGCCACCGGCCAAATCGTTCCCTAGAATGAAGGACACCCCCTTTATGGGAATGTGAGAACACACTCCTACGACAACATTGCCTGATACTAAGGGAGAGTTTAGCGAGACCTCATGCAAAGGAGTATTCACAAAGCCTCCTCCAAAGCCCTGAACAATGGCACCGGAATGCAATGAAGAATCTTCAGAAAATGGCAAAATCCCATCCAGAATGAGAGACTGGAAAGCTCCTGTATCTCTCCATATTGTAATAGCCTGCCTTAATCCTAATGCACCAACCAGTGAAACAAATCCATCCATCATAAATGTTGAGGAGCCCTCTAGCTCCCTGTCTGCACCTTTGATACTTCGCACCCCACCCTCTAATGTCGGCATAGGTGTCCTGTCCATGATTTCTACCAGAGCCACCGCTTTTACATTTTTCTGCTTAAGCACAGGGCATCCAGCAACGATATGACCAGGCTCCTTACAGTAAAAACAGATAACCCCCTCTGGGAATGCACTAGCAGAGCCACCTTGCCTAGGAGTCGAAGTAAACCGACCAGCAGACACGGGTGCCGGGAACCGGCTCCCCTGAAAAGGACGCCTACTACCCCTGGACTCCACACGGCCCTCCTCTACAAAGACAGATGTGTGTTAACACAAACTCATCAGCCAAGACAGCAGCGTTGCCTATCTTCGATACCTTATGCTCATTTAGATGTGTGGAAACGTTATCAGGAACACACCTTTTAAATTCCTCTAGGAGAACCAACTGTCTGAGCTGCTCCCTTGACTCTGCTTTTTGCGAGGTGCACCACCGGTCAAACAGGTTCTCCTTCTCTTTTCCAAATTCAACATAAGACTGCCCCTCCTGCCTGTGATAACCTCTAAAACGCTGACGATAGGCCTCGGGGACCAACTCATAAGCCCTCAATATGGAAGCTTTAACAAGCTCATAATCAGCGCTTTGTTCAAGGGACAGAGCAGTGTAGGCTTCTTGTGCCCTACCAACCAAAACACATTGCAGCAGCAGTGTCCAGGCGGTATCAGGCCACTTCAATGTGGTTGCCACCCGTTCAAAAAGGGGAAAATATCTTTCCACGTCTTTCTCAAAAAACGGAGGCACCATCCTAATATTCCTGCCTACATCAAAACCGGAACGTGACTCTGGATGCAGAGCACCCGCCTGCAAGGCAGCATGCTTATATTCAAGCTCCTTATGTGCACGCTCGTGCTCCAACAACATTTGTTTTTCCTTAAACTCACGCTCCTCTCTCCTCTCCTCACGCTCGTGCTGTAGCTGCCTTTCCTTAAACTCCAACTCCCTTATCCTCCAGTCACCCTCTACACCAGGTAATAGCGGAGATGCGCCAGACGAAGGAGGCTCCTCCACCCTCTCCTCAAGCACCTGTTCCCTAATGAGCAAAACCCTCAAAGCACCCAAGGCAGATGGTTTCAAACGTTTCTCACTGGGAGTAAGCTCGACCTTGTAGTGCACAGCAAGCTCGAGAAGCTGTTCTTTTGAAAACCTCTCCAATATGTCATGTGAAGGGTGATCCACAAAATCCCTAACGGAAGCCATCTTTTCTGCACCAGCGCCACAACCCGTTCACTTTAGAGTCACCAAAAAGCTGCCAAAAGCACCCTAGTACACACACAATCCACCTAAAGAGCCACCAAAGAAACACTAAAGAACCACTGAAGAACGACTAAAGAACCACGACGAACCACTGAAGAACCATACAGAATGCCAAAGCCACTAATAATAACCATAAAGGGACGCGGTGGCAATGTGTGCTACGGAGCGCACATTTCAAGGACGCAAAAAAAACATAAAAAAAAACCACACCCACCCCAAATAGACGTGTCATACACTCAGGGTGTTAGGTGCTACCAGGTATGCTCACCAAACACTCAAACAAACAAAATAAATCCAACAAACAATTCCAAACAGGTGCGCCTTCTAACCTGATATGACTACATATGCTTCTACGTCTAAACTGCAGAAAAAACCGGCCCACCACATGTCTACCCTAAGAAACACTAAATCAAGCCCTACCACACTACCTGTGTTTTCTGGCCGCCCTAATCTACCTACCCTTAAACTAATGCCCTGTAGACCTAACTTTCTTCAACCACACCTGCTACCAGTCAAAGATCATATACCAATCATTTCATTGACCGCCCCAGGAGTATGTGGTGCACAGGACGCTAACCAACAACCAGAAAATAATGTCCCTATCTACATGTGGTGCCTACTAAACTATATATTTTAACAGCATAAGTAGTCACATCAAATTACAAACAAATACGGCATACTCACCTGTTTGATGAAATGGCTCAGCCCCCACGTTAGGAGGGGTGGGTGGGGGGGGGAGGAGGGTGGAGTGAGATATGGTGTCAAATGTGGCGCTTAGATCGAGGATGATGAGGATGGATAATAGTCCGGAGTCAGCTGCCATCAGGAGGTCATTTGTGATTTTGAGGAGGGCTGTTTCTGTGCTGTGACAGGGTGGTAAGCATAGATGTGTCTGTGCACAGCGATTTGTGCCATATGTAGAGATTTTCATTTTCCAGATTATTCCAGATTGCGAGTACAGAATGTAAGCTTTCAAATGATGTCATATTTTTTTATCTGAAAATATGTTGAAGAAGATTTTGATCATTTAAATAGTGTAAATCAGTCTGTTTTCTAGAACACTAAGGGGAGAAATCGTCACTCAAAGATTTCACACTTCTGCTAGTTTGAGCTGGGCATCAACAATAGCAACAGCAACGCCCCCTCACCTGAATAGCATTAACATAATTAAGTGATGTCACAGGAATGCTGTCATGACTGAAATAGCTGTTAAACACAGTTACATAGTGGTGAGAGCACTAACTTACATTTTACATTTAGTCATTTAGCTGACGCTTTTATCCAAAGCGACTTACAAGTTCTGTACGACAAGTCATCAGGAAGGGCACAACTCTATCAGCTGAGTAACAATGTTCATCAAAGTGTTGAGTGCTACAGTGTAGGTTAGTTTATTAGGACAAGTGCATGACAGTAAGGTTAGTTAGGGTTAGATTTTTATTTTTGTTCAATTCAGATAATGGTTGAAGAAATGCATCTTTAGTCGACGGCGAAAGATTGGACAGGTTTCGGCTGTCCTAACTGGGGTGGGTAGTTAATTCCACCATTGTGGGGCAAGTACTGAGAATAGGCGACTTCTCTTTGATGACCCTCCCGGAGCTTGGATAGGAGTAGGTCTGAGGCGGCCAGAAGATGCAGAGCGTAGGGGTCTTGAGGGTGTGTAGTTAGAGACCATTGACCGGAGGTAGGCGGGAGCGGTTCCCTTTGCCGCACGGTATGCCAGGTCGAGGGCCTTGAAGCGGATTCGTGCAGCAATGAGGAGCCAGTGCAGGTCCCTAAGAAGTGGGGTGACATGGGCCGACTTCGGTAGGTTTGAGATCAGGCGGGCTGCTGCGTTCTGAATGAGTTGAAGAGGCTTAGTGGCAGTGGCCGGGAGGCCAGCGAGCAGTGCGTTGCAGTAGTCGAGGCGGGAGATGACTGTTGATTGGACGAGGAGTTGGGTGGCTTCTAACTATAATCATAGTGAGATACTGGTGAGAGCACTAACTATAATCACAGTTACATAGTGGTGAGAGTACTAACTATAATCATAGTTACATGGTGGTGATAGCACTAACTATAATCATAGTGAGATACTGGTGAGAGCACTAACTATAATCATAGTTACATAGTGATGAGAGCACTAACTATAATCACAGTTACATAGTGGTGAGAGCACTAACTGATTGATTGATTGAAAAGTGTATTAACAGATTGCAGAATGGGTACAGTACAGTACAGCTCAATGCATACAATTGTTAAGGGGATGCAGACCAGAGAAAGACTTTCGTCTTGTTTACATCAGGTTCCCCCATTTTCAATTCATCATAACATATATGACATACACAACATACAGATAAACAGTACTGCTACATCTATACATTTATGACATACCAGATTTGCAAATACAGTACTGTTTGTGATACAAAAAGTGTCCAGAAAAATAGTGTATATACATTTGACGTAGAAACTGTACTCTATAATGTAAACTATAATCACAGTTACATAGTGGTGAGAGCACTAACTATAATCATAGTCAGGGGTGTCATTTTGGTATGGCAAGGTATGGCACTCGCCATACCTTGGCAAATTAAAAATTAAAACAAATAATAAATATATATATTTTTTATAATTACAATATTTTTATGTTGATTTAGAATTTGAATGTCAACATTATGAACGAAGCTTCGAACTATTCGGTACAGCCCTAGCATGTTTTGATATGTTTAGATGTCAATTATCTCACTTTTACTAGGTGACTTTTACTATAGGTGACTAACTCAAATATGCCACAAAAAAAAGGAAAATGGACATACAGAAGTTTTTTTATCAAAGGGCAGCAGAGACAAGTGATACAGGGACACAGGTAAGGTCTTACAATGGCTTAGTGATTATAACAGTACAGTTCAGCATTCAGTAACCCATACTTTTTGTGAACGTGTTTTTGATGCTACATTCTGTTGAACAAACACCTCAAAACCGTACCTAAGGAAAATTGGCTCAATTGCAAGAAAAATAATAGACAGTTATTGTTACAAAGGATCAGATTAAACCGAATATATATATTTATTTATTGATATATATTGCATAGTATTTGTATATCGTTTGATATCCCCTGTATATTCCTTGTACATATACACGGAATATCCCTTTAGCCCAGACCATAATATTTCATTCTCCTATTGGACAGCGGTCCACCGGCGCCAGGGACCGGCCTCCGGAGTCAGGTTCAAAGTCACCGTCAAGACGTGTCTGGACATGCCCGGCCTTGCTCAGGGATACGCGACAGAAATGAGATTGGCACTAGTTTGTTCACCGTGCATATAAATACGGCGCAGGTGAATACAGAAGCACTTAGTCTTAGTAGAGTTACCAATAAGTTGAAGCCTCACCCACGATACAACGTGCGGTGAAGTATGGCCTGTTTGGCCCCAGAATAGAGCATTGAGACCGCGTGCGAATTAATAACTGAATTGTTAGAGTTTGGCGCTATACCGTCGAGTGCGACATATTTCTATTAAGTCAATAATAGTCTATTTGTGTATAGTGTATCGTGCGGGTAAAGTTCTACAGTGACCAGCATCTCCAACACTTCCTCGTATTAGCTAGAGTTCTTATCCAGGCTGGGCTGACCACATGGCGCTTTCACCCGAGGAGACCTAGACGAGAACCGTATGGACATGTACACTGGATTAATCTACCCGACGACTACATAGCCCTTTGCGGCTGGAATATATTTGCTTTGGTCCTGTGATTTATGGAGCGGATAATCGCAGACGCCTGCACGTGTTGGATTTACCCCGCGAGGAGTCAAGTCGAGTCGGCGCCTCAGAGAGCCTGAGGCCGACTAGCTTTCTTCACTGTGGAGCTACAGTCTACGGAGAACAGCTGTATTCATCTGTGGATCAAGAGGCTATTGCACCGGCTCCTGTACCTGGAGTCTCCTTAGTCATCGTTGACCAGACGTTCTACTACCGACAGATCTTCTACCCCTGCTGGCTTACAACCAGGGGGACCCTTCCAGTATCTCCCGCTATATTACTAGTGTACCATAGATATAATTCCCTAAGATTCAGGTTGTATAATTACCTCCTGCGTAACCAGAGAATGGACATTCATTGTTGATTTGCCTACGCACATTCCTTTGCCTTACAAGTGCATTCAAAGAATAATGTAAAGTATATTATGTACCTTTTGCTCCATTAAATACTTGATTATACCTTTGTGTGGAACCGATTTCATTGTGGGAAGTGTTCATCATATTCATATATCGTGTACTGTATGGCCAGTAATTAAAGTACATAAAGCGGTAGTGGTTTAATGATACCATACTTATCAATACAGTCAGGGAATTGTACCCCTCAGTTACAATTGGTCCTTCGAGCCGGAGGGTAACTAGTGTAATATTAATATAGTGGTATTAATATTGACATGGCCTATGATGAACACTCCACAAAACGGTTATCCTAAAGTAGATCGCCCGCAGCGTAGACGGCAGACACCTCAGTACTTAGAGGATTACGTTGCCAATATACTACCTAGCCTTCTACAGACGTTAAACGCGGAAAAAGTAGATAGTAAAATTATGTCCGACCCTATCGCCCAGGCTACCCCGCCAATAGAGGCCCTAATGGGTTCTAACGTAACTGACCAAGCTCACGGTAGGGACCAGGAGGGACCTGACACGACTTTACCCCCCGCCAAGACCGAAGAAGTAGTCCCCGGAGAGCTCCAGGATAAAGACAGCTCTCCAGGGATGGAACTCTACCCGCTACAAGAAGAGGAGAGCACCCCGGAGATGGATCTCCAGGACTCGCCACAGGAGAACAGATCTCCAACGAGTACTGCCAGGAGCGGATCACCTCAACCAGCGTCTTCCCCCAGCGAGGCGGACAAGATGCTGGCACAGGCATTCCTCGCCAGCCTAGCAGCCTCAACAGAGCGCGATCGACTCCAAGCACTGACGCTTAGTGAGCGCGAACATTCTTCCATGGAAAGAGAACGCCTTCAGGCGCAGCAACGGAGCGACGAAGATCGTATACGTCTAGAGATTAGACGCCTTCAGACGGAAGAGAATATGGCAAGGGACCGGGCCGACGCCCAGCGCGCCGCTGCCGGTGCCCAAAGAGAAGCCGAGCGCGACCGATTACAAGCGCAGATAATGGAGCAGCTGATCGCCAGGGCAACACCCCCTCCCTCCGCACGGGGTTCCAGGGCCTCGTCAAGACAAGGGTCAAGGGCACCCTCCCCTACCCGATCAAGCGACCCTGAGCCCGACCACCAGAGAGAGCCTATACCCCCCTCCGAACTCCTTCCCCGACCGGTCCACGCGAGACCCAGCTACAAGGAAGAAACGGTCTACACCGCGGAGAGGCTAAATAGACGACTACAGGATCTAGAGGACCTGCCAGAGGAAGAAGAAGAGGGAGAGGAGGAGAGTCAAGCCCGACAGCAGCACAGTACTCCACAGGACCAGGAGGTCCAGTACAGCCCAGGCTCTACCCCCGCGGCTCTGCGCTACAGACCCCCGACTCAATTCACGGGTGAGCTTGACGCACGACCAGCCCCGAGGAATAGCACCTGGATACGCGGGCCATGGTACCCAGCAGGTACCAGCCCACCAAGAGGCGTAAGAGGAGACTCGCCTAGGAGGCCTCTCTTCCAACGCTCACCGATGTGCCAGCCATCCATGGCATCATACATTGGCACACCGACATTTCCGGACTTCACCCACGAGAACAGAGCACAGTACACGGAGCTACGAATGTGCTTAGAGACAATGATGTCCGATGTAGCTGATGAACCGTACAAGTATGCTATCCTACTGAAGCACCTCAAGGTGCCCCGAGCGCACAATATAGCGCTGGCCTATGCCACCTCTACTACCCCATACACAGCGGCTCTAGCAGCACTCGACCAAAGATATGGACGCATATGGGACTACGTAATACAAGAGATAAGGCATATTGACCGCCTACCCCCAGCCACAGACAATCGCTCACTAGATGACCTGTCTATCAGGGTACAATCCCTGGTAGGGATGCTGGGGGCGCAAAGAGAAAAGGGTATGCACGAACTGTACGCGAACTCTAATGTCGAGAGGATTTTAGAGAAGCTTCCGCCCGCCCGACAAGAACGCTTCAGGCGGCAAAGAGACCACCGTGATCCTAACGGTCCCGAGCCATCCCTCCTAGACCTAGCCGACTTCCTGGCGAGAGAAGTCAACAGCCTACGGTTGGATACGTTCATGCGGAGCACCCCAAGCTCCAGAGAGGGACCTAGGAGAGCAAACGATGGCCGAAGATTGGTGACCGTCATGCACCAATCAGAATCAGTACCGAGCAGCAAGAACCACAGTACCCCCTCGACGAAAGAGAAGTGGAAGATGGTGTGCCCGTACTGCGAAAAGGAACACTGGTTGTCACAATGTGACACGTTCAAGAAGATGACCGCCGACGAGGTGAGTCAATGGATAAAGTCCAACCGACGCTGTTACCGATGTGCGCGCAGTCACATGGCAGCCGATTGCCGCTTAAAGAAGAGGTGTAGTCGGTGTGACGGAGCCCACCTAGATGTCCTACACGACAGTAACAGAAGAAAGCCTGCACCCTCAAGCAGCACAAAGGCAAGTGTTATGTACATTGACCCCGCCAGCAGCGGGGGCGCCCGGGTGCTCTTAAAGGTGGTCCGCGTAACACTGAGTTACCAAGACAAGGTCATGGACACTTACGCCGTCCTTGACGACGGGTCAGAGAAGACCCTTCTCCTCGCGTCCGCTGCGGCCCAGCTGGGGCTGCGGGGGAGCGAAAACCAGATGACGATTCGGACAATAAGAAGAGATCTAAAGACGATAAAGGGCGAGAATGTCTCCTTCACTATCGCAGCAAGCGGGCAGCCAGAGAGACGGTATAGGATTACTAATGCTTTCACCAGCCAAGAAATAGGCCTGTCGCAGTACACCTACCCCATCGCCAAGCTGATGGATAAATATGTGCACCTGCGTCAACTACCTATCCCGCTCATAGACGGTGCCACCCCGACCCTGCTGATAGGCTCCGACCATGCAGACCTCATAGTCCCGATAGACCGGGTCCACACAGGGCCCAGAGGCTGTCCTGCAGCAGTCGAGACCCGCCTAGGATGGACATTACAAGGCCCCCTCGCTAAGTCTCTTAACCGAACAGCAGCCACTAGCTGCCTCCACTCCAGAGTGACAGAAGAAGACACCACCCTCCTACAGCATGTCGAGAGGCTATGGACACTAGAGACAATGCCCTTTAAGAACGAAAAGAAAGACATTCGTTCCAAGGAAGACATTTACGCTATAGCCCTCCTCGAGCAAGGGACAAAGAGAGTCAAAGTCAACGGAGTGATGAGATACGCAACTCCACTCCTGAGGCGAGAGGGTATGCCTACCTTCCACGCCCCAAAAGAAGCGACGGAACGGTATCTATTGAACACAGAGCGGCGCCTAGCCAGAGACCCCGCTCAAGAGACTGTGTACCGCGCTGAGATTAACAAGCGAATCACAGCGGGACACATAAAGAAAATTGACTGGCGACGTCGTGCGCTGCTCCGCGCCTCCCTGATCAAAGACGGCTTTGATCTCCGGCAGCGGGCCAGCAGCGACCCCCCAGTATTGCGCAGCCTCTCCCCAGAGGACAAGCCCCTGCTGCGGTTCCTATGGAGAGAGAGGATCGGGGATGAGCAACCAGCCATCTATCAATGGGAAGTCCTCCCTTTCGGAACCACATGCAGCCCATGCTGTGCTACGTTTGCACTGCAAAAACACGTCGCAGAGGACCCAGCAGCTGATGAAGAGGTCCGACAAAGTGTAGGAAATAGTTTCTACGTGGACAACTGTCTGCAAAGCGTCTCGACGCCAGAAGAAGCCGAGGCCCTTCTACTCAAGCTCCGCGCCTCCCTGATCAAAGGCGGCTTTGATCTCAGGCAGTGGGCCAGCAGCGACCCGCAAGTATTGCGCAGCCTCTCCCCCGAGGACAAGGCAGCAAGCAGCGAGACCTGGATGGCGACCATCCCAGGAGAAGCCCAAGAAATGACATTAGGACTAGTCTGGCGCTTCAAAACAGACTCGCTCCATTATAAACACACACCCCTGACCAAGGAGCAGGGAAGGTCGACTGCACTACCGACCACCAGACGGAGTGTATACAGAACACTCGCCAGACAATATGACCCGTTGGGATGTATTCTACCTTACACCACCAGGGCAAAGATGATTGTAAGAGCGTTATGGGACAAGGACCAGGGCTGGGACGACCCCATACCCGAACACCTTGCATCCACATGGAGAGAGTGGGAGACGGAACTCAGCTCACTCCCAGGTGTCAACATACGCCGCAGCTACTTCCCACCCACAGTGAGGCCGGAGACGTGCCAGATGGACCTGCACGTCTTCAGCGACGCCTCCGAAGTAGCCTACGGTTCGGTGGCCTACTTGCGTGCCCGAGAGGAGGGAGGAGAAATACATACTGCTTTCATCCTGGCCCGCTCAAGAATAGCCCCACGAAAGCAACAATCTATCCCGCGTCTAGAGCTCTGCGCAGCCCTAGCAGGAGCGCAACTCGCCACGTTAATCCAACGTGAACTCACCATTCCGGTGCAAAGAACAATCTTGTGGTCAGACTCCACGACAGTACTCACATGGATCCGGTCTGATTCGTGCAGATACAAGGTCTTCGTGGGAGTCAGAGTCACAGAGATTCAAGATTTAACAGAAGTAGCAAGCTGGAGGTATGTGGACACAAAACACAACCCAGCCGACGTCATCACCCGGGGAATGTCCCTGGATGACCTCACCCGTCACAACCTATACAGTGACGGGCCAGAGTTCCTCAAGCTCCCGGAAGAAGAGTGGCCTACACCCACCCCACGGGAAGCGAGTAAAGAGGAGGCAGAAAACAAGAAATCTATGTTCTGTGGATTGAACACACTCGTCTCCACAGACCCCGACATAGACGATTGCCTCACCCTAGAGAGTGCGCAGCTAAAGACATTCCTGTGGCACCACCCAGAGGTTCAGCTCACTACTGACATTACTGCAGCTGACTACGAAGAAGCAGAACTTCTTCTACTACAACGAGCCCAGAGAGACTCGTTCCCCGATGAGCTAGACTGTCTACAGGGAGCAAAGCCCGTCCCATCAGACAGCAGACTGCTCCACCTAGCCCCCGAGAGCGACGCCCATGGTCTCATCAGAGTGGGTGGTCGTCTGCGGAGAGCTCCAGACTTACCGGATGACGTCAAGTACCCGATAGTCTTAAACAGCCGACACAAGGTCACAGAGCTGATCATAAAGAAATACGACAAGGATGTGCATCACGCCGGGGCAGAGAGAGTCTTCGCGGAGATCAGACGTCGTTATTGGATACTGCAAGGGAGAGAAGCAGTGCGGCGCTTCCAGCGAACCTGTCTAGACTGTCGTAAGTGGCGAGCGCAGCCCAGTATACCCCGGATGGCTGACCTACCTCCCTGTCGCCTCCGACTCGGCGACAAGCCTTTTCACTCCACCGGTATGGACTGTTTCGGCCCGCTGTATATAAAGAAAGGAAGAGGAACCGAGAAGCGGTGGGGTATTGTATTCAAATGCATGACCACCCGAGCGATGCATATAGAACTCCTTCCAACCATGAGCACAGACTCATTCCTTATGGCCTTCCGAAGATTCACATCGCGGAAAGGCAAACCGTCTATATTATTGTCTGATCACGGGACAAACTCAAAGGCGGAGAAAGAGAGCTGAGAGAGAGCTTCCAAGCTATGGGCCCAGAACTTAAGACCCACCTCGCTCCATACCAGATTGACTTCCAGTTTAATCCCCCGAACGCACCTCACTTCGGTGGAACTTGGGAACGAGAAGTACGTTCAATAAAGACAGCCCTGTACGCCGTGCTTGGGGCCCAGACCGTGGCGGAAGAAGTCCTAATGACAGTCCTCACGGAGATCGAGGGAGTATTGAACTCAAAGCCCCTCGGTTACGTCTCAAGTGATGTAGCAGATGTCGACCCAGTCACCCCCAACACACTCTTGATGGAGCGGCTGGACCCCGCGCTACCACAGACAATGTACAGGCCTGAAGAAGCGAACGGCCGAAGAATGTGGAGGTACAGTCAAGTATTGGCTGACAAGTTTTGGAACAGCTTCCTACTCCACTATCTACCGTCTCTACAGACCCGCCAGAAATGGGTGAAAGAGAGAGACAATTTGACAGAAGGAACAGTCGTCATGATTGTCGACCGGTCACTACCCCGAGCTGTGTGGCCGGCTGGCCGCGTGAGCAAGGTGATCACCGGTGCCGACGGAAAGGTCCGAGCGGCCGAGGTGCTCGTCCAGGGGCGGATCTGCACCCGACCCGTGGCGAGGCTAGTAGAGCTGCCAAGGCTCCCCGATACTATCGATGACGACCATGACCCCATGACTTTGTGGGCTGACCGACCCCTCACAGCGGACATTGAGTAGTGGACAGTGCGGTTAATCTGTCTCTGCTTAGCTAATTAGGTGGGACTAATTAGGGTGCGGCTGTTACAAAGGATCAGATTAAACCGAATATATATATTTATTTATTGATATATATTGCATAGTATTTGTATATCGTTTGATATCCCCTGTATATTCCTTGTACATATACACGGAATATCCCTTTAGCCCAGACCATAATATTTCATTCTCCTATTGGACAGCGGTCCACCGGCGCCAGGGACCGGCCTCCGGAGTCAGGTTCAAAGTCACCGTCAAGACGTGTCTGGACATGCCCGGCCTTGCCCAGGGATACGCGACATATAAATACGGCGCAGGTGAATACAGAAGCACTTAGTCTTAGTAGAGTTACCAATAAGTTGAAGCCTCACCCACGATACAACGTGCGGTGAAGTATGGCCTGTTTGGCCCCAGAATAGAGCATTGAGACCGCGTGCGAATTAATAACTGAATTGTCAGAGTTTGGCGCTATACCGTCGAGTGCGACATATTTCTATTAAGTCAATAATAGTCTATTTGTGTATAGTGTATCGTGCGGTTAAAGTTCTACAGTGACCAGCATCTCCAACACTTCCTCGTATTAGCTAGAGTTCTTATCCAGGCTGGGCTGACCACATGGCGCTTTCACCCGAGGAGACCTAGACGAGAACCGTATGGACATGTACACTGGATTAATCTACCCGACGACTACATAGCCCTTTGCGGCTGGAATATATTTGCTTTGGTCCTGTGATTTATGGAGCGGATAATCGCTGACGCCTGCACGTGTTGGATTTACCCCGCGAGGAGTCAAGTCGAGTCGGCGTCTCAGAGAGCCTGAGGCCGACTAGCTTTCTTCACTGTGGAGCTACAGTCTACGGAGAACAGCTGTATTCGTCTGTGGATCAAGAGGCTATTGCACCGGCTCCTGTACCTGGAGTCTCCTTAGTCATCGTTGACCAGACGTTCTACTACCGACAGATCTTCTACCCCTGCTGGCTTACAACCAGGGGGACCCTTCCAGTATCTCCCGCTATATTACTAGTGTACCATAGATATAATTCCCTAAGATTCAGGTTGTATAATTACCTCCTGCGTAACCAGAGAATGGACATTCATTGTTGATTTGCCTACGCACATTCCTTTGCCTTACAAGTGCATTCAAAGAATAATGTAAAGTATATTATGTACCTTTTGCTCCATTAAATACTTGATTATACCTTTGTGTGGAACCGATTTCATTGTGGGAAGTGTTCATCATATTCATATATCGTGTACTGTATGGCCAGTAATTAAAGTACATAAAGCGGTAGTGGTTTAATGATACCATACTTATCAATACAGTCAGGGAATTGTACCCCTCAGTTACAGTTATGATATTACATTCTGCATAATTTGTATGCAAAATATTGTGGTTCCCTGCTTTAGTCTGTTGACACATTTCTATACTAAAAATGCTTGTGTAATTCTGTGTCATACCTAAATGTCATATAAGTGAATTGTATAGAAACAACTCACCAAAAGTGACTATTGCGCAACTGATTTGACAAAAATAAATCCACCCCCCCCTTCACCCCCCCACCCGCCCTAATTGCCATACCTTGGCTTTTACTGAAACGATGCCACTGATCATAGTGAGATACTGGTGAGATACTGGTGAGAGCACTAACTTACACAGTCCTCATATCCCTCCTAGTTACACATACACACAGTCCTCATATCTCTCCTAGTTACACACAGTCCTCATATCCTTCCTAGTTACACACAGTCCTCATATCCCTCCTAGTTACACATACACACAGTCCTCATATCCCTCCTACTGTAGTTACACACAGTCCTCATATCCCTCCTAGTTACACACAGTCTTCATATGATATGATAAATTTATTTATATTGCGCCCCTCAACCAATAGTTACAACGGCCGGGGCGCATCCCGGGAGAGAAAGAGAAAACAAACAAAAAAGACAGGAACATATCCCTCCTAGTTACATATACACACAGTCCTCATATCCCTCCTAGTTACACACAGTCTTCATATCCCTCCTAGTTACACATACACACAGTCCTCACCATGCTACATTACATTTAGTAATTTAGCTGATGAAGACTTACATGTTCTGTACAACAACTCTGGCAGTTAAGGGTAAGTTATATTGTTCATGAAACAGTGTTGAACTTGAGTTAAGTTTAAGTTAAGTTTATGTGTGTGTGTGTATGTGTGTGTGTGTGTGTGTGTGTGTGTGTGTGTGTTTCTAATAACAAGTATACTATAATCACAGTTGTATGCATCTTGGTTGTGTTTGGTTGGGTGTTGAGGGGGTACACAGACGGCCACCACAACCTAACATTATTATTATGTAGCTCTCCACCTTGCTATCTGAAACAATAGCTATCAATATAACGTTAGCTACCAACTTTAACTTGCATGGCTGTGCGGCTAGCTATAGCTAACGTTAATGTAGCAGGGCTCGTAATAACACAAGAAAAGTGACATGGTTGGACTTGCCGAGACCGAGCGGTTACACTGCCGCACCGTATCGGGCGCAAATGCCATGCCCTGAGCACTATGTCTGGGACTCTCCAGACTAGAAGACCTCGCTTGAGGCTCCTTAGAAAAGCCTGAAATGTGCTGGCTGTTTTCCTGACTCAAGTTCATGGACACTACTCTCTAACAGAGTTAACCTGTCTGGCAGAGAGGCACAGAGAGAATAAGGAGACATGCTTACCCAGGTGGCGGTGGTAGACCGGAAAAAAATAAAAAATAAAAGGTGCTATGGATCAACTGCTAAAGGCTATGTGTGTATGAAGCCAATTGAAGGTTTAACTAAAGAGCTAAAACCAGTAGGTTGGGCTAGCCGGGTAAGCCTGGAAGCTAGCGGACTAGGATAGTTAGTTAACAAGCTAACAAGGCAAGACCAAAAAATGCAGATAGAAAGGGTGGCCTACTGGAGGAGGGCAAGTAAGAGGCAGTAGATACTCAAATGCACTCGGTTGCCTCCTCGGGGGAACTCCAGCAGGAAAACTCCACTTATTTGTCTGTCTTAGTCGGTCGCCTGTGCTTCGCTGGCACTTGGATAAACTACACTTAAATCCCTAATGAATAATGTCCCACACCTGTAGGAGGCTGGCCTCTGACAGTTGATTGGACTAATTAGCAGGAGAAAAGCCACCAGCTGCTAGAGTCACACCCTCCTATGACAGGGGTGAACTCAGTTGATTGATTCAGAGAGAAACAAACAACCAAATTAATACACAATTGATACTCACTTCTTTCACACAGCTAAATCACAAGTGTAGTCTGACTCAGCTCCTCAGTGCAGACTGAGCTTCAGGCAGGAGTTTTTAAAACACAAGCCTGGCCTCTGACAGTTGATTGGACTAATTAGCAGGAGAAAAGCCACCAGCTGCTAGAGTCAAACCCTCCTATGACAGGGGTGAACTCAGTTGATTGATTCAGAGAGAAACACAATTGATACTCACTTCTTTCACACAGCTAAATCACAAGTGTAGTCTGACTCAGCTCCTCAAAGAGAGGATGTATTACAGTTATTGGACCCGTATATATACCGTTTGGTAGCAATACGCCTGGTGTCCCACTTTTTCCTTTTTTCTGCTATATTTCACTGTTGGGACTAGAGCAGGGTGACAGTGGTTCGGGAGGTAGAGCAGTCATCTGGTAAACCGGAGGTTCCCTGTTTCGATCCCCGCTCCTCCCGGGCAGCGCATCGAAGTGTCCTTGAGAAAGACACTTAACCCCTAATTGCTCCTGGTGAGCAGGTTGGCACTTTGCATGTTTGCCGTGAATGGGTAAGATGTGAGGAACAAATTGTAAAGCACTTTGGATAAAAGCGCTATATAAATGCAGCCATTTAGGTCACTGGGCAGTCGAACTGTGAGGTTCAACCACAGTTTTTTCCCCAAGGCCATACAGCTGCTCAACTCCTCCTAATATTCACCCCATGCTTGTTATGTTCTCTGGTTTTTTGTTACGTTGCACCTATTTATTCGTACTGTACTGTTCCGTCATGTATATTTTAGGTGGTGCATTTCTCTTTTTTTATCCACTTTTTCTCCTCCTATTTTTCTGTATTTTTCTCCCATCCCAATTTAGTCGTTATGCCAATTCCCCCCTCCCCTTCCTGGTCGTTGCACGCATGTGCCCCCCACTGGTCGGTCTAGGGAGCCCTGAAGTCTATCAGATGCTTCCTCCGATACATAGGAGACAGCCAGCAGCCTCTTTTCACCTGACAGCGAGGACTCCCACTGGGGAAGTGTAATGCGTGGGAGGCTCACACTACCTTACCCAGTTCCTTCCCTCGCTGTGCAGGCGCCCTGACCGACCTGTAGGAGTCGCTGTTTACAACGACCAGAATACCACCCACCGGCTTCCCACCCGCTGACACTGCCAATTGTGTCAGTATGATGACCGCCCAAGCCGGAGGGACCGCTGACAGCCGGATTCGATACCAGTGTCTCTGCGGTGGTAGACGGACGCTTAGTTCGCTGCACTACCCGGCCGCCTTAGGTGGTGTATTTCTGTACTGTACTGTTCCGTTGTGTCTTTTATGTGGTGTATTGTCGCAGCTACCACCTGCACCATGTATGAATTCCACCGGCCTGGCCGTGTGGCAATAAAAGGAACTTGAATTTGAACTTGATTTACCATTTACCATTTAGAGCTGGGATTGCTAAAGTGACCTAGCCTGGCTATTTGTCATAACACCTGTTGATGTCTAATGTCTGCTTATTGTACAAGGTCTTCCATAGCCTTGACCCACTGTCACTCAAACAATTTGTAGCAACTTGAAATACTGGCAGGAGGTCCCCAAGAGCCTCCACTAGAGAGGACTGTGGGTCAACAGTGGGTCCACAATGTTCAAGCAGTATGCCTTCTCAGTTTGGGCAGCTGAGTTGTAGATAACCTTGCTGACTAATATTAGATGCAGTGCAGTATGTTAAAACAAAAATCAAATGTTGCTTTAAAACTGTCTGAAAGAGTCTTGCAGTGATAGGGTCTTCTGTAGGCCTGACAAAATTATATGGCTTAGACCTATTTATATTAGTTTATGTTTTGATACTATTGAAGGATTTGGGGTGCTTTTTCAATGTATGTGATGTATAGATTGGGGGGAGATGATCACAGCTAAAACGGTGAGATCGAAATGTGCATGGAAGACGGTGATAGAAGAAGCGGTTCAGAGGCAGTAGCCAGCAGAATGTTTAGCAGCCAGCCGAATGTTTTGCATTCCTTGCAAGAACAAATTGATAAGAGCGAGTGTACTGTAGGCCCAGAGCGAGGGAGAGGGGTGACCTCTTTAATGCAACAGTGAATGAAACGTTTAATGGTGTGAAAGGTTATTAACGCAGTTGTCATGACAACGCGGCACATGACAACCAGAAAGGGGTGGGCCGTCGTTGTGACGACGAAGATCTATAAGTCGAACGGTGTTTCCGGGTGTAGGGCAGACTAGGCAGACCAAGAGCGAGTAGGACTGAGATCACACAGAAGACGCTCTCTCCTCCCATCACAGAGAGGGGGGGGGGGGGGGGGGGGGGGGGGGGAAAGAATGCCACATCATCATTAGCTTCGGCTAACACGAGGAGGGTTCAGGCTAACGACCAGGCCTGACCACTATTGGACATAACAGCAGAAGGACGATAATCTGAACACACCGAAAGATCATTAGAATAGACTCTTCAAGGACAATACAATCTGTTAACATCTGAGCTGAGGTTTCTGTTTATCAAATAAAACCACGCTTTTCCTTGTAAGGTATTTCACGTTGTCGGAGTGTCGAATTCTTACAGAGGTGGAGATTTATTATGGTTTGCGGATTGTACTAACGGGGAGAGATAAGGATCTTATCTGCCAGTATAGGAGACGTCAGGACCATTAAAATGACACAACGCAGAGGAATTGGATGAAGAGCCAAGCAGACGAAGACGTGATACTGGCCAGTTTGATCAGGATCTAACAGTTGGTGCCGATGACAGCCGGATTTGCAAGAGATTAAAACAACGGGAACAGTTGGTTGCCGAGAGATAAGAACAACGGAAAAATACTTTTCAATGGGACGACAGTGGACAACAGTCATCGTGTGTGGGAGAATCATGATCGAGCAAGGCCGGCCAGCCCTGGGAGAGAGCGGCGAGTCGAGCGGTCATGAGGCGGACCAGCGCTGTAGGAGAAACAGCGCTTAGGAGAAAGATGTGAGTTCACTGTGCACACATGGTTGTTTTGATCTTTTAAGCCAAATAAAAACGAACAGATAGTGCATCCGTAAATAAGGAGCGACAGAGAAGCCAGCTGTAATAATATGAACAGAGAGCCATGGTGTTTTGAAAATCGAGGGTGTTATCAACAGGATAGAATGAAAAACAAACGGGGCAGGCTGCATGGTTTCTGGTGTTGGGAGTGTAAATGCAGGAGGAGAAAGGGGGGGGGGGGACGCTTGAACCAGACTGAAATCTGTTATGGCGGGATTGTTATGACAAGACTGTCGCCTGATACGGCCCACCTTAAACTGGTCGCTGTGGTCTCAAGACGGCCGGAATTTGTCGTAGCGGGAGGAAAGTCGATCGGGTGTTTACCTTAAACTGTGTATTATGTCCGATAAGCAAGAGTTTAGTCCGGGAGAAGCGTCCCCTGATATTGAGGAAAACAGCAGTGTTTTTAGGCCTTGGAAGGAAGGGCAGCGGCCGTTTTGTTTGAGAGAGTAGCCATTTGCACCGAGACAAAATGGCCGTGAGCGCCACGAGGAGATAACAACAGATAAGAACCAGGAAGTGACATGTCAACTAAAACACCATAGAGGAGGAGTAGGTCGCCACCTAGTGGCGGAGGGGGGGGGGTAGTGCTGGGGAGTTTTCATTACCCATAGGGGAATATTTAGATATAAGTCTGTACTACCATCTAGTGGTGGAGTGGGGGAGTGAGTCAAGTTAGAGAATCTACTGCAGCACAGAGAGTGGATCTATTATAATAATAATATTAGATATAGTTTAATTATACAATGGATTAAATAAGAATTGCACAGAAAGATGGTGCAGTTATTTGAATGGGTTAATTATGGAATAAAGAGGGAGTTTGAATTCCAGTGGGGCCTTCTCACACCTAATAGATAGGCAGGGTCTTCAGAAGACATGTCACCAGAAGAACTGGCACGCGCTGGGGGTCAAACTGGGATGAAGAGTTGCGCGGAGTGGGTATCGGAAGCTGCAAGTGTCACGCCGGAAGACAACAAACAGGGAACTGCCCTGTAAGATGGATAATAGGTGTGGAGAAGGTGGTAGACTAATAGCAAAACAAGGGAAGTCGAATGTACAGACGACTGCCGGTGTTGTGTTTCTGCTTTCAGCGGGGGGAGACACCGACAGCGATGGAGATGACCAGGAGACAGACTGGAGGAGGAGGAAGCCGCAAGGGCCAGGCACCGCAGCCTGGTACACAGATCATCCACGACGAGAGAGAGGAGACGGCGGCGGTGGAGGAGCAGATGTGGAGAGGACAGCCAGAGACACTGAGCAGTAGCAGACCAGGGGAGACATTTTTGCCTAGGGGACCACGCCCTGGGAGGGGGACCAGCTCAGGAAAGGAGCCGTCACTGAAAGGGGCCCTTGCCCTCGAAGACAAGACCGGCCCAAGATGGGAGGTGTACTGTAAGAGGGAAGGGAGCGCTCTGATTTGGACGTGGGGTACCTAATATGGGGGCCGAAGGGTTTAGGTGTGTCGTCTGAAAAGTTGCAATCTGTGTTTTTCTCTGTCTCTCTCTCTCTCTCTCTCCTCCCTGACCGTTGTTTATCCTTTCTGGTTTGGGTGTGATGCGGGTAATGGAACAGCAGATGGCGGGGCCTCATTGTTATGAGTCTATTTTTGTGTATAATTAATTGAAAAACCAAGTAGTCTGTTGATTCTGAAGGTTGATTAAGAATCAAAGGGGGGAATGAAGGATTTGGGGTGCTTTTTCAATGTATGTGATGTATAGATTGGGGGGAGATGATCACAGCTAAAACGGTGAGATCGAAATGTGCATGGAAGACGGTGATAGAAGAAGCGGTTCAGAGGCAGTAGCCAGCAGAATGTTTAGCAGCCAGCCGAATGTTTTGCATTCATTGCAAGAACAAATTGATAAGAGCGAGTGTACTGTAGGCCCATAGCGAGGGAGAGGGGTGACCTCTTTAATGCAACAGTGAATGAAACGTTTAATGGTGTGAAAGGTTATTAACGCAGTTGTCATGACAACGCGGCACATGACAACCAGAAAGGGGTGGGCCGTCGTTGTGACGACGAAGATCTATAAGTCGAACGGTGTTTCCGGGTGTAGGGCAGACTAGGCAGACCAAGAGCGAGTAGGACTGAGATCACACAGAAGACGCTCTCTCCTCCCATCACATAGAGAGGGGGGGGGGGGGGAAGAATGCCACATCATCATTAGCTTCGGCTAACACGAGGAGGGTTCAGGCTAACGACCAGGCCTGACCACTATTGGACATAACAGCAAAAGGACGATAATCTGAACACACCGAAAGATCATTAGAACAGACTCTTCAAGGACAATACAATCTGTTAACATCTGAGCTGAGGTTTCTGTTTATCAAATAAAACCATGCTTTTCCTTGTAAGGTATTTCACGTTGTCGGAGTGTCGAATTCTTACGGAGGTGGAGATTTATTATGGTTTGCGGATTGTACTAACGGGGAGAGATAAGGATCTTATCTGCCAGTATAGGAGACGTCAGGACCATTAAAATGACACAACGCAGAGGAATTGGATGGAGAGCCAAGCAGACGAAGACGTGATACTGGCCAGTTTGATCAGGATCTAACACTATGTAGGCCATACTGAAATTAAATGGCTTAGGCCTACGTTTGTTTTAAAATGTATTGATAATAGGCACATGATTGTAATATCTTTACCCCATAGGTAAAACTTTGTAATATTTTGCTTTGTATGGAAAATATTTTGCACTGCATGGTATTTTGCTTGTGTATTGTCTCGTAATGCAACTACAGCCTACTGTTTATGTGTATATTGTCACTGAAGACTCCCGCCTAGGGACTACAGATGTAAATGAGTGTATAGGTTATATCTGGTGCAATATATTTATTGCTCATTGTCCCTGTCAAATTAGCCCCTTTCGTGACTGTGATGCAAGCCTTGCTTGAATACGTAGTCACTTATTCTACGCTACTAGCCAGGTTAATGTGCACTATCAAGCACTGGTTAAAGACGAGCGGTGGGTCCAAAATATATCAGATATAAATTTCAAAGGTACTCACCGTTGCATTAGGGTTTCACACACACACGTGGCGGGGTTTGAAAGCTCGGCGTTGCTAATAAACATTTAAAATCTGTGAGGTTCAACCACAGTTTTTTCCCCAAGGCCATACAGCTGCTCAACTCCTCCTAATCTTCACCCCATGCTTGTTAGGTTCTCTGGTTTTTTGTTACGTTGCACCTGATGTTTGTATTTTTTCGTACTGTACTGTTCCGTCGTGTATTTTTTAGGTGGTGTATTTCTTTTTTTTTGTCCACTTTTTCTCCTCCTATTTTTCTGTATTTTTCTCCCATCCCAATTTAGTCGTTATGCCAATTCCCCCCTCCCCTTCCTGGTCGTTGCGCGCATGTGCCCCCTACTGGTCGGTCTAGGGAGCCCTGACGTCTATCAGATGCTTCCTCCGATACATAGGAGACAGCCAGCAGCCTCTTTTCACCTGACAGCGAGGACTCTCACTGGGGAAGTGTAATGCGTGGGAGGCTCACACTACCTTACCCAGTTCCTTCCCTCGCTGTGCAGGCGCCCTGACCGACCTGTAGGAGTCGCTGTTTACAACGACCAGAATACCACCCATCGGCTTCCCACCCGCTGACACTGCCAATTGTGTCAGTATGACGACCGGCCAAGCCGGAGGGACCGCTGACAGCCGGATGTTTATGTGTATATTGTCACTGAAGACTCCCGCCCAGGGACTACAGATGTAAATGAGCATATAGGTTATATCTGGTGCAAAATATTTATTGCTCATTGTCCCTGTCAAATAAACAAAACTAAAATACTTGTGTGTGTGTGTGTGTGTGTGTGTTTTTGTGTGTGTGTGTGTGTGTGTGTGTTTGTGTGTGTGTGTGTGTGTGTGTGTGTGTGTGTGTGTGTGTGTGTGTGTGTGTGTGTGTGTGTGTGTGTGTGTGTGTGTCTGTGTGTGTGTGTGTGTGTGTGTGTGTGTGTGTGTGTTTCCCCACAGCTGGGCGACTACATCTCGGACATCGCCAGTAACATGATGCTGGTAGAGGAACACATCCTGTGGATGGCTCAGAGTGAGGCGCGGGCGTGTACGCGGATCGTCCAGTGCGTGGAGCGCATCGCCGACCTGGCCCTGACCGGAGACACGCAGGTCATATCCAAGGTACGAGGAGCTGGAGCCGGCCTGAGCCAGACACACTCTCAGCCGGGGGCCAAGAGGTTGATTATGTGGCTAAATGTCCTTTCGCTCCACCTTTCTTCTGGCGGCTTAGGATAATGAGAGGTTAATTTGGCCAGCTCCAATAGTACCAGAGAGATGCCCTTGTTCTTTGTTTCCTCTTAACCTCCCCCTACTCCTCTTCCTGCTCTTCCTCTTCTCCCCACAGTTTCTCTGGATAAAAGCGTTTGCTAAATTACTAATAGGACAATCTGATATTTAATGTTTCTGCTCTCCCTCTCCTGACACCCCCAGCCCTTGCTGTCTACTCTCCCTCCCTCCTCTCTCTCCCTCCTCTCCCTCCCTCCTCTCCCTCATCGCTCTCCTTCCTCCGTCTCCCTCCTCTCCCTCCTCTCCTTCCCTCCTCTCTCTCCCTCCTCTCCCTCCCTCCTATCTCTCCCTCCTCTCTCTCCCTCCTCTCCCTCCTCTCTATCCCTCCTCTCCCTCCCTCCTCTCTCTCATTCCTCCGTCTCCCTCCTCTCCCTCCCTCCTCTCCTCTCCCTCCTCTCTCTCCCTCCTCTCCCTCCCTTCTCTCCTTCCTCCTTCTCCCTCCTCTCCCTCCTCTCTCTCTGTCATCCTTCTCCCTCCTCTCACTCCCTCCTCTCCCTCCCTCCTATATCTCCCTCCTCTCCATCCCTCCTCTCCATCATCTCTCTCCTTCCTCCTTCTCCCTCCTCTCTCTCCTTCCTCCTTCTCCCTCCGCTCTCTCCTTCCTCCTTCTCCCTCCTCTCCATCCTCTCTCTCCTTCCTCCTTCTCCCTCCACTCTCTCCTTCCTCCTTCTCCCTCCTCTCTCTCCTTCCTCCTTCTCCCTCCTCTCCATCCTCTATCTCATTCCCCCTTCTCCCCGGGGGGTTCTAAGGGTAGAGAGGCTGACCAGTAACTGATAAGTCACTGGTTTGATCCCCGGCACTGATGCGAGGGTGTATTCCAGCTGGTGACTGGAGGGTGGTTGGTTTGACCTATATGCGGTGCCCATCACCCTTGCCAAATTGCCTTTGAGCAAGGCACGGGACAACAAAAATGCACTTTGCTCTTCTCTTTCTGATTAATTGCATAATGTTTAGGGGCCCATGTGTATCTAGGAGGGCAACATACACAGTTCAATATCTTACTATGTTGTGTAAATTGACAGTAAAGTAATTTTCTGCTCCCTCTCCTCTGCTTCTATTCCCCATACTCACTCGACCTCCTGCATGATCCTCCTCCCACCACCCCTTCCTTCTCTTATTCACACCCCATCTACCCCCATCTCCTCCTCCTCCCTCCCTCCCCTCTTCAATCTTCAGGTGTCTGCTAACATTGCTCTGGAAGCCTTTCTGATCCATCCCTCTAATTTCCTGGGCCTTTCCTGCACGGTGCTCCAGCAGGCCCCCTCGTCCCTGCCGTCCCCCCTCCCCCCCGACGGCCATCCGCACGGCGACCGGGAGCGGGACGCCATGGGAGAGTCCTTGCTCAACTTCAAGTGTCACACAGTCAACAGCAGCGGTTCGCCCGCCAGTCAGCTCAGCAAGGTACAGCGAAGGGTTAAACATCCCAGAATGTGCACCTCAGCTTTGCTTTGTTTCACGTCGTGGTGAAAGGCAGGCTGAATCCTGGCCAACGTATCTCCTGCAAAGTGTTGAGCTGTCAGTGCTTTCTTCCTGTTTCTCTCGCAATTATTTTGCCTGTATTTCTGGTGCTTTGGAAAAGGGATGAGAGACCGTGTGGGCAGGGGCGTAACTAAGGGGGGGGGGACACATGGGACATGTCCCCGGCATGTTTTCAGAATGCAGTTATTGTCCCCTGCACGATAATAAACGGTGACGCGACGTGATAGGACCACACGGAAAATGGCTGCTTGTCCATCTCTGAGCCATTGTCATGCAAAGTCAAGTGGCCAGGTGAGCACCCGGCGCTAAGTACCACCGACCACAGCTGTCTTTGCATATCAACAACAGCCCAGTCTTCAGGTGTGCTCAAATAGGCTACATAACACCCCTCCCCAGTTTGGTGTGAAACTGTGAACAATGTGTCTGTGTGACTGAGATTGCCATGAAATGCAACAGCATTGCTTGGTGTCTGTGAAATATCTGTATGTTTGGCTGTCTGTATTTAAAATCCTCTAGGCTGTTGTTTTATACTTTGTAGATAATAAATAGCGCGATATATCTCTCTCTGTTTCTCTCTCTATATCTATCTCTCTATCTCTCTCTATCTCTCTCTCTCTCTCTCTCTCTCTCTCTCTCTCTCTCTCTCTCTCTCTCTCTCTCTCTCTCTCTCTCTCTCTCTCACACACACACTACGCAGTACGCACGTTCCGAGACTCGCGTGGCATTATGACTTGTCATAAGTGAATTGTATATAGAAACAACTCACCAAAATTGACTTGCACAACTGATTTTAAAAAAAATCTACGAAAAGGGGGGACACGTCCCTTCACCCCCCCACCCGCCGCAACCATACAACTATACGTAGCACCCCTCTGCCACTGACCACGCCTCCAAATGTGTCCCCTCCACCACTGACAACAGAGTTACGCCCTTGCGTGTGGGATATAATCAGAGATGGAGAGAGAGAGAGGGAGAGAGAGAGAGGGAGAGAGAGAGAGAGAGAGAGAGAGAGAGATAGAGAGATAGCGAGAGAGAGAGAGAGAGAGAGAGAGAGAGAGAGAGAGAGAGAGAGAGAGAGAGAGAGAGAGAGAGAGAGGAGAGAGAGAGAGGGAGAGGGATGTAGGGGAAGAGGGAGAGGGAGAGAAAGGGAAAGATAAAAAGGGCGCAGAGGCAACACATTCAGCAAGTGGGCCCCGACAAACTGCATTCTTGGAACGTGCCAATGTTCAAGAGCGTTCAGGCGGCATTTTCAATCTGTCCTCAGCTTGTTGTTTTCTGTTTGTCTCTGCGAGACGACACCTTGTTTGGGTGCACTGGTACACAGGGGTGTAAAGTACTTGAATAATTGTACTTCGTTACAATTAGGGATGCTCGATATTGGCTTTTTTACCGATACCGATATACCGATATTGTCCAACTCTTAATTTTTCCGATACCGATATCAACCGATACCGATATATGCAGGGTTTCCCCCCCCCCCAAAAAATTGAATAATTTCAGGTAATTAACATTACATATCTCTTGTTGTTGAATTAACACAACATTATGCATACTTTTGACAATAAATAAAATCAGAATTTGTTCTTACTTGCTTGCCTGGGTTATAGAAATGTAAACAAAATAAAATATTTAAAAAAAATTTACACCGATACCGATATTTTCCGATATCACATTTTAATGCCGGTATCGGCCGATAATATCGGTAGGCCGATAATATCGGACATCCCTAGTTACAATACTTAAGTACTGTTTTGGGGGATTTGTACTTTACTCAAGTATTATTAGGTTTGTATACTTGTACTTTTACTCAATTACATTTCAGAGAAAAAAACATACTTTTTACTTAAAATGAACCCGCCCATACCCATGCTGATTGGTCCTTGTGCAAGACTAGAAAGCGGGGATCTTTGATTAAGCACCTGCTATCCGAAGAATAGACATTCAGAGTGACAAGCTACAGAAGATGGCCACAAACGATAGTATGGGTGATGAAGAGGACGAAACGGAACATTTCATTGCTCCGGAATACATTTTTTTTTTACTTTTACTTTTTAGAAACGTTTTGACTTTTACTCAAGTGTGTTTTTAGCCAGATACTCTGACTTTTACTTGAGTGAGATTTTGAGACGGTACCCATACTTTCACCTAAGTATAATTTCTGGGTACTTTTTACAACCCTGCTGGTACACCATCAGCCTGCGACAGGTGGGACAAAGGAGAGAGGGGAGGGACTGGGGATTGGGACGGTAATTTGGGAGTCTGCAAATGTAGGCCACTCCCCCCACCCCCGTGACGGATATGTTGGCCTTATGTAATTTTAAGTGAGCTCCAGACCTGCCGGACAGATCTATCCACAACAGGACGCCGGGCGCTACATATGCAGACAACAGGAAAACATTCAGCTCTCCTGGCACTGAACAGGCACAGTTCTGCAATATTTTAACATTATACCTCAGGCAGTGTGTGTGTGTGTGTGTGTGTGTGTGTGTGTGTGTGTGTGTGTGTGTGTGTGTGTGTGTGTGTGTGTGTGTGTGTGTGTGTGTGTGTGTGTGTGTGTGTGTGTGTGTGTGTGTGTGTGTGTGTGTGTGTGTGTGTGTGTGTGTGTGTGTGTGTGTGTGTGTGTGTGTGTGTGTGTGTGTGTGTGTGTGTGTGTGTGTGTGTGTGTGACGTGTGTGTGTGTGTGTGTGTGTGTACAGTATGTGTCTGTGCACATTAGTGCTCAAGTGAGTTTGTGCGTGTGATAATGAGCGTGTGCTTGTGTGTGATAACGAGTGTTTGGGAGTATGTCTGCGGAGGTGTGTGTAACTGTGTCTGTGTGTGTTTGCACTGGCTAGCATGCAACAGTAAAACCGCGCTTGCACCACAGGAACCTTCCCCCGGAACTAGGGAATTTTTCAGGAACTGCACTGTGGAAACCAGGGTCTAAGCAGAAGTTCCGGGAGATTATTTTACCCCCAAAAGTCTTTGCAACAGCCTGTATAGAAATGTCAAATGTTTTTTACGCATATATCCCTACCAATATTGGTTCAATCTTTCCCAACTGTATGTGTCTTATAACATGCAATGTCCTTCTAACACTATCTTGCGTCTGTCTTTGCGTTATGAACCATGTCTGGTCCGTATTGATAATCCGTGGTAATATATTCTCTATTATCTTACAATAGATGTGGACAGTTTGTGATCCTGATTTAAAATACTTTAAAGTTAGGACAGTCTATCTTTGCCTTCTTTCAGTATTATTGAAAGTGTAGCCTCCGATGCTCTTCAGTTACCTTTGGTAGTTGAAGGGAATGAAATGTTTCCATCTGTGTGGCTTTGGATGTCCTCCAATTTTTCCTGATTTAATTTGGTTTGGGATCTTTAAATTTGGTTATGGTGTTCTCTGCTTGTTATTTTCTTAGTCTATAGGCTAAAGGTTTGGCTGTTTTACCACCCACTTCATAGTATCTTTGTTTAAGAAATAACCTTGTATGTCTTGTGTGTACATTTCATTCTTTGTTTTCTTTAGTTCTTGTTTTATCTTGACATATCCTCTTTCTTTGTGTTTTGGTTTCAATTGTTTATATTCACTTCATAGATTCTTGAGTCTCTCCTGTTTTGCCTTCTTGATAAATGCTGATTTAGCTTTCCATCTCATGACTGCCTTACAGGCATCAGATTGCACAGTCAGGTTCACCTCTCCATTGTCATTCTCTGTCAGGTACAAATCAATTTTGCTTTTCAACTCTTCTTTCATTGATTCACTTAGAATACTCAAGGTCAGTCTCCAGAGGGTGTTTTTCCTTCTATTGTTCCGATTCAAGGTCGTATACACAGGGCTATGTTCAGAGATGCATTATACCAATGTCACAGTTTATAATCCTGTGTTAGGGCTGCATGATTTGGTGAAAGAGTACGATTGCGATTATTGTGGACAATATTGCGATTGCGATATAATTAGTAAATGGTGTCATGAGTATACTCACTTGGTTTGGTTATCAAGGAAAATTCTGTTGATTCTGCCTATTTTTCATCGGGAGCAGTTAGGGGTAGCCTACTTCGACACGCTGCCCGGGAGGAGCGGGAATAATAATAATAATAATAAAAAATGTACTCAGTTTATTTGATCAGCGACAGTGCATATCAATCAGTGTTAATTTTGGCAGCTATTTTAATTTTAGTCTTAGTCATGTGTCAAATGCTCCTTTTTCGTTTTCATCATATTTAGTCACCTTCATTTATTTTTCGTTTAGTCAGTTTTAGTCAACTACAGGTCTGATCATTTTAGTCTTAGTCAGTTTTATTCTCGATTTTGTCTTTTTTGTTTTAGTCTAGATTTAGTTGCAGAAAACAGATGAAATTTTTGTCTAGTTTTCGTTAATGAAAAAAAGGCATTTTATATTTTTATATATATTTTTTTGATCCACTTTTTCTCCTTATTTGTTTTTATCCTATTTTTCTCCCATCCCAATTTCGTATTTCCAATTATCCCCTCCCCTGTCTTGAACGTTGCTCGACTATGCCCCCCACTGGCCGGTCATAGGGAGGATAGAAGCCTTGCATCATGTGTCCCCTCCGGTACACGAGGAGGCAGCCTGTCACATCTTTTCACCTGCCAGCGCGGACTCTCATTGGCAAGGTGTAACGTGTGGGAGGCTCACACTACCCCCGCCATTTCCTGTCTCTGCTGTGCAGGTGTCCCCAACCGACCTGTAGGAGTCACTGTCCACAACGTCCAGATTACCACCCATCGACTTCCACCCGCCAACTCTGCCAATTGAGTTAGTATGATGGCCGGCCCAAGCCGGAGGCAATGCTGACACCCGGATTCGAGACCGGAGTCTCTTGCATTGGTGACGAGCGCAATCTCCGCTGCGCCACCCAGCCGCTTATATTTTTATATTGTAAATAATGCAATTCTATTTATTCTTTAAGTATAGTATAGCCAAAACCATATCAGCTGATTCACAATAAGTTCAGTAGAAGGCTAGAAGCCCAATAGTAACCAAACATTCCTTGAAATGGTCAATAGATTCAGAAATAGTCAGACATGGAATGGAACATATTCTGATTTAAATTGCTTATTTATTTATTTTAACCAACAAAGCAATAATACGATAGTGTAAATAATAAATACACAGTACACACTGATTGCAATTCTCACTGGGACCTACTGTAAAAATTTCACACACGTCACACACACATTCCCTTTTGTCCGTCGAGTACAACCGTAGATCGCTGACGTCACTTTAAACTTTAAACTTAAAATGGCGGCCTCCATCAGAGCATTCGTCTAACAACATTAGCTTAGCGAATCTGCCACCGCACTTCTATGTGCATAAAGTGTGCTAACAAAACATTACAGCCCCTAAGACTGGGAGCGTTCTAACTCTACTGAGCATGTACCCAACATTATATAAAAAATAAAAAGTCATTACGATGTTTTAGTGCGCTTCAAGCGCTATTCATAACGGAAACGGAAATGCTGAAATAATAATGTGAATTATTCTAAAAGTTATAATTATTTTGTCTCATCTTGTTTTAGTCAACATAAATTAAGAGAGAATTCGTCATGGTTTTTGTAAAGTACATTTTTGTGTCCTCAGATGTAGTCAACGATTATGCATAAATTATGCATAATTTAGTCACGTCTCGTTGTCATTGGGGGAAAAAGCTTAGTTGATGACCATATTTAGTCATTATTTTCGTTGACAAAATTGACAAAATTAACACTGATATCAATCAAGAGTTATACATTTATGAATGAATAAAAATGAAAAACTGTAAATATGCCAACATTAGCAGGGTTGCTAGTTTTCATCTGTAGTCCCTGGGCTATATGTTAGAGCCAGAAAATAAACAGAAAAATAGAAAGACATTAACTCATTCCGGGCCAACCACGAGTATAGTCGGGTTAACTCGCCATCGCTTCCGTGCCAATCATGAGTATAGTCGGGTTTTAATCGTTATTTCTTTTATTAGCGATATCCATTAATTTTCATCCATCCAACCTGATGTTATCGTTGGGAATGGGTCTGAGCTCACAAAAGGGCAAATACCGCCACCTATCGTCTCCCGGATGGTATTGCACATCATTGGATTGGATTGGCTGGGACTGTGCATCAAAAAAATAAGTCCGGTCCAGGTTTTACTTCTCGGGAATGCAGCTGGATACCATTGCATTGAGTGCCCCCACTGGGAGCATTGTGGATCATTGTGTTTCGGACTATAACGTTGGATTAATGGACACGATCGATATTTGGAATGGCGATCAGGAATTGGATTAATCTTTTTGCATGACATCAGATGGGAGGTAAGGCCTTTATGTTATGAATCTTGGGGTAATCAGATGTTCCTATCACCGCCATCGGAGCACGCGCGTGTGTGTGAGGTTCGCGCCGACCAAAGTACTTAGAAGCGATTTTTCAGACCCCGCTTCTCTTCATTTACATTTACATTTAGTCATTTAGCTGACGCTTTTATCCAAAGCGACTTACAAGTTCTGTGCGACAAGACAGCAAGAAGGGTATAACTCTATCAGCTGAGTAACAATGTTCATCAAAGTGTTGCGTGTTACAGTGTAGGTTAGTTTATTAGGACAAGAGGACATGAGGACACATATACTATCGATAATCTAGCGTTTATTTGAAAACGATTCATAAATCAGCCGAAAAATGACAACGTGTTTTGTGTATTCCACTAAAAAGCTATTATCGCGGATTTCTCTGGAATTACTAGAAATCTCCCAAACTATACTCGTATTCAAAACGGTATAAAACGGAAATGTACCGATGAAAAAACAATCAGTTTCGTACATTTACATTTACATTTACATTTAGTCATTTAGCTGACGCTTTTATCCAAAGCGACTTACAAGTTCTGTACGACAAGACAGCAAGAAGGTATGTTGACCACAAGCAAGTCATTGATAAGCAACGGGTGTAATAGACCCATAGCCATAATTTAAGATATATTTTAAGCGTTCGCAAATATCCCTGTCCTCCCATTGACTAAAGCGCTGGCATGGAAAGGGCCATCAGCAGAGGGCGCTATTGGCCAGGAATGAGTTAAAACTAATATAGAAACAATTTAAAACATATTCTGTACAATGAGCTTTTCCTCCCTGGGATGATGAAGTTTCCCTCCTTTACTGTTCTGGTGAACCGAACCGGGAACCTCCGGATTGCCAGACGACTGCTCTACCTCCTGAGCCACTGTCGGCGCGTAACATATCAAGAGTTTTGTCTTTTTTCTATTTGCTTTCCCAGACAGAACACGTCTTACTCCATGTTGTTGCTAACTGGACGTCTCCCACTTTGTATTTATTACGCGGCACACGCCTCGTAATAGCCAACTGTAATACCTACTGTATAGCCAATTGTTCAAAACGAGCAAAAACGAAAACATAGGGGTGAATTCACAAAGGGATTGCTATGACGCTATGCAAATAGCCCCAAAACAAACCTCACAAAAGGTGAAATACTGTGCTAACTACGTTGCCATCATCGTTGCGTCTCTGTGCGTCCATGCTATTTGCGGGTATTTAATGAGGTAATATGGGTGAAAAATTTGCCCCTTTCTATGCAAATGAGCCTCATTGCAAAAACACTACAATTCACAAAGATCGGCCCTAATTGGCACACGCAGTAAAAGTGAGGTTATTTACATCGTCAGAGAGTTGGTGGTAACTAAGCACTTATTTTTTAATTTTTTTTTTACTTTTTCAACTTATTTTTTAATTTTTCTCCCATCCCAATTTCGTATTTCCAATTCTTCCCTCCCCTGTCTTGAACGTTGCTAGACTATGCCTCCCACTGGTCGGCTGTAGTGAGGATAGAAGCATTGCATCACGTGTCCCCTCCGGTACACGAGGAGGCAGCCTTTTCACCGCAACAGCTCGAACTCTCAGTGGCGAGGAGTAACGTGTGGGAGGCTCACGCTGCCCCCGATACTTCCTGTTTCTGCTGTACAGGCGTCACCCAACCAACCTGTAGGAGTCGCTGTCCACAACGTCCAATCCCCACCCACCGGCTTTCCCACCCTCTAACACTGCCAATTGTGTTAGTATGACGGCCGGCCAAGCCGGTAGCAACGCAGAGAGCTGGGCTCGATACCAGCATCTCCTGCGTTAGTGGTGAGCGCCTTGCCCACTGCGCCACTTAGCCGCCCTAACTAAGCACATTTATAAGGGGTGTCATGACCAGTGGCGGCTCGCCACCGAGGGCGCTAGGGCGCCGCCCTACCTGTTAAATCAGAGAAGAAAAAAAAACGTTTTTGTTTTTTGTTTTATAGCCCTATAAATAATATAAACATGTTTAAAATGAATAATATTTACTCATTTTAAGTATGTTTGTGTTTCCAATGCACAATATAACGTTAATATATCAAATAAAAAATACTCGTTTTCCTGAACAGGAAGTGACTAACTTTTTTAAATTTTTTACATTTTTTTGTATTTCTCGGCCCGGGCTAGACGCAATAGCGCTCTGAGTGCGCGTCACTGTTTGATCGCTGTATCCGTCGCAGCCAATCAGTGCGTAACGTGTTGTGCGTTGAAATATGACTATTATGTTGGAATCCGGGCGCGATTTGAAGCGGTCTAGGCAGCAGCGGCAAGAATTTCCGTAGCCGCATTTCGCGGAGACGCTCTCTGATTGGCCGACGTCAGTTTTTTTTTCCGTAGCAGTATTTCGCGGAGACGATCTTTGATTGGCCGAATCCACTTTCTATGTTCCAATTCTAGCTTGGTGGTAGAGATAGTTGTGTTGTTGTGACTTGTGAGATGCAGCTATTTGTCTTAGAGCGTGACTGCAAGTTCTTTCGACGGTTAAGCTTAGGCACTCTTTCAAAGTTGGTTAAGGTTAGAGTTTGTCTTAGAGCATGGCGATAGAACGCCAGGTAGTTTGCAGTCTGTTCGACGCGGAAATGGACAAAGAAATGAAGTACTTGTGTTGTGTGGTGCTAACTGCTAACAGCTAACACTTGGCTAACAAGCTATATGGCGGATGCAGTCTGGACAGTGGACAGTGGTCTGGAATACATCAACAGTGGATTATACACTTTATCAAGCCCTCCTGCCCTGGACGTTTCGACTAAACAGTGAGTCTCTCTCTCTCTCTCTCTCGCTCTCTCTCTCTCTCGCTACACAGCTGTCTCCGAGAAATGCAGCTACGGAAATTATTGACTGTGCTTGATGAGACGAGACGATAATAGGCTAGCGATTCAAAACGCGCTGCTGTGTTGTGAATTATAACATTAATTTAGCTGCTGCTGATGCATAATGAATGAATGGTGAGTTGTTTAAAATGACAACATACATGTGTTAATTATTTTATTGGATTGATCCGAGAGACAGAGAGAGAGATTGCTCCAGAGCATCTCAGAGCATTACATTTTCAACGCGACCTAACGTGAACCCCCGGCTGCGACCCACAGGCCTGCGATAGTACCAGCCGCTACTGGTCATGACCAGCATCTTCAGTGATCCGGTGGGTTAGGTAATAATCACAATAAAGAGAATAGAACCTGCACACTCATATGCTCCAGAATACACTTTTAATTTAGAAAGTTTCGTCAGGTCCATGAGCAGTAGACGCTGGAAACACTGTCAATGAAATGTTTATTCTGGAGTATATGATAATGCGGGTTATATTCTCTTAACTAAACATTAAATACAACATTTCTCACTCCTATCCTAAGTCTTAAAATATTTTCTTTCGTTTTCTGTCTGCCATTGTCCTAGGACAGGGGTCATATTAAAAGAGCCATTTTCCCCCTCCTGGACGAAAATAAAATGTATCTGGAGCCAGCCGCAAAACCTAACCCTACCCTTAAAATTAAGATAACACAGGGGCGAATTCACAAATAATGGATTGCGCAGCACTAATAGCACTCTTAACTGCACGCGATTAGCACGCCCTATGTGCTCCGTCTTTGCGAGCCATTCACTAAAGATATTGCACAGATGAGATACTAGCTCAAACACGCCTATTTGCTTCAGCGCAGTTGGCTCGTGGAGCAGTTTGCACCTGGCAGCACTGTTGGCAGATATCAGGAAGGGGAAGACATAAACCAGAAATGAGGCATATACATAACAGTATTTTTCACCATTTGTATTTAGTTTATTTCGTATTGTATTTAGTTTATTTCGTAATGTATAGAGCTTGCTTAATTTGTATTTTCATGACACATTTCATGCTTTGTTTTTGTCACTATATTTTGTCATTGCGTTTGTTTGTCATGTCATCCCCAAATAAATTATTTTGAGCAGACATGTCTATGGAGCTGAATCTTTAGACCGAAGTTAGGCACTGTGCCAGTGAAGATATTGTCTCATTTAGGAATATATTTTTTTAGTGAGAAAGTTGTATTTAATGTTTAGTTTAAGATAATATCATTATCATAAACTTTTTATTGGCGGTGTTTCCAGCGTCTACTCCTCATGGACCTGATGAAACGTTATAAATTAAAAGTTTATTCTGGAGCATGAGTGTGCTCTTCATTCATTGTTTGCTATTCTCTTCATTGTGATTATTACCTAACCCAGCACCCAAAGGAGTGATGTGCTTTGGAGGGAATATAGCATTGCCCCACCGTTACGATCCAGGGCCCTCATTTATCAACAATGCGTAGAAAGTGTTCTATTTCTGTTCCTCCGCACGGAATTTAGAATGTGTGTACGCACAGAAAAATCTGGTAATTAACCATATACGGTAATGAAACACCCCCATGAAATGTGGAAAAATTTACTAAACCGTGCAAACACGTGTTATGGAGAAATACGCGACAGGCTGACAGACGTGTACATGGTGATGTCGGATATGATATCTATTAACTTCCTAAAGACCATTGCTGCCTGGGCAGCGCAAACACTAATAAAGACCGTTAACCACTGTTTGCAGTTGGTGTCATTAATAACCATGCTGGAATATGACTGCCTTTTTTCGTTTAGTTCGATTAATACCCAGGGATTAAAGTTCTCCGTCAATTTGATTCCAAATTGCGACGGATTTTCCATCAATTTTCTACCTGCATATGATTTGTAGTGGCATACAATCTATTTTGATGTCGGTAGGTAGCCTATATAAATTATATATAATAGAATAGCCTACATTATGCAACAGTCATTTGCGCATAACGCAGCATGGCACAGACACGTCACACGGAGCCCCGCGAAGCCTGCATACAGTAAACTAACTTGATCGTTAATATAACTGTTGTCCTTGTATCTTTACGCTTATGAAAACATTTAATAATATTTATAGGCTATAGGCCCTTGTTTGGCCATAATATCCTATTCTCAAATGGCTAAATCTCCTCGATGACGGACCCAGTATAGCCTATATCATATATGTCTCCAAGGAATTGTGGGGCGCTGGGGAAGAAAGGTTGGGAACCCCTGCTATAGCCTATATCCTTTATAATGTTATAGGCTATTTTATTTACAGTAGTCTATTTATGATTTTTTTCCATAGCCGGTCTCAGTTATGCTGTGGCTGAGACGGATCGGGATTAATGAAGTTGATAGGAGACTGCTTCTTGGCTACGAATTAAAGCCACGATTGAAAATAATGTACTTCCTTTCTTGACAATTGCCTACTATAACAATAATACGAGAGCATACAAGAACAATGAATCTCACTGCCATGTAGCCTACGCCATGTGTAGCCGGCCTATATGTGATCAATACAAACTTGAACTTGAATTCCATCATGTCTGTGTGCGGGAGCTCACAAGGCTGTTGTCACAATGTAAATAAAAACGTGCACTGAAAAGTTACAGTATGTAGATGGTTGATTATTTCTATGGCAGTCAGTCAACTCTTGCAAAAAGTATGAGTTTTATTTAATTAATTGAAAACATAGCATTGATATATGCAAAAGCAAACTGGCAAAAGAAAATATGTTCAAAATAATCTAGTTCCCTTAAAACGCTAACGCTATTAAATAAAAATATACAGTTTAGGTTAAAATAAGAATATGAGCCTGGAAAAAAATCAAATTGCACGCTCCATGGTGACTCTTTCTTGTGCGGGAGTGTGCCCGGTGTAGATGTGCTTCTGTTGGGGTTGATCAAGGGGTCATCCATGGCTTCAGTAGATAGCCCCGATCCCCTGCATTTAAGCGATATTTTAATTACAGATACCCCAGTAATAACATTACAATTTAATTCAATACAATGCGTGCCTTCCTCCAGGCATGCAGCAACGACATGTTGATGCAAATGCGCATCGCAACATTGACTGAGTGGAATCCCTTTCTATTCACATAACTGAATTTGTGATGGCGCTTTGACAGCTACATGGGTGGTACAGTCAGGGCCGCCTGGGAGAAATGCGAGGCCCTGTGCGAGATTTAACGCGAGCCCCCCCCCCCCCCCCCCCCCCCCAAAAGGTAAAAAAAAAAATATATATATATATATTTTTTTTTATACAGTCAACATATTCTTAAATAATAGCGCTGCCCGAGGCGGGGCATGATACAGTCAACATATAGCAAAAGAGAGAGCGAGAGAGAGCTCCCGTTCTACAGTCAATATACAGTGTACAGAGAGAGAGAGAGAGAGAGAGAGAGAGACACATTGGAAAGAAATTGAAATGCTATTTGGCCCTAAACAGAGAGTACACAGTGGCAGAATACCTGAGCACTGTGACTGAAGATCCTTGAGCACAGCCTAGCCATCGAGAAAGGCCGCCATAGGCAGACTGTGTGTGTTAGAAAGAGAGAGAGAGAGAGAGAGAACATGTGTGTTTGTCATGTGTGTGTGTGTTAGAGAGAGACTAGAGCATGTATGAGAGATTCAAAAGGACAAAGATCAACACTTAAATCCAAGAGAGAGAGAGAGAGAGAGAGAGAGAGAGAGAGAGAGAGAGAGAGAGAGAGACACATTGGAAAGAAATTGAAATGCTATTTGGCCCTAAACAGAGAGTACACAGTGGCAGAATACCTGAGCACTGTGACTGAAGATCCTTGAGCACAGCCTAGCCATCGAGAAAGGCCGCCATAGGCAGACTGTGTGTGTTAGAAAGAGAGAGAGAGAGAGAGAGAGAGAACATGTGTGTTTGTCATGTGTGTGTGTGTTAGAGAGAGACTAGAGCATGTATGAGAGATCCAAAAGGACAAAGATCAACACTTAAATTCAACAAGAAGAGGGTCTATACCAGAGAAACCAAAGCAGCAAGGAGCCAATGGCCGACATCAGCTAAATAGGCTAGCCAGGTACTGTGACACCAGGCCACACACAGCTTTGGCCAACGGCCCAACGCTACCCAAGCTACACAAACGACCAAGACATTCACACACAGCACATGTCGTATCTCCAAATGTTGTGAAGTAGCATATGTTTTGCCTGGAAAAAAACATCGTTATTAACAAAACATTCGGGAGGGGAAGGAAGGAAGAGTGGGGTAATGTCATGACATTTTCATTAATCTTACCTGCACAAAAGGAACGCAGGGCGAAAGGCCGCAACACAGGTCTCCACGTTGACGAAAGGCCTCTCGCTGTCGGGACAAATAAGCTATGGCCAGAGCCTTGTCATGGTGCAGGCCCGACTACATCTTCTGTCAAAGATGATGTCGTAGTCAGAGTGCCAGCACCCCCTGCTATTCTCAAGGCTAACTGATAGCATCAAACGAACGTTCCCAGCTGACGCTAAACAGCTAACTGGCTAACAGTTAGCTCAATCAGGCACCTGGCTGTATGTAGCCGCATAGCTTGCTTCTGCGTTAGCTAATGGTTAGCACAAGCTAACAGCTAATTAGCTAACAGCTGATTGAGCTAACTGTTAGCCAGTTAGCTGTTTAGCTTCAGCTGGGAACGTTCGTTTGATGCTTGTGCTAACCATTAGCTAACGCAGAAGCAAGCTATGCGGCTACATACAGCCAGGTGCTCTCACCAGGCACACGTGACACACCGTTAGCTACTAGCTAGTCGACCAGTTTGGCTCCAGAGAGAGAGAAAGAGAGATAGGTCCACGGCGGGAATATAATCATAGGTTGACTCACCATAACGCAGTATCAATGCGGCGCCAATGGTAAAGTTGGAAGGAGACTTTCTTGGCCCACGGTGTAATTTCTTCTGATCCATGCTGCTTTTGAAAAGACATCCACTGTCTGGCTCCTCCGCGCTGAATTAGATCATCCCTCTACCTCGTGTCGTGTGTCTTCTTCTTCTTCTTCTTCTATTACGGCGGACGGGATAAGAGACCGGAAACACTATCCTAAAATCTTTAGAGCAGCAAAGCCGCAGAAACCGGAAAACTGCAGTCTGCAGAGCCGCAGAGGCAGGAACAAGTCAGACACATTCTACAAACGTGTCTAATGTGAAATATATAAGCATATAAGCAAAACTAGATTTTAGGTCTGTGATGAAAAAGGGCCTCGCGGGAAGGGGGGCATCACAAAAAAAAAAAAAAAAAAATTTTTTTTTTTTTTTTGCGATGCCCCCCTTTCCGCGAGGCCCTGTGCGACCGCACTGCTCGCACACCCCCTGAGGCGGCCCTGGGTACAGTAACAGTCCATTGCTCAATCCATCTCCAATATCACGATGGACCGTGCCGGTGTCCAAAGACCCGAGGGTGGAGAGGACTTGAATGTGCACGGGGATAGCATTTGTGAGTTTTGTTCCACGCTCCAATTTGGGTCCCAAATTGCGGTACAAACCAAGGAGGTGTCTCGGGTATAGCAGACTCTAGTTAATATTATGTTCTCTCTGCAATTAGACTGCCCCTCATTCATCATTCATTCCTATCTGCTATCTCTGAAAAAAAATTCCCGCGGAGCGCAGTCAGTGCACCCCGTAGTATTCCGATAACGCTATATATAAACCATGCTGCATTCATTCGGAAAGAAAGACCTATTCCAAATGCTATATTTATAGGGGTTGACAATAATTACACTAATGTCGCTATTTTACAATGAACTATAATGAATTACGGATCATATGAACACATCAGTGTTGAAAGTAAACTAATGCATGAAAGTCCGTCTCATGGTGCGTGCAGTCTTCATATTCTACCACTGGGCGCCAGGTACGCACGGTCTGAGCTGTGCGTATATATACGCACAATCTCAAGCACACGTTCATGTTGATAAATCCCACACTTTGCTTAGAAATGATTGTACGCACGGTTTACGCACATATCTGTGCATACGCACCATTGATAAATGAGGGCCCAGGGCCCAGGCTGATAGAGTAAACTGTAAATAAAATAGCCTACTATGGTATGGTATGGTATGGTATTTATTTTAGACAACAAAACATATACAGATTATTACATCACATATTTGCTTTTGTCAAGGAGAGGAACGAAAAGCCAATGACTTATTTCCATCGTTGTCCTTGGAAGTCTAGGATGCTTTAAGAAACAAACACATACAACTCATTACAGAAAATCATTCACAATTATTACATTTGCATAGCAATAATGGCACAACCTTTAATTAATATCAACATGTACATTTGTTGTGACATGTTACTCTAGCCTTGAGTCTGTGTGTCTCTGAAGCACCCCGAGGGGGGCCTATAACATTATATGGGCTATAGCAGGGGTTCCCAACCTTTATTCCCCATAGCCCCACGATTCATTGGAGACATATAGGAATATGATATGATATAAGGTATACTGGTCGTCAGTGAGGAGATTTAGCCCACAGCGGATAGCCATTAAATGCCATTTGAGAATATAGGCTATACTATTAAGTCAAAACGACGGCCTATATCCTATACATATTATTTAATGTTTTCATATGCGTAAAGATACAGCTAGATTAACGATCAAGTTAGTTTACTGTGCAGGCTTCGCAGGGCTGTGCCATGTGCTATTATATATGCGCAAGTTACTGTTGCATAATGTAGGCTATGCTATTATATGTAATTCATATAGGCTACCTAATACCGACAACAAAATAGATTGTATGCCTCTACAAATCATATTATACCCGGTAGCCAATCGAACGAAACTAATAAAGGCATTCATATTCCAGCATGGTTATAATGACGCCAAACAGTGGTTAACGGTCTTTATTAGTATTTTGAGCTGTCCAGGCAGAATTGCAGCAATGGTCTTAGGGCGTCGTTGATATCTGACATCACCGTGTACAAGTCCCATAACACGCGTTGTGTCTTCTTGGTTCGACAGCGCGTTGAATTAGTTGGTCAGACCTCCGTGAACAATCTCGCTCTCAGAGTTTGCTCGGGTTAGTCCATTATTTCACATCCCATGGGGGTGTTTCATGACCATATATGGATAATCATGCACGAGCATTGACGGTAGAACAAAAAGGTATTTATCAACACGGAGTGTGCGTACAACCCGTTCTGATGTGAGCCCGATTGTACACTGCCTCTCCAACGTTGGCAGGATTACGCACGGCAAGTGGACCCAGGGAATTTGGCAACCACATTCGTTATTATATTACTGGTATTGCACACTACCTGTGTTGATTGAATACGTTGGCTTCCTATTTCTAAAAACATGTTGGTTTTCACTTGGTGGTACAATTGGAACGTGAGTGCAGTCAAAAATAATAATAATAATAATAATACACTTCATTTATATAGCACCTTTCATACAAGGATTGCAGTTCAAAGTGCTTTATATAATGAAGACATAATAAAACAAGCAGCAAGAGCAATGTATAACACAAATACAAATTGCAGCATGATGCAAAATCTAAATCTCAATAGGGCCAACAACATTGGGAAAGCTGAAAACGTTAAATAACAATATTTAAATAATAAATACGATTGCATGGGATCTCTGGGTGGCTGGCTCAATAGCATCCTTGATTTCATCGAGTATATCAAGAATAGCTTGAGCTGGCAACCTGTGTCTCCGGATGAGTTCGGTCTTGCCTAAATCAAAAAGTGATATTCTCATTAGAAATATTCTTTCACGAGTATGCCTGGCATTACGATGCTTTCGCCTGGCAACAATTACTGCTACCATGATCACCTGAGATGCTGGCAATGACACCCCTTTATAAATGCGCTTAGTTACCACCAAATCCCTGAAGACGTAAATAGCGTCGCTTTACCTGTGTGTGGCAATTAGCGCCGACCTTCGTGAATTGGAGTGTATCTGCGATGAGGCTCATTTGCATAGAAAGGGATACATGTTCCGCCCATATTACCTTACCTCATTTAAATACCCGCAAATACCACCGACGCACCGGGATGCAATGCTGAGGGTAACGCAGTTACCACCGCATTTCATCCATTGCGCTTCCTTTGTGAATAGCAAACTGTGTTTGCACATGCATAGCATCAGAAAAAGCTGTGTAATCCCTTTGTGAATTCGCCCCACAGTGTATAAAGTTGTATATATACTTATACTATATATAGAGAGGGATTAGAATTTATTTAAAAGCTTATTTTTAGTATGTACCTATTGTTATTCTTCATTCGGTGTGAAGTGTTGGAGAGGAGACGGGCAGAAATAACAGCTGGCACCAATTCCATTCAGAATAAGAGACAACGGACCCAGTACTTTGTTGGTGGTGTGAAAATATGCCTACAAACATGAAATATCTTTGGAACCGTTTGTTTTAAATTGTATCTGAATAGGGAGATTATCTTCTTTCTGTCAAAATTGAAAGTGTATCTCTCCATCCCATGAAGGCTGGCTGGCAGTGTGCATATAATAAGGCATATATTATTGAAATTGGTTTTCTCTAACGAACATCTATTTCTATATTTCATATTGTTTCATACATCTACTCCAGTGCTCCGTCAGACAGATTTGGCCGCTTGATGTGCTGCACGGACGTAACAGAGAGAGGGGCGCTTGTGGAGAGAGCTAGGTTGCAAGGTTGCCCTGATGACAGACAGCTGGACTGCCCTGACAAGCGAAAGCTATGTTACATCACTTGCAGGGGGATTCCCCAGGCTGGCAGAGCTGGCAAAGCTGGCACACCTCTGTATACCCGTGACATCGGTACCATCCGAGCAAGTGTTTTTGGACTGATTGTGACCAGGCTGCATGTGCTATTTATGTTATTTCCATATTATTATTTTTTGAAGAGCTGCGGGTTGCCGACCCATGTCCCTGGACATGCATACTGTTGCATGGGCAGTATTTATACTATTTTACCATATCAGGAGCAAATTGCACTCTGATGCTCCGCAAGCCAACAAAGGAGCAAATTGCACACCACATGCTCTGTGAGCCAACTGAGCTGCTCACGGAGAAAATTGCAAATAGCAAATATCTTTAGTGAGGTCCTTAAGGTCCTTAAGACGGATCACATATAGCGGGTGCAAATCACACGCAGTTAAGGGTGCTATTAGCGGCCGCAATCCATTCTTTGTGAATTTGCCCCATAGTATTCAATCTGATGATTACTATTTTCTGCCGTGGGTTGTGTATACTAATACATTATAAATCTAGAACACTGACATTTTAATTCCCATCAAGAAAATATACCATCTTGTTAGACTGATCTCGTAGGATTGCATTTGTCACACAGTTTGATTAGAGAGAGGGAGAGAACGCTCTGCTGCAGTTGAGTTATATTGACTTTGAACCAGTGACGGACCGTGAAGGGAATGATGAAGCTCTGTCTTGAAAAGCTGCCAATTTATAAGCTGTCTTGTCTGAATCAGAAACGGTCTGGTAATATAAGGCTCGAGATTAAAGGGGAACTATCTTATAAATGGCCTTTTTCAGTGTTTAGCATTGTTTCCTAGCTATGTGGACTTATATTAATATGATCTATGTCTCTAATTCTCATATTGGCGCATTCTTCCAATTCTCCTCTCACAATATTCACCCTCACTGAACTGAGTCATCTGAAAATGTGCTGATTTGTGATGTCAGAGAGACACCGCTGCATGATAATGTTCAGGCGAGGCAGTGGTTTACCATTGTGGTTGGAGCCCAGGCTCAAAACGGCTTAAGATCTTGAGGTAGAAAAATGCTGTTTTTGAGGACTTGATTAGAAATACAAAACAATGAATTAAACTCACAGGAATTGTGTAAAAGTGCCCAAATAGTGAAAGAAATAGTAAAATAGTTCCCCTTTAAATCAATGCAGGTATGGGAGAATCCTTTCAACATGCTTGCAGCTCAATCCTGTCTTGCATTGTTTTTTACGGTCTGGTGTGCGTGTGCCGCACTAAAAGTCACGCAATCATGTTTCGAAACGGTAACTGTTCACGCTCAATATCTAGAAAAATGCAAATAGGACTGTCCAGGGCCCTCATTTATCAATTTTTCTCAGAAAGTATTCTATTTTCATACGTAAGCACAGAATTTAGAATGTGTGCACGCACAAAAAAAACGGGACTTATCACACGTGCGTACACAGGTCCTACGCACACCTGTCTTGATAAATATGACTTTGATCCTACGTTTGAGCTTGTGCACTGTTTTAAGTATTTGCATGCCAGAACCGCCCCGATTAACCATATACGGTAATGGAACACCCCCATGAAATGTGGAAAAGTGGACTAACCCGAGCGAACTCTGAGATACTTCACTGAGAGCGAGATTGATCACCGAGGTCCAACCAACAAATTGAACGTATACAGCATTTCCCGTTGTGAACAATCTTATTTGGAAACATGACACACAGAATAATAGTATTTAGCGTTTTATTTTAAACAATATTTAATCGTATGATTATAGATATTTTTAGAGAATAAATAAATCTAATGAAGTTGCCAAGTTCACAGACAACTCTGCGCTCTAATGCCTATTATGTGCGCTCGTCATGAGCCCGTTCTGGTCAGAGTGTCATAATGGCTTCAGTGGATAACTATGATCTGCATTTAAGTGAATATGAATGAGACTCCGGCCACCGGCACATTATCAGCCAAAATGCGCATCGCAGATTATCTGTACATTGACCAAGTGGAATCCCGTTCACATTACTGATTACTGATGGAGCAAACTCTGAGAGATTGTTCACAGAGGCGCTGCCGAACCAAGATATAATATGATGTGTATAATATAATGTGTGTAGAGGCATATGATACAATCTATTTTGTTGTTGGTATTAGGCAGCCTATATGAAGTACATATAATAGCAGCCAGCCCATAGCCTACATTATGCAACAGTAACTTGCGCATATAATAACACACAGCCATGCGAAGCCTGCATACAGTAAACTAACTTGATCATTAATCTAGCTGTTGTATCTTTACGCTTATGAAAACATTAAATAATATGTATAGGCTATAGGCCGTCGCTTTAGCCTATATTCTCAAATTGCATTTAATGGCTGAATGAATGAATGAATGAAAACTTTATTTAACAGATTGCAGAATGGGTACAATACAGTACGGCTCAATACACACAATTGTTAAGGGGATGCAGACCAGAGAAAGACTTTTGTCTTGTTTACATCAGGGTCCCCCAACTCGAGTCCTCGATATCCTCGCGGACGGACCAGTATACCTTTATATCATATCATATTCATATTCATATCATAGTTTACTCTATCAGCCTACCAGCATGTAATACGTTCTTTGTTAGAACTCAACTCGTTATTATTTTGCGCATAGATTGCAGAAATACGGGGACGTTTTGATTTAGGCTTTGACACAGAATACAAGTCATGATATCACCCACACGATATATGCTCTGTGTCCAGAGCATGTATGCGTTTCATTCATTTAAGACACATTTATTGCAAGGGTTTTGTATACACATACACTCAACAAATAACCTCTGTCTGTTCTCGTTGCAATGCGTTTATATCGTGGGTGTTCATATGACTTGTATTCTGCTTACAGCTTCGGGGTTCCACTTATTACGTTTAACAATGGCAAAGCCTTTTAAATATAATGAAAACGTTCCCGTATTTCTGCAATATATGCGCAAAATAATAACGAGTTGTCAGTGCTTATTTCCGCGTTGTAAAAATATTCTACCACCGGGCGCCAACTACGCATGGTCCAGTGGAGGTTTCTCTATGAAACACAAATTCACTCATAATTCATAATTATTATTAATTTACATACCTATATATATATATAAAAAAAAAAAAACTATATATATATATATTTTTTTTTTAAATTATTATTATTATTATTTTTTTATTATAAATGTTTTCCTCTGTAAAAAAAATGCCAGTGAATTTTTTTTTCTTCAAAAATGGCCAAAATGTACAGCTCTGAGCAGGCCTGCACTGCAGTATTGCCTGCAGTAATTATTCGTGAAGAAAACTTCACAGGTGTGACCCATTGTTAAATAAATAATAAATAACAGCGAATCAAAATAGGCTATTAACTTCATCTAAGCACGGTCTGTGCAGTTAAACTCTTGCCATTGAATGGAGGGTTGATTGATTGACAGCCCTTGACATCCAATACACGGAGGTTGAATATGATTGGCAGCCTTGCAAATCCAATCAGAGATTTCTGCATTGCAAAGTCAAAATGGGTCCAGCTGCATGTGAGGAGGATAGGTTTAGCTCGGGCCAATCTCAAGTTTCTCAAGTTTCTTTATTAGTTGTCATACAGAAGTACAGAATACTTTTATACAAAATGTAACATAAAGAAGCATTTTGTATAAAAGTATTCTGTACTTCTGTATGACAACTAATAAAGAAACTTGAGAAACTTGAGATTGGCCCGAGCTAAACCTATCCTCCTCACATGCAGCTGGACCCATTTTGACTATGTGAAAGTTGAGACTATGAGAAAGTTGTTGTTTAGTAGTTAGTAAGCTGTACAGCTATAACAAGTCAGGCTAAATTAAACTTTGCGCCAACATTAGGACCGAAGTATAAACGAGCAACTGAGCAACATGAAGAAGTGGATTTATGCATCTGGATCAGAAAAAACGTTGTGGATGAAAAAGTAAGTAGGCTACAGTGCTTGTATGCTAACAGTAGCTAGGCAGCTTAGCCTACATCACAATGATAATCACCAAGCTAACTTACTGTACACACTGTAGGGCTGGGCAATTAATCGAAACAGAATCGCGATATCGATTCATAGACCTATGCAATCTAATTTCTAAGTTATGACTATTTTCTTTTATTAAAAAAAAACGTTTTTTTTTTTTTATTATTTTATCTGGGTTGAACATGATTTGTGGAACTCCCTCTGGTGTTGTGGTCGTGGTATTCACTGACCTTTGGGAAGTATTTCGACATGCACATGGGTATCTTAGTGGTGTAGTGTATCTTGTAGACCAGGCTCATTGCAAGTTGCTGTACTCTGTCGTCTACTCTAAGCCATCCTAGGTTGTCAAAGTGGACAGGGGTGAGGTGGGTTTTAGGAGTAAGGTCAAGCAGTAGTCTGACCAGTTTGTTTTGTGATGTTTGTAATCTTGTTTTTAGTGCCTTTGAGGTGCTTTGGTACCATGAGGTGCAAGCATAGTCGTAGTACCCTTGAATGAGTGCTCCTGTTAGAGTCTTCAAGGTATTCTTGTTTACCAGAGAGGAGATCCGGTACAGGAATCTAGTTTGTTGGTTGACTTAGTTTTATTACATTGGATCCCATTTTGTCACAGGAAAGATTTGCCTCTATAGGATGGAACCCAGGTAGGTAATTTCATCTTTCCTTTTAAGATAAGATAAGATATTCCTTTATTGATCCCCTTGGGGAAATTCAGGCATCATAGCAGCATGGGGGAAGGGGGGGGGGGGGGGTACAGGTAGTGAAAACAACACAAGCAGTGTAAACAAATAGGTCAATATAATTTACTATCTAACTAACTGAAATATACATTATTCATTATTCACAGTATCACAGTATCCACATAAGGTGCAGTATGCATAAGGTAGTGTTATTGTCCTACTTGGGTTCCTATTAGTTCTAGGTCGATGTCTGGCAGCAGTCGCTGGCCACTGTTGTGGAGCCTGATGGCCACTGGTATGAAGGACTGTCCGAGGCGGTTAGTTGAGTGTCGGGGGGGTATGAGTCTGTGGCTTCCTTGTCACCTTCACCTAATATGTTTTGATCTGGTCAGGTGCGCTGTCACCTAAAATGTTTTGATCTGATCAGGTGCGCTGTCACCTAATATGTTTTGATCTGGTCAGGTGCGCTGTCACCTAATATGATTTCATCTGGTCAGGTGCGCTGTCACCTAATATGTTTTCATCTGGTCAGGTCCGCTGTCACCTAATGTTAATATGTTTTCATCTGTGTCCACTGACCACTGACACACAGTGGGGGATGTTTTAAAAATATTATTTAATATATAATATAATATAATAATTTGTGCTTCACCTAAAAATTTGGTCAGCAGCCTCCACTGGCATGGTCCGACCTGTGCTTAAATATACGCACAAAGTCAAGCACAAGTTCAAATTGATAAATCCCACACTTTGCTTAGAAATGATCGTACGCACGGGTTACGCACAATCTGTGCGTACGTCACGTTGTTAAATGAGGGCCCAGGCCTTTTTGAGTCATCTGCCTCGAGTCAAATCAAATCAAATCAAATTTATTTATAGGGCCCGACAACACACGTTAATGTCCCCATGGGCCGTACAGATCTTCTTTAAACAAGTCAAGAAGAAAACATAACAATAAGTCAAGAACAGAACAAGAACACCATAAGGTGCAAACATTTTTAGATGGATGCAAATAAATGAAAGAATGCAAGCACTCCCAGACATACCCCACGCGAAGGTAAGGAAAAACTCACTAAAACCTAACAATAGGGAAAAAAGCTCCACAGGCAGTGTGGAGGAGAGAAACCTTAGAAGGGCCATTCAAGGGGGGATCTCCCTTCTTAGATGTTGGTGATAGTAGTGTTGCAGACGGACAGTTGGTAAGCATGCACTCATGTGTGTAGTGGAACACAGATGAGTGCATGCAATAGCAACTGTACATTTTGAAAAATTAAAGATAGAGCTAATAGCGATAGCAACTGAACATTTTGAAAGATTAAAGATAGAGCTGATAGCAATCTATTTGAGGCACAGGGGCGGCGCAAAGAGGGTCACGTCCTCCCCGTCTTAGTCAAGGGACATTTAACACTCCGGTCGTTGCTCAGGGACAGCCGGAGACAGGGAGATAGGGGGCGGCGCAGAGAGGGTCACGAACTCCCCGACATCATCGCGGGACATCCGGCACTCCGGTCACCACTACGAGACCTCCGGAGACAGGGGGGCACGCAGAGGGGGTCGCAACCTCCCGGCCTTCGTCACGGGACGTCCAACACTCCGGTCAACACTCCAGGACAGCAAGTCATAGGGAGACAGGGAGACGGGACAGGCGTTAGACAGCTCATGAGATTGTAGTAGGCGGACATAGCAATAGATACAAGTGGTAGGCATATATGTGAATGGAGTAGATATATGAAGTAGGCGTATTATGTGAATAGAAATGGAAGTACTTAACCCAGCAATGAAACCGCATTGACTGTTAATCTGTTAACAGTCTGTTAATACTGTTAATCAGTTGACAGGACCACGGACAGACGGCGGTGAATAACTGATCCAAGGCCTCGGAGGTGCATGTAGAGCAGTCACTACAATCTTGGCCAAGGCCCTGGGGCATCCATCACCTTAGTCAGCGCCAGGAGACGGGCACTCAGAGAGAAGGGGGGGGGGGAAGGGGGGGGGGGAAGAGGGGGGGGGGGAAGAGTTAGAGAGTTCCCATGTTTGTGGTGCTGCAAAGGAGCAGACATGTAGTACCCTGTAGTGCCATGTAGTACCATGTAGTACCCCGTAGTGTCATGTAGTACCCTATAGTACCCTGTAGTGCCATGTAGTGCCATGTAGTGCCATGTAGTACCCTGTAGTACCCTGTAGTACCCTGTAGTGTCATGTAGTACCCTGTAGTGCCCTGTGGTACCCTGTAGTGCCACGTAGAGTCATGTAGAACCCTGTAGTGCCATGTAGTACCATGTAGTACCATGTAGTACCATGTAGTACCCTGTACCCTAACTAAACTACCATGTAGTAAACTACCCAGTGGTACCATGTAGTACCCTGTACCATAACTAAACTACACAGATTAATCTAAAGGTCAGTCCCCGACCAGGTGAGATCAGGGTAGGTTGAAGGAGAGAGAGAAAAGATGAGTCTTAAGCAGGGATTTAAAAGCTTCGACAGAGCAGGCGCCCCTGATGACGGCAGGTAATTTGTTCCACAGGTAGGGAGCGCGGTCGACAAAGGCTCTGTGGCCGGCGGATTTCTTTTTAACCCTAGGGGTCAATAGAAGCCCCGCATTTTGTGAGCGCAGAGCACGAGCGGGCGAGTATCGGGAGATGAGATCGGATAGATAGAGCGGTGCAAGCCCATTTAAAATTTTGTAGGTGAGGAGTAGCACTTTAAAGTCAGAACGGGCTTGGATAGGAAGCCAGTGTAGGGCGGACAAAACTGGTGTGATGTGATCAAATTTTCTAGTTCTAGTTAGTATCCGTGCAGCCGCATTTTGCACGAGTTGAATATTTTTGATGCTTGAATTAGGTAGGCCTGAAAAAAGTGCATTACAGTAGTCCAGACGTGATGAGACAAAAGCATGAATCAGGGTTTCAGCATCAGCCAGAGTTAAAATGGGGCGTATTTTTGCGATATTACGAAGATGGAAGAATGCAATTTTGGTGACATTTTTTATATGTGCATTAAATGAGAGAGAGGAATCAAAAATTACTCAGAGGTTTTTTATGGTGGAGCTCTGGGATACATGACAGGTATCAAAGTTGAGGGAGATGTCCTGAAACAGGCCTCTGTGGTTTGGGGGGCCAACAATTAACATCTCAGTTTTATCTGCATTAAGGAGTAGAACGTTTTGCGACATCCATTTTTTGACGGCAAGCAAGCAGGCCTCAAGGTTTTGTAGTTGGGAGGAATCATTTGGCTTAATAGGTATATATAATTGGGTGTCATCAGCGTAAAAATGAAAGTTTATGCCAAATTTGCGTATGATATCGCCGAGGGGTAGCATGTAAATCGAAAATAGCAAAGGGCCCAGGACAGAGCCTTGTGGGACACCACATTGCACTGGGAGGGTCTCAGATGTTAAATCATTATAGACCACGCAGTGTGTTCTATCAGTTAAATAGGATTTAAACCAAGCTAGTGCGAGACCCCGAATGCCAACATGATTCTCAAGCCGACCTAGAAGAATCGAGTGATCGATAGTGTCAAAGGCTGCACTGAGATCAAGCAATAAGAGCACAGAAGTGAGGTTTGAGTCAAGAGAGAGCAGTAAGTCATTTGTGACTTTGGTAACCGCCGTTTCGGTGGAGTGTAAGGCTCTAAAGCCAGATTGAAATGATTCATTAAGATTATTGTTTGATAAATGGTCAGTAAGTTGCGTTGCGACGATTCGTTCTAACACTTTGAATAGGAATGGAAGATTGGAGATAGGTCTGTAATTTTTCAAGATTAGAGAGTCGAGGTTCGGTTTTTTAAGTAGTGGTTTAATGACGGCTGATTTAAAGGCCAGGGGCACCACGCCAGTAGACAAAGAGGTGTTGAAGATATTGAGTAGGGCAGGGCCTAGAGTTGGGAAGAGTTTTTTGATGAGAGTTGCTGGGAGAGGGTCAAACAGACAGGTTGAAGGTTTAGCCGCGCCAACCAGTTTAGAGAGGGCACTAAGTGAGACGTTTTCAAGGCAGCATAGCGTATGACTGGAATCAAAGTCAGGGGGAATGCCCGTCAAAGGTTGGGAAGGACTCCGATTGTTGAGTAAAGCAACAATTTCATCTCTAAAGAGGTCAATTTTCTTGGTAAAAAATGTCATGAATTCGTTAGCCGAGAACGCATGGTTTAGGGCACTTGGTTGTTTCTGCGTAAGTTTTGCAACTGTGTCAAACAGAAACTTTGAGTTGTTTTTGTTTTCATTTATGAGCCTGGAAAAATAAGAGGTTTTGGCAAGTGAGAGTGCCTTTTTGTAGTTACGTAAACTATCATTCCAGGCGAGGCGGAATACTTCGAGTTTGGTCGAACGCCATTTATGTTCAAGTTTGCGACAAGCCTTTTTAAAGGAGCGCGTTTAGTCATGTCTTGTCTCAAGTCATGGATACCAAGTTAAAGTCAAGGCGAGTCTTTTGTCAACGTTGGTTTTTAGTCGGCGGTGGATTAGCGTTATCTATTTGTTTGATTGATTGATTGAACATTTTATTAACAGGGGCGGCTGGGTGGCGCAGCGGACTAAGCGCTAGTCACCAACGCGAGATACATTGGTATAGAATCCGGCTGTCAGCGTTGCCTCCGGCTTGGCCGGCCATCATACAGGCTCAATTGGCAGCGGGAGGGAAGCCGGTGGGTGGTAATCTGGTCATTGTAAACAGCGACTCCTACAGGTCGGTCAGGGCGCCTGCACAGCGAGGAAGGGAGATGGTGAGGGTAGTGTGAGCCTCCCACACGTTACACCTCACCAATGAGAGTCCGTGGCTGGCAGGTGAAAAGAAGTGGCTGGTTGACTCCGCATGTATCGGAGGGGACATGTGATAGTATCTATCAACCCTCCCTAGACCGACCAGTGGGGGGAACATGCGAGCAACGACCAGGGAGGGGGGGGGGGGGGGGGGGGGAATTGGCATGACTAAATTGGGATGGGGGAAAAACACAGAAAAACAGGAGGAGAAAAAGTGGATACAAAAAATAAATTATTAACAGATTGCAGAATGGGTACAATACAGTACAGCTCAATACACACAATTGTTAAGGGGATGCAGACCAGAGACAGACTTTAGTCTTGTTTACATCAGGGTCCCCCATTTTCAATTCATCATAACATATATGACATACATGACATACAGATAGACAGTACTGCTACATCTAGACATTTATGATCTAGATCTACAAATACAGTACTGTTTGTGATACAAAAATTTTCTAAGAAAGAGAGTATATACATTTGAGGGGGAAGAAACTGTACATTGGAGGAGGTTGGGTAGGTGGGGTGGGGGGGTTGGGTAGGTAGGGTGGGGGGGGACTGTACATTGGAGGTGGTTGGGTGGGTGGGGTGGGGGGGGGACTGTACATTGGGGGAGGGTTGGGTTTGGACATTTACAGGGGCCAGTTTCGGATTGCAGTCTCCCGTAGGTGCTCTTTTAGAGCTGTTTTGAAGGTGGGTAGTGATTCACATTCCTTTACAGTTGTGGGTAGGGCGTTCCACATTGTTGTTGCATAGTTGTGAAACGTGTTTAGTCCCTTGTTTGAGCCGAATCTGAGTTTAACATGATTTGTGGAGCTCCCTCTGGTGTTGTGTTCGTGGTATTCACTGACATTTGGGAAGTATTTTGACATGTACATGGGTACCTTAGTGAATAGAATATACTTTTAATTGTCATTGCACACAAGTATACAAGAGAATTTCAGGGGAGCTCCCACAAGACCGTAGTACAACATACATGTAACACATAACATAACACTGTACATATAACAGAGTATTTTAAAGTGCATAATGAGCTGTAAACATAATGGTTATCAAGTCCAGGTAAAGTGCATGGTGCACGTGAGGGGACAGTCAATGAGAGTTTAACAGTCTGACTGCTTGGGGGAAAAAGCTGTTCCTAAATCTTGAACTCTTGGCATGTATGGACCGGTATCTCCTCCCTGAGGGAAGGAGCTGAAAGAGGTGATGTGCTGGGTGAGACTGGTCCTTGATGATACACGTGGTGTAGTGTACTGTATCTTGTAGACCAGGCCCATTGTTATCTATTTGTTATTTTACTGTATTTGTGCCTTTGTGTTTTATTGTATATTTGTTATTTATTTCCATTGTCTGGCATCACAATTTACCCCTTTACTTTTTATTAGCTATTTGTTATTTTACTGTATTTGTCGCAATGACCACCAACCGGAGGATGCTTGCCCTCATACTTTGCTTGGATGAATTTGGCGATGTTCCTGCTGTCACAGTGCAATCTGACAGTGGTAGAAGGCGGATGTGGGTGCATGACATGATTTATTGGATATGATTGGTTGTCTGAAAAGGAGAGACAGTGACGACACCAGCAGTTCAGCGGTTTTCAACGAGAAACGCTCAGAGCTTCTCCTCCAGGCAGCAGCATGCTGCCACATACGCTCACTCCTCGTTGGGAACAATTGAAAAAAGATGCTATATGGACACAAGCCCTTAGGTCACTAACAGGATTACAGGAAGGTGATGTGTCTGGTCACCGAGGTGTTGATAACATGACTGTGACCTTCTTACATGCCATCACTCGGGCATGTTGGGACCTTGCGGTTGCCTCCGCTGTCGGTGTGTGAATGTGTGAGTGAATGTGTGAATGTGAGGCATAGGTTGTAATGCTTTGGATAAAAGTGCTATATACAGTAAATGGAGTCCATTTAAGTACTGAGGGAATGGTGTCACATTAGTGGACATTGGGATCTATCTATCTATCTATCTATCTATCTATCTATCTATCTATCTATCTATCTATCTATCTATCTATCTATCTATCTATCTATCTATCTATCTATCTATCTATCTATCTATCTATCTATCTATCTATCTATCTATCTATCTATCTATCTGTCTGTCTGTCTGTCTGTCTGTCTGTCTGTCTGTCTGTCTGTCTGTCTGTCTGTCTGTCTGTCTGTCTGTCTGTCTGTCTGTCTGTCTAGCTTCAAGTACCTCGGAGCCTACATATCCGAGGACTTGACATGGACCACACACATTAACAGTGTGGTGAAGAAGGCACGACAACGCCTCTACTTCCTCAGGCGCCTAAGGAAGTTCCAAGTCAGCCAGAAGATCCTTAAGAACTTCTACTCATGTACAATAGAGAGCATCTTGACCGGCAACATCACCTCCTGGTTTGGGAATAGCACTGCAAAAGACCAAAGCAGACTACAAAGAGTGACACGTTCAGCCGAACGCACAATTGGAGGGGGGCTCCCCACCCTCCAGAACATTTACTACAAGCGTTGCAAGGGCAAGGCTAAGAGAATCATTAAAGACTCCAGTCACCCGAACAACTGCCTCTTCGAACTGCTGCGGTCAGGCAAGCGATACAGGAGTCTCAAGGCGAGCACAGAAAGACTCAGAAGTAGCTTCTATCCCCAGGCCATCAGGCTGCTAAACGAACAATGAATGAACACTACACAACAACAACCACCAAACGCACATAGCACACACATCCACACGCACACACCCACTTTAAACAAACACACTGTAGCACCCACTCCACACACTTTATAGCACACACCCACTTTAAACAAACACACTGTAGCACCCACTCCCCACACTTTATATTTATGGATGAAGGATTGCACTACAACTCGTACACCTTACTGTAAATTGTACCTAAAATTGTACCTCATCCCATTTCTGCTTTGCACTAGATAGTACTGTACATTAGTACACTGCATAGTATTGTGTATTGTATATTATATGGTAACTCAGAACATTGTACATATGTCTATACCGAACACTGTGACCTCATTTTCTTCTTCTAAATTCATGCTATATTATGTTATTATGTTATTTGATACTATCTTGTCTAGCACAGTCTCTGGAGCGTAACAGTAAGAAGCATTTTGTATGAAAGTATTCTGTACTTCTGTATGACAACTATTAAAGAACTTGAACTTGAACTTGTCTGTCTGTCTGTCTGTCTGTCTGTCTGTCTGTCTGTCTGTCTGTCTGTCTGTCTGTCTGTCTGTCTGTCTGTCTGTCTGTCTGTCTGTCTGTCTGTCTGTCTGTCTGTCTGTCTGTCTGTCTGTCTGTCTGTCTGTCTGTCTGTCTGTCTGTCAGTCTGTCTATATATATATATATATATATATATATATATATATATATCAGGTTGTCTTGTTGTTTTGCTTCAGGGACTATAACCCACAGCTACTGTATGGCAGGTCATAATGGAAATGCCCCTTAACTAGTAAGGTGAACCTCTTAATGATCTTAATTAAACAACAGCCACACACGCACGCACACACACACACACACACACACACACACACACACACACACACACACACACACACACACACACACACACACACACACACACACACACACACACACACACACACACACACACACACACACACACACACACACACACACGTGTTAGACAATAGGCAATAACAGGCAGACAATAACTGGCTTATTTGAACCAGTATGAATATTACCTGTATAAAAAAAAATTGAATAACATATCAATTACGACTCATTCATTTGATCTCACTCTGAGAGACTGTGCAATGCGCATCTAGGCCAAACATTGCACTGAGAGAGAGAGAGAGAGAGAGAGAGAGAGAGAGAGAGAGAGAGAGAGAGAGAGAGAGAGAGGTGAGAGAGAGAGAGAGAGAGAGAGAGAGAGAGAGAGAGAGAGAGAGAGAGAGAGAGAGAGAGAGATCAAACACATACCTCTCGTATCCACTGTATTTGAACCGACCTTATCGAACCACATCTATTGATCCATAGCTATCATGTTGCTCACCTGTATCCTCTTTTCTCAATCATCCATAGCTATCAAGTCGCTCTGCTATATCTTCTTTTTCCAAAAATGCACCATCTTCTCAGTGAGGTGCCTGGTGTCCTTCTGAGCAACAGTTGTAGGTCTTCTGACAGTAAGATTATAGCGGTGGAGGAATATGTCAAGCCAGCAGCACTAGCAGCAAAGTCCTCCTCATCCCTGCTGTCGCTAGATCTCTTTAGCCTTCATCCTGATCATCTAGCGGGATACTCTTGAGATATCGCTAGTGCCAGTCTGGCCCTTTTACCATCTTCCTCTCACACACTCTCCCGCGTTGACAGCCTTCAGTTCAGCCCATTGAAACCACAGACAAACATCACCGCACAACTCAGCAGTGAACAAAGTATCTTACACTTCCCTCCACCCCAGGCCCCTCCTCTCCGTCTGGAGGAGACGCTCTCTGACACTGTCCGTCCTGCTGGAGTTGATGTCAGGGCTCTTTCCAAGCGCATCCGTGTCGCTGGGGCTCACTTGACTGGCTGACTGATCTCTTCCTCGGTCTCCCCGGAAGACTGGCAGAGGCTCAGCACCGTTTAATGCTGTTCCAGGTCCAACTGGACCAAGGCACGCGGCATATGGCACGGCTGCGCTACACGTTGCCAAACACTGGCATAATACACTGCATCCTTTACCGCATGAGTACAGCGGCTCACACACACAACAGACCTTATCACAAATGAACGTGTTCACTGTGTACGTTCACTGCACATACCCACAATGTAATAATTCTGGTTATTTTCGGCCTCTGCCCGTTTCCCTGTTATTTGCCACCCTGGTCTGATGAAGCTCCATTGATGAGGCGATTGGTATGATCATATCAGACTGGTGTGGTCAGATCAGACTGGTGTGGTCAGATCAGACTGCCGTGGTCAGATCAGACTGGTGTGGTCAGATCAGACTGCCGTGGTCAGATCAGACTGGTGTGGTCAGATCAGACTGGTCCATCCAACACACGTTTTTAGTGGCTAGTAACTAATTAGACAACACTGAAATAGCTGGAACTATGGCTGTTTCTCAGAAGAATGGCATTCAAAGAGTCCATGCCTCTTGCTCCCTCCCACTCCTCCTCACATCCATGACCACAGCAAGCTGATGTTGACACTTCAAACTGACTATTTAAGAGCCCAATAGCAGGTGCAACACATGTCCTACCAGCCTCAAAAACACATTCACATTTAAAGAGGAAATCCCAAATCATTATTTCCACGGCCTCACTCAATCTGTATTTGTGAACATAAACTACTCTCTCCTAAATCCAGAAACCAGATAAATTAGACTTAAACTTGTGGTGTCATCATTGTATAAAGTCATCTTGTGGACACACCGTTTGCTCTCTTTTCTATAAACCTAATAAACTTTATTTTATAGTAGTTTTGTTCTACATAAAATGTACCCATATACTCAAGAACATTCCCCTGGGTGTAATGCGTTTTTGTGGCGTTTTTATATGTAAAATGTTGGTGGAGCAATGATTCTTTCTGGCCTGGTGGTAGGGGTGGGAGGGGTGAAAGCGGACGTTTTTAGTGTAACAAAACACCTTACTTATTGCATTTTGATGATTTCTTTTGCACTTTGTGATGGATTAAATTAACTGCTATTATAGAGCTCAACACCACTGAAGGCTACACCAAAACACACATAGACAACTTTTTAGGGATTGGAACCTTGTCTTTAAACATGACACTATCATCATCAAGCGATTCAACACAACAGCATTGCCAAAGCACGAACCGGACCATAACATTAGGATGATAAAATATCTCTCACCAAAGCTGTGGGCTCACTTGAAGAGAAGCACTGGCTTTCGATTCTGGCCAAATTTGCATTAAAGGGGACATGCATTATAAATGGCTTTTTTCTGTGTTTAGCATGGTTTTATAGTAATAGGGGTTAGTATCAATGGGTCTGTGTCTCTAATTACCATATGGACTCATCAGTCTAGTCTCGAGTTCACGAGATCTTCCCTCACTCAACTAAGCTGTTCTGATTTGACGGTATTGTTGACGTGAATAGGGTACTGATTTGCATAACTAACGCCCCCTCTATGGTTGACAGCGACAGCAGAGCGAGTGGAAATATCTTCCACTTCCTCAAACAGAGCGAGGCAGAGAGCGCATAGTGTAACCCGACACCTCCTCAAACGGGTTTTGACTGCGAGCAGGGAGCGGACGAGCGAGAGAGAGGGAGAGATAGAGAGGGAGAGAGATGGAGAGAGAGAGAGAGGGACCTGTCTTCTTTCACACACACGTAGCGTTTACACAGTGCTCCGTGCCTCTGTGTGTCCCTCTCTCTCTCTATATCTCTCTCTCCCTCGCAGTCGAGCACCAACATATCACTGTAATATCTTTGCGCATGCTCCCACGCGCACGCCCGTATTCCGATCCGTACAATAATAAATCACAGGGGTATATATATATTGTAATTTGAAACAAATTACCAATGCATTGTCCCTTGGGATTATGCCCCCCCCCCCCCCCCCCCCGCGGCGAAATTAATTAGTATCCCCCTCAGTCTCTCTATATCTCTCTCTGTGCCAGTCGCATACTGTGTGGATGACTGTCACTCAAAGTGCTTATGGGCGGAGCCAGGCCAACACAGCCTGAAATCCAAAGTGAGAAAGATGTGGCTTTTGAGTACTTGATTAGAAATATAAAACAATGAATTTTCTTTTAATAAAAGCTTACAGATGTGTTCCATAGACTCACAGGAATTGTGTAAAGTAAAATAGTGCTAGGAATAGCAATGCATATCCCCTTTAAGTCGCGGCTGTCCCATGGTATTGCGAGTAAACGTTTTTATCCTCTTTAACTCATTGGACGCCGACAAGGATTATATGCACGTTTGTCCACCAACCGTTGAACGCCAACCACGTATATATACGTTATTTGATCGTTATTTCTTTTATTCGATATTTCTATTCATTACAGGCCCACTGACTCTGGGTTAACATTGGGAATCGCATTGAGAATGCCTAGGTGCAATACCGGCCGCATCATGCTAGACGGCGGTATCGAGCACCCTTTCTAACATTGTATCCTGGGCTGTGGGATGGCCCCAGGTCTCGGGCTTCATTTTTCCTTCTCATGCGAGGCGAACGGTTCTGCTGGTTACATTGAAGCCCGTCAAATATGCCCAATCCATATGTTATGGTGGATTATGCTGTCAAGCAAATGGACATTGGATCTACCAGATGGTGATCAAGAAATTGGAATATTCTTTTTGGATTACTCCCGGCCACAGGTAAGTAAGTAATTTTGATCCTGCAATGCTTTTACACCGATCGGGCTGATAACCGTTTTTTTATGTTCAATGTGAATGCCGTTACTGACAATCAAATAATCAGAAACGACCCCCCCCCCCCCTTTCATGCAGTCATGATGCAACATAATAGCTATGATCTAGATTTGATTTCGGGATAATAGCGTATACAGGCAAGACATGGCAACGTGTACAATGGAATCGACATATACTGCCATAACTAAGCATTTCATGAATTACCCTAGACCTCTCTAAAACCATACTTATATTCACCACGGTATAACACGGGAACGTATGGATGGAAAAATTATGTCTTTTTTGCATCTTGACCGGAAGAAGCTTAATGTCAAATAACTCCCATAGTTTACAGCGTGGCAGCTGCTATAGGCTAATAGGATAAGGCTAATAGCTGGCAGCCAATGAGTTAAAGTGGAAACGTTCCTCTCCTCTCATCATAGGAGTTGTTATGATGATTTTCAGCAGACTGACAGGCTCAGTAAAAGCCTTTTCTAGGTTGTTCTCATGGATGGATGTTAACGTTTGACGTTTGATTAAAATGTTCTCCTCCAAATTCAGGGTTTCAAACCTGTGCTTGAGTAAATAATCCACCTTGTTCATTTTCACGTAACAGCTAGGTAGTTTACACTAAAGTGCCGTTAGCAATGAAAGACTTCTTTGCCGACAGTAATCCGACGCCAGCCATAAACTTTGAAAGACGAAATGACGTGCACTTGGGGCTAGGCGCTCAGAGCCCCACTTGCGATCAAATTGATGTGGTCTACTGTGAATGATACAACACCCTGAGCATGCACACTTTTCCCATGTACAGTACACCTTGCATTGATAGAGAGGGGCTAGCCCCATTTGTGCTATTTTAGACATAACGATCGGGAGAATGATGCAATCTGAAACAGCAAGGCAGAGAGATGACATGAACTAAAATACTAATAAAATGTATATGCAATTTAGTAAGATGCTATATTCATACATAATACATTTGAGCAAATAATAGGCAACTCTTTAAGAATGAATAACATTTGTCTGCAGTTATTTTTGGTGACACTAGGTGGGGTTCTGCCCCTAATGACCAGTCGCCACTGTCCATACCATCTTTCTCAATTATCTATGGAGCAGCTTCAGACTTTATTCCCGATGACGTCTTGATTTGGGTGGGATTTATTCATGTTCATCAGTGAAGCATCACAGCATCAATAACTCAATGGCTTACATCAAATATACATATATATATATATATATTCTTTGTGCCATTTTCTCCCATTTTCTCCCCAATTTAGTCGTTATACCAATTCCCTGTGTGTATGACAGTTCTGGTCGATTTGCTATGCTCTGTTATAGTCCCAGACAGGATAGAGTATGGGACGGCATGGGCAGTGAGCATCGCTGTCCCAGACGGGGAGCGGACAATGTGAACAATGGGCCTCGCTGTCCCAAACGCGTCTATGCGAATACCAACGCAGTTGTGCGATTTGATAATCTGATTGGCCACTGATGTTTCTGGTCATGTGACATGTGCGCCCAATTGCGTGACGAGCTGTGTCTTTGCCCATTTCCGCGTCGAGCAGCCTGCAAACTACCATGCTCTGAGAGAAACTCTAACCTTAACCAACTTCGAAAGAGTGTCTAAGCTTAACCGTCGAAAGAACTTGCCGTCACGCTCTAAGACAAACTCTAACCTTAACCAACTTCGAAAGAGTGCCTAAGCTTAAGCGTCGAAAGAACTTGCCGTCACACGATTGGTGCACATGTCACATGACCAGAAACGTCAGTGGCCAATCAGATTCGCAAAACGCACAACTGCGTTGGTATTAGCATATAGGCGTCCCAGACAAGGAACAGACAGTATGAAAGATGTGAACAGTGGTCTCATGGCACCATCTAGCGGTCACCTACAGATGATGCACTCTGTGGTGATAATTCTCCTGAACAGTATGCATTTATTGTTGATGTTACAATTGTTATCTGTTTAGGTTGTTCTCTGTGTTTGTATCTCTGATTCTGTTTGTTGTCCTAGCCTGTTCCATTGTTCCTGTTGTGTTTGATTATTGTATAGTTCTAGGGTCTGTCTTCCCCAGCTGTCTCCCATTATTAATTATTGTCAGTATATATTGATTGTTGGTTGGTTGTATTCTTGTGGCATCATTGTCTCAGCGTTGTTCCCCGTGTTGTGTCCGTGTACCCTGGTGTCCTGTTGAGTGAGTTTGTTCCTGTTTGATGCTCTTTGTTTTTTCGTATACAGTCCGTGTTTTCTCCAGCGCCAGCCCGGCTGTGCCTTTGCCTTTTGTTTTGTATGTTTTGGTTATTATCTGAAGTGCTCCGGTGTTCTTCTATTAACACAATGGCGATAACGGGGAAATGCTTTGGAGGATCCCACCGACCCACGGTAAGATCTTTTTCACGTAAAGTACATCCCGATCGGGCCTTGTTTTGATAGCCATCCATCCGATCAATGAATGAGGCTAATTAGGCTAACGAGGTTATTGGTAATCAATAATCAGAAACGACGTCCCCCGCCCCCCCCCCCCCCCCCTTTCATGCATACATGCTTGAGGATCGTGCCGATCATATGCAGTTTGAGTTTTAACTGTAGCATATGTATAACAGAAATGCCATTGGATATAACGGTAGTAGCTATTAGCCCTTTATCTCGCCTTCCAGGAAATATACTAGACCAAATCCCGTATAACGCTTATATTCACGGCGCTATAAAATGAGAACGTATTGATGAAATTTTTTTTTCTTTAAGCCATTTTGAAGGGACGGTTTATGGTCTCAATTGACAATGATAATGGACAGATAGCAATACTATAAAGTATAGATTTAGCTCTACAAACAGCCCCACATTTGTTTACATTTGCCGGTCCTCTAGAGATTTATTAGACGATATCCCAATGGCCCCGAATGTGTTAAAGAAAGACACGTCGTTGAGTAGAGCAACCACCGTCTCCATAATCTTCCTTGTCTGCATATTGAGTTCTCATCACCTTCCCTCATCACCCCTACTCGTAACAATGCTCTATCTGTCGGCCTGGAGAGGGTGTAGACTACCACATGCCTCCTCCGATACAGCCGCTTCGCGTTCACGCTACCTCCCCCAGATCCCCTCCCTGCTGAACAAGCACCCGACGAGTCGCAAATGCAACGACCAGGACTAATACCCTCACAGGTTTCCCACCCGCAAACACTGCCGATTGTGTTCGTAGGGACGTCTGACCAAGCCGGAAATACCGTATGCCGGGAATTGAACCCGGGTCTCTGAGAAGAAAGGCGAATGCTTTTACCTCTACATCACCCAGACGCTCCCATAAAATACTAATTAACCTGAATTTATTGCCCATATCTCAATTTACTTCATTGTAAACTCTTGCGATAAATGTTTCACCTGTTGACATACTGCGAACGGCCTGCAGAATCGATGTAATTTATTTAAATTTATTTAATATCTGGAAATTGTTTTATTTAAATTTAACTATCTAATCATCTAGTGTAATGAAAGTGCTTGCCAGTCGACCTTTAAATCTCACCGCCGTCGCTCCTTTTGCTTTGGATCACTTTCAAAGATAATTACCCCCTAAATTGCCGAAAGATATGGCACGATATCTTTCCAAGACATAGAGTCATCAGCGTCGCTCTGAAAGGAACAGCATGGGGTCCATTGATGAAGGCTGGTTGGGACAATATTTACCAGTGCAACCCCCCCTCCCTTTTCATTGAGAGGTAATTAGTGGGGGCCTTTGGGCTGAGCTGGAGGGGCACCTCCCTCTCTCCTCACATGGCCCTCCACAGCTCTACGCGGCTTCAACGCTTTTTAATTACAACGCCCGCCGCTGTGTGTGTCCGTGTTTGTTCGTGCACCCGTGCTTGTGTGTTTATATGTGTGTGTGCGTGCGTGTGTATGTGTGTGTGTTAGGGCTGAGCCCAAACGTTCGGACCTTCGTTCGTTACGTTGGCATTCAAATTCTAAATCAACATTTGAATTTTTTATATAAAAAAAGGATTTTTTTAAATAAATCTTAAAAAAAAAAAAAAAAAAATGTATGTGTCTATTCATTCTGGTTAAACCAATGGGGTTTTTCTTCACAGTCGCAGATAAAGATTAGACTACACTAATATTATAGTATTAAAAAAAAACTGATGAGGGTGCGGCTACGTGGTGCAGTGGGCAAGGCGCTCACCACGAATACTGGAGACGCTGGGTTCGCCTGTTCGAGCCCAGCACTCCACATTGCTTTCAGTTTAGCTGGTCATCCGTACTAATACACATTGGCAGTATTAGGGGGTGGGAAACTGATGGGTGGCGATCGGGCGTTGTGGACAGCGACTCCTACAGGTCGGTTGGTGCGCCTGCGCAGTAGAATCAGGAAGCGATGGGGGCGGCGCCCCTCCAAAGCGCAGACCCCTGATGCTGAAAGATCGCGCCGCGCAGGTGAAAAAATGCGACTGCTGTTACCTCGAGTATCGGGAGGGGACTCGTGCTATGTATGACTTAGTCCACATTGCAGCCGGCTTGTGGGAGGCAAGAAACAGCGTTCGAGACAGGGGATGGTTGAATTGGATGATACGAAATTGGGATGGGAGAAAAATAGAAAATGGGAGAAAAAGTGGATAAAAAAAAATAATAACTGATGAGTTATATTCATTAAAGAAAGTTGATTTAATAAAAAAATAATACTAATTTAATCAGATTAATCACTTTATTCAAATTGAGGATTTTGTTTGCGGATATATATACATATAAAAAAAATAAAAAAATAAGTTATTTATTTACTTGTTGAAAAATAATATGTATTATTCAAAACGAAGGTTCGAACGTGTTTGTATGTACAGGTGTGTGACTGTTTGTGTGTGCTTATGCGTGTACATATGTGTGTGTGTGTGTGTGTGTGCACGCTTGTGTGCTTGAGCAGTCATCTTGCGGGTTCGATCTCTATCTGGGGACACTATTTGTGGCAGAATAACACCCAGGGCAGAAACACAGTCAACCCTCCCTCTATGTCGCCAAACACATCGTCTTCGGAGACGACCAAATACGACCTAGTTTACGCCGGCTCAACAAACACAGTGCATATGAATATGAATGCTAAGTCTGTCTTGATCATTCCTGTCCCAGTCAGACCATGGACTGGAGAGGCGTGTTGTTCACAACACTGTGATAACCAGTGTAGGATTTAAACCACTTAACTCACATTATTGTCGGCGTAAGGCGTGTTCATTAGCACGCTGACCCGTGTCTCTGCGTGTGGAGAGGCCACAGATTGAAGGAATTGTGCAGATAGCCCACCACACTTGATGCACAAATGGCTCGAGGTTAATTGTGTGTGTGTGTGCCGAGCGGCAGTTCAATGCTTGAGATGAACGTTAACCTTTGACAGGCTTTAACGTTTTACTCGTTAATTTTGCTGTGCTATAATAATAGATGTTGGGAGCATTGTGTGTGTGTGCTTATGTGTGTCTGCTTGTGTGTGTGCTTGTGTGTGTGCTTGTGTGTGTGTGTGTGTGTGTATGTGTGTGTGTGTGTGTGTGTGTGTGTGTGTGTGTGTGTGTGTGCGTGTGTGCGTGCATGCGTGCGTGCGTGCGTGCGTGCGTGCGTGCGTGCGTGCATGCGTGCGTGTGTGTGTGTGTTGGCACATGCATACAGATGTATCATGGTTCACATTACGGTATGGAAATTGTACATTCTCCCTGAGGAAATGCATATTTTTTTGTCTTTCTTTTTTCCCTTTGCAGCCGCTCTGTGAAGCAAGCAGGTCTGTGATGCGGCGGTGAGAAGCATTGAATGCTAAACACACTATGAGAGATAGGAGAGGGGAAATAGAGAGACCACGCTGGATAGGGAGGGCGGGATGGAGGGAGAGAGAGAAACAGAGAAGTGGGAATGAGAAAGAATGAGAGCATTTGAGAGACGGTGGTTGGAAACGACAGATAAAGCAGGGATTTCTGAGAGCAGGAGATAAGAAAAATAGTGCTATCGACGCGGGGAGATGGCCTCTGTGGAGGGACCGGAGGAGTGGATCCTCACCCTCTTGTCCCGTCCGGTTCCTGAGTGGGTCAGGCACCCCTCTTATCGGCCCACAGAGAGCACCTGCCCTCCGCTGTGCGTTCCACCCAGCCCAACCTGCCCCACCTTTCACACCTCTGAGGCTGCCTGACAGTGAATCACAACGGATGATACATCAATGCCACGCTCTAGACCAGGGCTATTCAACTGGCGGCCCGCGGGCCAGATCCGGCCCGCGGGATGATTCTGACCGGCCCGCCAAAGATGACATGATAATAAATTGTTTTTAAAAAAAATTAAAATAAACATATTTTTTTTAATATTTTTTTTATTTATTTTGTTTACTTTTTTATTTTCATGTCAACGTTAACACGCACAATTGAGCCAAAAGTCACTCAATTAATGACAGATTTCATTGATAAATTGAGGGAAAACTTTGCAAGTCGATTTGATGAATTTGACATGTCCAGAGAATTGATGCATTTTGTGAGCAACCCATTTGCCAATGTAGCTGCTATTTCCACAAAAGGACAAGAGTTCCTTGCATCACTTCACATTGATGAAGGTCTCCTGCAACTTGAAATAATTGACATGCAAGCATCATCTGCTCTGAAGCAGGCACTTGAGAATGAATCCACCACAACATTTTGGATAAAGTGTATTCATGTCAAGACATTCCCCAAAATAAAAACGCTGGCAATATCTGTGCTAACAATGTTTGGCTCAACATACACCTGTGAATCCAGTTTCTCTCACATGAATGCCATTAAAACAAGCAACGTGCCTCCTTGACAAATGAGCATTTGCATCACTGTTTGCGGGTAGCCCTCACTTCCTATGAACCCTCTTTCTCTGCCATTGCCCAGTCAAAGAAGTGCAATCGCTCTCATTAGATGTGTGTATGTAGGCTAGGCCTGTCTGCCCCCCACCCCCCTGATGTTTGAGAGTTAAGAGTGGACAATAAGTGCTAATAAGATGCTGTGATTTGCTGTTGTTGCACAGACATGAAGCACTTTTTCATAAGCTCAGCTGCAATATAAATGTGTTTTTTTGTCCAAGTGTTGATGTTAGAATGTTCAGATGCACATCATGCACTTGTTTGTTTTTTATTTTATTTTTATATTGAAATGTTGAAGAGGAGATGTTGCAGTTGTTGCACAGTCATAAATGAAGCACTTTTTGCAGGAGATGTTGCAGATGTGGCGCATAAATGAAGCATTTTTTTTTTAAAGTATACTACTTTTGCAATGTAGTTAAATAAAAGTTGTGAAAATGTGGTTGCGTGTTGTGTCAAGTGTACATATATTCATAGCACGGGGAGGCGCCGTGTCAGTCCGGCCCCTGGCCCCTTGGGTTTCTGACAATGTGGCCCCCTGAACAATTTAGTTGAATAGCCCTGCTCTAGACACTCTGTTTATCAAATCCCACCGTTGGGGGTACACTGTCCCTCTCTATGCAGTCTTTTCACTCTGGCTGCTGCGGAGAAATACGTATTTTCCTCCTGACACTGCACCACCACCGGCGAGATGAATGTGAGCGTTTTGTTCAACTCTCAGTGCTTTCTTCATCCAGCCGGGGGCTCGTCGTTTCCCCCGCGGCCAGAGCCTTTACTGGGCCAGCTGTGCCATATTCAACAAGCTATAGAACACAATGACAACTTCCCCCCACCTCTTTTGTGGGGAAAACATGGTTAGCCATTGGCTTTTATTGGAAATTAAGTCATTTTTATATTTTGCCTACATCTGTAACTATATCCGCAAATATGTACTTCTAACTATAAATATGTCTAAAAGTAGTTTAGGTAGAAAACAGGTAGAAAACAGAAGGAAGGTAGAAAACACAATATTGTGAGCCTTCTGAGATGTGCATCATCTACCCTTCTGAGACGTGCATCATCTACCCTTCTGAAACGTGCATCATCCACCCTTCTGAGATGTGCATCATCTACCCTTCTGAGATGTGCATCATCCACCCTTCTGAGATGTGCATCATCTACCCTTCTGATATGTGCATAATCTACCCTTCTGATATGTGCATCATCCGCCCTTCTGAGATGTGCATCATCCACCCTTCTGAGATGTGCATCATCTACCCTTCTGAGATGTGCAAAAAGCCACAATGTCTCAAACTGAAATAGTCAGGCATCATCTACCATTATCTGAAGGGGTCAGCAGTCATTGGAGGCACTAGGCAGTGGACAGTGTTAAATATAAATCAAGCTAGAGTTGCTAAACTACTGAAATCATTTTGGCACAGCAGACAATAACTGGCTGAGATTATACAGATGGAGCAGACAGATCTGTCAACCATTCTACCATCGGCAATAGGTGGCGCCGACATGGTTGATTTTAATGTAATTTCACAATGAAGTGAATTTTATTTTGCATGGAAGAAAGTTGGTGTGTGTGTGTGATTCCCAATGTTAACATTATTGGGCGATATTACGTAACCATTGACTACAGGAAGGCTCGTTAACTTGTCAATGTTACACAATAAGGAGACGGCAGCCAAAGTATCTAAATAAAGAATATTTTAATTAATAGTTACCATGGTTTTCGTAACTGAAATGAACATAAAATAATAGACAGACTAACACAGGACTATACAGACAGGATCAGCACCAGACGGAAGGGATGACAGACTACTTATACACAAGGGAATGACGAGACAACACACACCTGGGGTAATGGTAATTGGGTACACCTGGGGGGGAAAACAATAGGGACTACACCCATGACAGAGGACTACATCTAGACATGACAACTCACATTAGGAGCGCCTGATCAGGGCACAAACATACCCCCACATAACACCCCCCCCCCTCAAATGTATGGCCATAACCCCAAAGTGAAATGGGGAAATGGACATAAATAAGAAAAAACGTACCTAAATAACTAAAGGGGAAAGAAAAAAAACAAATATAGCGGTTGATAAGTGGGGAACCCTGCTGTAAACAAGACGAAAAGTCGCCCTCCGGTCCGCATCCCCCCAACAACTGTGCATATTGAGCTGCCCCGCATTGCACCCTGCAATCCATCAATAAAGTCCCCGATCAACCAGGTAAGGAGAATGGACAGCCTCAGCCTTACTCCTCATCACTCCCGACTCCTGGAACACAGAGCAAAATCAACAAAAAGCAAAAACAAAACAACAACAGCAACACTTCTCACACAACCCCCCCCCCCCCTGTCAACACAGTCCTCCATCCTGGGCAACGGGAAACTATCTGGTCTAGTCACATTATTTACCCGACGAAAATCAGTGCAAAATCTACCCGTTTTATCAGATTTATCCACCAACAAGCACGGCGAGCTCCACGGGCTGAAGCTGGGCTCCGCGATGCCATTAGCGAGCATACATTCCACCTCTTTTTGCAATCGTGCGCGTTTGTGTGGATTCACGCGATACGCGTGCTGTTTAATGGGCACTGCCTCCCCCACATCAATGTAATGATACAAGACACTCGTGCGCGAAGGGATATCCGAGAAAAGTTCGCTGTGAGTCCCAACCAGGCCCATGATATCCGCTTGCTGTAGCTCTGACAAATGGCCCAGCCGACAGCCAAGAGTGACCACAGACTCCGTGTTTGTAAGACGGCCCTCCACAACCGCTTTAGACGGGATAATCACATCATCCTCCAGCCCACCAACGCCATCTGCAAGAAAGAGACTGTCATTACTCATATCGACATTAGACGGGGCCAACACACAAGCCGACACCGGCGTAGCGGCCACCACAGTACTGGCCACAGGCCCCCTTGTATGAAACGGCTTAATCATATTAATATGACACAGGCGGGTCTTCCGCCCACGATCCGGTGTCTCAATAAGGTAATTCAGCTCCCCTACCTTTTCCCTAACCCGATACGGTCCACTAAACCGAGCCTGTAGACTGGACCCTGTTACCGGAAGTAACACCAAGACCCTCTCCCCTGGCACAAACGCCCTATCCCGAGCCTTCCTATCATACCACCCCTTCATCCGTTTTTGTGTGTCGATCAGATTTATTCTCGCCAGATCACATGCCCTCTTCAGCTTTTCCCTAAAGCCACAGACATAGTCCAATAGGTTTTTCGGCTCACTCTCCCCCAACCACTTCTCCCTCAACAACCTGAGCGGCCCCCTCACAGAGTGTGCAAACACCAACTCTGCAGGGCTGAAACCCAAAGATTCCTGTACCACTTCCCTTGCGGCAAACAACATCAAATGAACCCCCTCATCCCAATCATCCTCTGTATCACGACAGAACGCCTGAAGCATAGTCTTCAACGTGGAGTGGAATCTTTCTAACGCCCCCTGTGACTCCGGGTGGTATGGACTAGAGAAGCTATGTGATATATCCAGCTGTTTCAAAACCTGCGAGAGGATACGAGACAAGAAATTCGTCCCTTGATCGGATTGGACCACGCGAGGTAAACCGAACACAGAGAAAAACCTCACCAAAGCCTGTGACACCGTCTTGGCCGTTATCCGTTTCAACGGAATTGCTTCAGGGAAACGTGTGTTGGCACACATAATGGTCAAAAGAAAACTATTCGACACGTAGAACACCCCCTGCAGTGCTGCGCCACATCCCGTTTTAACCCTGGCCAAAAAAAATTACGCAGCACCCTATCGAACGTCTTGTTGACCCCCAAATGCCCTGCGAGCCTATGATCGTGAGCCAAACAAAGGATATCATGACAGTACTTGAACGGAACCACAACCTGCGTCACCACATTCCAATCATTCCCCAATGACGCAACCGGATCAGGGGACCATTTACGCAGCAACACCCCGTCTCCCAGGACATAACAGCTTTTAAGACCCTTACTCTCTCCTTCCCCCACAGCGGACGCAAAAAGCCCCGACAGGCTTGAATCTCTACCCTGTTCTGCGATAAGTTCCTCACGAGCGAAAGAGAACTCAGCCACGCTACTGGCAACTTCAGCCGATGAAGTAGTGTTCAGGAACGAACCGGCTGAAACAGAAGAAACAGCGTCATCCGACTCAAGTTGGTCAACTGTAGGGGCAAGCTGCGACAATAACAACGAGCCAGGCTTCCCCTGGAGCGCCCCCTCCCTCTCAGGCTCATCGCTGTCAGCCGCTACTACTGTATCGAACAAGTCCACCTCGCCCTCTTCCTCGGCCCGAGCTCTAACAACCATGGCTCGCGTCACCGCACATGAAGAGAACACCCTCGGATACGCCTCTGCCAGGATGTCTACCGCCCCAGACTGTGCTGGCACACAAGTCACGTCTGCCTTCACGAGGACCTTACCCCCTGCCAAATCGTTCCCAAGGATTAGTGACACCCCGCAACCGGGAAGCAACTTTCTACCCCAATGACGACCGGGCCCCGACACCAATTCAGATGTCAGGTGGACAATGTGAAGCGGGACCTTCATCACATGCATCCCAAAAGACCTAACTGTTATCCCCGCATCCACCTCTGTACTACTGTCGAAAGGCAACACATCCCCCCGAATAAATGACTGGGATGCAGCCGTGTCCCTTAATATGGTCACAGGAACCCTCACTCCATCGCTAGATAAGGATACAAACCCCCCGCTGATAAACGGTAGGTAAGCTTTAATATCCTCACCCCTTTTGTCATACTCAACCGATGTGCGTGTGGGTGCCATCACCAACGAAATATGCCTACTGGGACGAATAAGGGCAAAACAATTTTCTTTTATATGACCTCGTTTTCCACAGTTAAAGCACTCGCGTGTCTCAGACCTCGCGCCCCGCTCAACCGCCTCGCCCCCACTGATACCACCCATGCCCACAGTCTTGTCGCCGAAGCCCCACCTCGGCTTACTCTCCACATTGCGTACAGGGTAACATGGCGTAAAGAGTGTCTTTTGCGTCAGCACAAACTCGTCCGCCAGGCTCGCAGCCACTGAACACTCAGTCACCCTATGCTCGTTCATGTACATAGCAACATTATCGGGCAAACAATACGACTTGAACTCCTCAAGGAGCACGAGCTCTCGCATCTTAACCAGGGTGTCCACCTTCTCCGACGCGCACCACCGGTCAAACAACAGCTCTTTCTCGTACGCAAACTCCACATACGTCTGCGAGCTGCCCTTTCTCAGAGCCCTGAACCGCTGCCTGTACGCCTCAGGCACCAGCTCATACGCCCTGAGAATTGACCGCCCCGTAGTCTTGGGTATTCGGGCACAGGGACGCATACACATGCAGGGCTTTTCCCGTAAAGGACACTCTGGAGCAGCAACGTCCAGTGTTCGGCCGGCCATCTCAGTGTCGTGGCCACAGTTTCAAACATGGAAAAATATTTATCCACATCTTTCTCCAGAAACTGCGGCACGAGACGGAGATATTTGGCCACATCAAACCTATCCTCAACGTGTGGGCGCACCTCTGCCCCAAGCCTCCTGAGCTTGGTCACGGTCAACACGCTCCAACTCGCGCGCATGCACACGTTCCGCCTCCGCGCGCACACGGTCCGCCTCCTCACGCTTGAACCTGAGCTGTTTAAGCTGCTTAAGCTCCAACTCCAACTTGCGCAGCCCCAGAGAGCCACCAGAGACTTGGTCTAACTCCTCATCGGTATCATCATGCACCACCTCTTGGGTGGTCAGAGCCTCCACCAATGTCCCCCACTGCTGTGCTTTTCTACCCGGGGCCAGCTTAACCCCATAATGGTCCGCTATTCCCGCCAGCTCATCCTTCGTGCACACGCCTAACAACCCCACTGTCGGCCTGCGCACAAAGTCTGCCACTGTCACTGGCATTTCTGAACAGGGAAGAAACAGGGAAGGAGAAAACGAGAGATACCTACAACCACAACCACCATATATCAAAACAAACGAAAACAATCAACCCCTAAATAACCACAACAAACAAAAGAAAAACGGCTTCACCCTATGCGTCTGTATAGTCCTGGTCCCTACCTACTTCGGCCACCGCTCCACTACCAACCCTGGTACTGTATGTACGAAATATAAGCAAGCGCTGGCATGACCGCCTAACGCCTCCACACCTAGAGGTATTCGCAAATCAACCACTGTCATGTGTATAAAAAAAAAACCAAACCCATCCCCAAACGTTCTCAACCCTCACTATAATACCCCTATATAAGTAACCACTATACACACGCCGGCCTAGGAGGAGCCTGACAGGGTCCTTCTAATACCCCGACCGCATGTGGTGTGTCCCCAGGCGATGGAAGGTACCATATATAAAATGGTCCAACTGCCCTAGCTGGTTGCGAACGCTCCCTATTGGAGAAGTATTTGCCAAGGGGGTCTAAAACATGGGTCACACACACGACAATGCCAACCATACCTCACAGTGTGGATCAAGCCCAGCGGCCATCACCAAATGCTTGCTCCGAGTCGTTTGGCCGAGCCCCCATATTACGTAACCATTGACTACAGGAAGGCTCGTTAACTTGTCAATGTTACACAATAAGGAGACGGCAGCCAAAGTATCTAAATAAAGAATATTTTAATTAATAGTTACCATGGTTTTCGTAACTGAAATGAACATAAAATAATAGACAGACAAACACAGGACTATACAGACAGGATCAGCACCAGACGGAAGGGATGACAGACTACTTATACACAAGGGAATGACGAGACAACACACACCTGGGGTAATGGTAATTGGGTACACCTGGGGGGGGAAACAATAGGGACTACACCCATGACAGAGGACTACATCTAGACATGACAACTCACATTAGGAGCGCCTGATCAGGGCACAAACATACCCCCACATAACAGGCTAACAAGAAAAAGATGATCATTATTTTAATTGTGTGATGATAATCATATAATAATTGCTTAGAACAGTGGTTTGCAACCTTTTTTGGGCCATCATTTAAAATAAGTGTCTTCCCTGTATATTAGGCCTAATGTTGATTATTATTCTGTGATATATTAATTAAAAAGCATGTCATTGAATGCCAAATAACAGATGTGATTTAACTGGACAGTTGAGATATCATTAGCACTAGTTTAATGTACGAAAAGATTAGTTTACTTCATGTCACTTGCAAAAAGCAAAGCATTTATTTACTGAACTCAAAAATGCATCAAATATTTTTCAAAAGATCTTCACCCAGAGAATAAACGAAAAACCTAATTATATCATAGAAAGTGCTCAAATAGTGGTTGAAATACTTTATTGAAGTCACGGCGGCTTCAGCTGTATACTTTTCTGAATCGGACAATTTATGTCAGCAGAAGGCCTTGCTGGCCCTGACGGCCCACCTCTACTAATGTGTAATATAACATTTTAAGCATGACTTCATTGAAATGAGGGACATTTTTCTTCTCTTGCAGGACGCAGGACAAATGATCATTATCATCTGATGTGTGAGGTTTGGTTCGTTCCCCGCCACACGCTCTCCTGAGGTACGGTGCTGATTGGTGCATTCCCCGCCACACACTTTTTGAGCGATTGCCACTTTCATCACGCAGCTGTCATAGTTTGTGATTAGCGCCCCAGAGGGCTTTATATACCTGGACCTTCCTTCTATCGTTGTCGGGTCGTTCTGGAATACAACTGCATTTGCCTGCTTTTTCCCCGTTGCTGTTCCTGGTCTACTTTCTCTCCAGGACCTTTCTGTGGAGAACCGCTGTTGAGAACCTTGTTCCCCGTTTGGAGCTGCGCCTTGTTTTCCCGCTTTACACGTTGCGCTTGGGTGAGTGGAACCAAACCCCTCTGGATTATTCTGATTGTGTGTTTTAGAAGAGACACTGAAGATTTCATTACCCCTCTGGATTATTCTGATTGTGTGTTTTAGAAGAGACACTGAAGATTTCGTTACCCCTCTGGATTATTCTGAGTGTGTGTTTTAGAACAGGGGTTCCCAAACTTTTCAGGCCGGGGCCCAGAAAATAAGGCGTCAGAGAGCCGCGGCCCAATGCACATCGTCTGGCTTTTTTTTTTTTTTTTTTTGCCAGGCGCCCGATTTTTTAAGCCAAATATCACTTCAATCCTATTAAGTTAGTTCAAGTTAGTTATTCATTTATATGTGCTATTTATGAGAGGGCTAACTTGTATAATGATAATAATAATAGCCTCATTAAAATACTATTGTTGCTTCGGTTGTTTTCAGCGTTTTATGTGCATAATCTGTTATTTAGTTTGAAATGTTCGTTGAAATAAGTAGATTTTTCGTTTTTGTTTATTTATTAAGTTAATATAAAACCATATAGTCACATTTTAGAATACAATAGAATAGAATTTTAGAATACAACTAGAAACACTATCCTGGCCTGCTTCTAAGTTCAGTGGCCTGACAAAAAAAATTAAATAAAAAAATAAAAAATTAAAAAAGATTTTTTTTTTTTTTTTTTTTTTTTATTATCTCGCGGCCCATCCGTGGCTGCTCGCGGCCCACCTTTGGGTCGCGACCCCGACTTTGGGAACCACTGTTTTAGAAGAGACACTGAAGATTTCGTTTTGTTTGCACTGACTCAGCTAATTGTGTGTTGTGGGGAACACTGAAGACTGTCACTGTCAATTGGTTCTGGACACAGCTAAGGGAGGAGGGAACCACACTGCCTCTGTGTTTCGTTGGACTGTTTCTGATACCTCTCTCTCTCTCTCCGTTTTCCACCTTGAGTGGAGGCTGGGAGTATCTGCAGAGCCGCTACAACGTCACATGCCATTTCCCCACCGCTATCACCAGGAGGATTCTGCAGAGCCGCAGATGACTCTGCTGAAGGCAGTCTCCCTGTTTGTTTGATAATTGTACTTTACCCTTTTTTTGACTCTGTAAATAAATACGCCCTATTATTTGGCTAACTCTGAACTACCTGTCTGTGCCGTTGCGTTTGAGGTCGGTTACAAACCATAACATTACGACCCGACCATGACGACCTCAGCCGACACAGACAGGGTCAGAACAGCGTTGGCGGTCCAGATTGAATTAACCAACGACCACAGCCTACAGCTAGGTGCGGCTGCGGCTGCTGTACAGGAGCTCCGAGACCAGGTCCTGCCTATTCAGGAGTCCCTTGGCTCTCTGGCTAGCCTGCAGACAGCCCAGGGTAATCAGCAGACTAGTATTCTCCACCAATTACAAGCGCTGAGTGAGGCCGTTAACACCTTGCTTGTAAACCCCCCCTACTACAGGAGCCTCGGCCGGTGCATCACCCGCAGCCGTGGCAGGCCCCGCGCCTCCCGATCCCGCACCTCGGGAGCCCCATCTCTCCGAACCACGGTTGGTCAATGGTAACTTCGAGGATTGTGCCACATTCATCATGCAATGTGAGTTGGTTTTTCGTCATCAACCCAGCCGATTCACTTCAAGGGGAGCCCGAGTGGCTTACATGACTAACCTGCTCTCAGGCCGGGCAGCACAGTGGGTTACTGCCTCCTGGGAAATGTGGGCTGATTTCTGTTTTTCCTACCCAGACTTCGTGGCTGAGCTCCACAGGGTTTTCCACCACCCAGCCCGTGGCCAGGACCCTGGAGCTCGGTTGGGCACCTTCCGGCAGGGCAGTGGCGGGGTCACTGACTACGTGCTGGAGTTCAGACTGGCGGCAACGGAGAGCGGTTGGAACGATCAAGCGCTTCGTCTCACCTTCATGAGGGGGCTCAACGACGCTGTCAGGGACCAGCTCGCGACCCGTGAGGAACCTGAGTCCCTCGAGGACCTATTCAGCCTCGCCATTCGCATCGACGAACGCCTCCAGGAGAGAAGACGTGAGAGAACCCGACCGGGACCTCCAGAGGTTCCCCAGACCCCCCGTACTCGTGACGGTACTGCGGTCCTCCCTGCTCCCAACACAACTGGTGGTTCCTTCCCCTCCCGTTCGGTGCCCGGGGAGGAACCCATGCAGCTGGGACGTTCACATCTTAGCCTAGCTGAACGGGAGGCAAGGTTCAGGTCCGGCCTTTGCCTCTACTGCGGTCGGGATGGACACCGTATCTCCAACTGCCCCACCCGGCCAAAAGACCAGGCTCGCCGGGACCCCGGGAGATCCTCGTTTTTCTCGTTCCCAGAGCCGTGCACCACCTAGCCGTCTGATGAGCGTCACCCTGGCCTGGGCGGACAAACGGGCCACGGTGGATGCACTCATTGACTCGGGTGCTGACGAGAGTTTCCTAGACTTCGAGTTTGCTACCCGGGCCAACATTCCACTAGAGGACCTCGTGAGGCCATTGGAGGTGTTCGCATTGGACCAACACCGCCTGGCTGACATCACTCAACGCACCTGTCCTGTCCTGCTCACCATTGCTGGTAACCACGTTGAGAGACTCCAGTTTTTTATCACCAGATCCCCTCTTGTCCCAGTAGTCCTGGGCCGGCCCTGGCTCGCGCTGCACAAGCCCCACATCGCCTGGTCCTCCGGTACCATCAGGGGGTGGAGCTCCTCCTGTCATGCCCAGTGTCTTCAGGCGGCGTCCTGTCCCTCGCCCCGGAGATCCGTTTGTGAGCCGCCTCCGGACCTCTCGACCATACCCCCCGAGTACCACGACCTCGAGGAGGTTTTCGGTAAGTCCAGGGCTCAGGCCCTTCCGCCTCACCGGCCTTACGACTGTGCCATCGACCTCCGCTCAGGGGCTCCCCTTCCCGGCAGCCGCCTCTACAGTCTGACCGTCCCTGAGAAGGCAGCGATGGATCAATATATCTCTGAGTCCTTGGAAGCAGGACTCATTCGGCCTTCCTCCTCCCCTGTGGCGGCCGGTTTCTTCTTTGTTGGGAAGAAGGACGGAGACCTTCGACCCTGCATCGACTATCGCCAGCTCAACGAGATCACCATTAAGAACAAGTACCCTCTTCCTCTCATGAACTCCACCTTCGAGCCTCTCACCCAGGCTACCGTCTTTACCAAGCTGGACCTCCGGAGTGCCTACCATCTGGTCCGTATCCGAGAGGGCGATGAGTGGAAGACCGCCTTCAAGACTCCCAGGGGCCACTACGAGTACCTGGTAATGCCGTTCGGCCTCACCAACGCTCCGGCGGTATTCCAGGCGCTCATGAACGACGTCCTTCGTGACATGCTGGAGGAGTTTGTGGTAGTATACCTAGACGACATCCTCATTTTCTCCAAGACCCTCGAGGAACACATCCAGCATGTCCGCCGTGTGCTGGAGCGCCTCCTCCACAATCGGCTCTTTGTCAAGGCAGAGAAGTGCCGATTCCACTCCGACTCCGTCGATTACCTGGGCTTCATCGTGGAGAGAGGCTTGACCCGAGCTGACCCTCGCAAGATCCGGGCCGTGGAGGAGTGGCCGGAACCCACCTCTCGGAAGGAGTTACAGAGCTTCCTCGGGTTCGCCAACTTCTACCGAAGATTCATCCGGAACTACAGTCAGGTGGCGGAACCACTTACCAGGCTAACCTCTCCCGCCCTGCCGTTCGACTGGTCCTCAGCGGCGTGTGCTGCGTTCCGCTCCCTCAAGAAGAGGTTCACTTCCGCCCCGGTCTTGCTCCATCCAGACCCCAAGAGACAGTTCATCGTAGAGGTGGACGCCTCGGATACTGGACTAGGAGCTATCTTATCCCAGCGGTCGGCAACAGACCAGAAGGTACATCCGTACGCCTTCTACTTGCGTCGTTTCCTCCCTGCCGAGAAGAACTACGACATCGGCAATCGGGAGCTGCTGGCGGTTGTGGCTGCCTTGGAGGAGTGGCGTCATTGGCTAGAGGGGGCAGAGGAGCCATTTACCATTTGGACGGACCACAAGAACCTGACGTACATCCGTGCTTCCAAGAGCCTCAATGGCCGGCAGGCAAGATGGGCCAGCTTCCTCAGTCGGTTCGACTTCTCGCTGACGTTTCGCCCTGGTTCCCGCAACACGAAGGCCGACTCCCTGTCCCGGTTACACTCCAAGGGGGCTCCAACCACTGAGGACCCGACTCCCATCCTCCCAGAGGCCAGGGTGGTAGGAGTAGTCACCTTGGGCATCGAGGGGGTGGTAAGGCGTGCCCTACGCTTCCATCGCGCTCCAGGCAATGTACCGGTTCATCGTCTCTTCGTCCCCGACTCAGTCCGGTCCCGGGTCCTCCAGTGGGGCCATACCAGCCGGTTCGCCTGCCACCCAGGTGTTCATTGCACGTTCTCCTTCATGGCTCGTCGATTCTGGTGGCCCACCATGAGGAACGACGTCAAGGAGTTCGTACTGGCCTGCGCAGTCTGCGCCTGCAGCGAGGCCTCCCACCAGGCACCCTCCGGGCTATTGCAGCCGCTTCCCATTCCGAGCCGCCCTTGGTCCCATGTGGCGTTGGACTTCGTCACCGGTCTTCCTTCTTCCCAGGGGAACACGTGACTACTGACCGTGGTGGATCGGTTCAGCAAGGGGGTTCACCTCGTGGCCCTTCCCAAGCTTCCCTCGGCGGCCGAGACGGCGGACCTCCTGACACGCCACGTGTTTCGCCTCCATGGGTTTCCCCAGGACGTCGTCTCGGACCGGGGGCCCCAGTTCACTTCCCAGGTATGGCGGGCTTTTTGCAAGGGATTGGGGCAATGGTCAGTCTTTCCTCTGGTTATCATCCCCAGACTAACGGACAAATGGAGAGGATCAACCAGAGTGTGGAGTCTGCTCTTCGGTGTGTGGCTGCCGAGAAACCCGCTTCTTGGAGCCGTTTCCTTCCCTGGGTCGAGTACTCCATCAACTCCATGGTCAGTTCCGCCACTGGCCTCTCACCTTTTGAGGTATCCCTGGGCTACCAACCCCCTCGTTTCCCTGCACAGGAGTCGGAGGTGGCAGTTCCCTCCGTACAGGACCACCTCCACCGGTGCCGTCGGGTCTGGGAGATCACCAGGACTGCGCTGCTCCGGTCATCGGAGCGCGCCAGTCGTGGGGCTGACCGGCGCCGGGTCCCTGCGCCGATGTACCACCCTGGGCAGAGGGTGTGGCTTTCCGCAAAGGACCTTCCGCTTCGGTCCTCGGCCAAGAAGCTTAACCCCCGGTTCGTCGGTCCTTTTGAGGTTCTGAAGGTACTCAGTCCGGCGGCGGTGAGTCTTAAGCTTCCTGCGTCCATGCACATTCACCCCGTTTTCCATGTGTCCCGGGTTAAGCCTGTCTCTCTCAGTCCCCTGATGCCTCCTGCTCCGGAACCACCTCCTCCCGTGATGGTGGACGGTCACCCCCAGTGGCAGGTCCGCCGGTTGATGGGCGTTCGACGGCGGGGTCGGGGGTTCCAGTACCTGGTGGACTGGAAGGGGTACGGCCCGGAGGAACGGAGCTGGGTCTCCCGCCAGCTCATCGTGGATCCCGGCCTAATCACCGACTTCCATCGTGCCCATCCGGGCGAGCCGGGTCGGGCTGATCGCCGGGTGGCTCCCGTGGAGGGGGGGGTACTGTGAGGTTTTGTTCGTTCCCCGCCACACGCTCTCCTGAGGTACGGTGCTAATTGGTGCATTCCCCGCCACACGCTTTTTGAGCGATTGCCACTTTCATCACGCAGCTGTCATAGTTTGTGATTAGCGCCCCAGAGGGCTTTATATACCTGGACCTTCCTTCTATCGTTGTCGGGTCGTTCTGGAATACAACTGCATTTGCCTGCTTTTTCCCCGTTGCTGTTCCTGGTCTACTTTCTCTCCAGGACCTTTCTGTGGAGAACCGCTGTTGAGAACCTTGTTCCCCGTTTGGAGCTGCGCCTCGTTTTCCCGCTTTACGCGTTGCGCTTGGGTGAGTGGAACCAAACCCCTCTGGATTATTCTGATTGTGTGTTTTAGAAGAGACACTGAAGATTTCATTACCCCTCTGGATTATTCTGATTGTGTGTTTTAGAAGAGACACTGAAGATTTCGTTACCCCTCTGGATTATTCTGATTGTGTGTTTTAGAAGAGACACTGAAGATTTCGTTTTGTTTGCACTGACTCAGCTAATTGTGTGTTGTGGGGAACACTGAAGACTGTCACTGTCAATTGGTTCTGGACACAGCTAAGGGAGGAGGGAACCACACTGCCTCTGTGTTTCGTTGGACTGTTTCTGATACCTCTCTCTCTCTCTCCGTTTTCCACCTTGAGTGGAGGCTGGGAGTATCTGCAGAGCCGCTACAACGTCACATGCCATTTCCCCACCGCTATCACCAGGAGGATTCTGCAGAGCCGCAGATGACTCTGCCGAAGGCAGTCTCCCTATTTGTTTGATAATTGTACTTTACCCTTTTTTTGACTCTGTAAATAAATACGCCCTATTATTTGGCTAACTCTGAACTACCTGTCTGTGCCATTGCGTTTGAGGTCGGTTACAAACCATAACATGATGCTTGTAAAGTACTTGCATGATGACGAGCGGAGCAAGCAGCACCGGGCTGTTCTCCCCCTCCCCCTCTGGAATGCAGTTTTGAATTTAAATGCAAATGCAGCATTCATATATTTAAAATTGTAAGCATTTTATGAGCAAACAAAATCTGTTAGATTGAACATTTGATTAATTATATCAAGCGGAGGACCGAGCAATTTAAACAACCGGGCTGTTTCTTCTCTCCTACCCTCCCCTTTACTACAAACCCATGGATGAATGACAAGTTTGGAGACCTATTTCAGAACTCGCTACCTATTCTATCCACGCTGCATCTCCATCGGCAGAGAAAGTCGGGAGAGACGAAAAGTAACCTGGTGTAACCCGAGCGCCCCTACTGGTTGAGTATTGTTAATACCTGGCAACTACCCGGCTACCATGCGACAAGGGCAGCACTCTACTGTGCTCCATCTGTAGTAACTCCCGATTTGGGGCATAATAGTGGACATAGTAAGTAAGTAACTAAGTAAGTAAGTAAGTAAGTAAGTAAGTAAGTAAGTAAGTAAGTAAGTAAGTAAGTAAGTAAGTAAGTAAGTAAGTAAGTAAGTAAAAATGTATTTATAAAGCACCTTTCATACATGTCATGCAGCTCAAAGTGCTGTACACAAACATACGCATATGTAAAGCATCAGCATTAATAAGACAGTAATAAAAGTACCGCAATAGGCAAAGCACAGTAAAATAACATTTCAGTAACGGATCAATACATACAATTAAAAACACATAATAATAAAAACATTTCAATAAGATACTCGCTTTCCCTAAAGCATGGTACACTATTTATTTGTAAGCTAGACTGTATAGGTATGTTTAAAATTTTCCTTCAAAAATTTGTATGGAGCTGGCGTTCCTGATGTGTGTTGGTAGCGTGTTCCATAGTTTTGGGGCATAGTTGGCAAATGCCGTACTTCCGATCCTCTTTTGGTTTCTGGGTGTGTCTAATAAACCTGTAGTGGATGACCGTAGCGTTCTTGAGGGCAGATAACTAACTAGCGAATATGCTATGTATTTTGGGCCTTGCTCATTAAGAGCTTTATATGTCAGGAAAATCAATTATTTTAGTTATTGGCAGCCAGTGCAGAGTGGCTAGACTGGAGTGATATGTTCTCTTCTCTTTGTACGAGTTAGTAATCGAGGTGCAGAGTTTTGGATAAGCTGAAGCTTCCCAATGGTTGCTTTGGGAAGACCAGTGAACAGTGCATTACAATAGTCAAGCCGGCTTGAGATAAAAGCATGAAACATAGAGAGCAGTTCACCAACTTCCCCGACGCATGTGGCAGGGCAAGATACTTTTATTTAATTTTGTATCCACTTTTTCTCGTTATTTTTCTCCCATCCCAATTTCGCTGTTTCCAATTCTCCCCTCCTCTGTCTTGAAGGTTGCTCGCATATGCCCCCCACAGGTCGGTCGTAGGGAGGATAGAAGCCTTGCATCACGTGTCCCCTCCGGTACACGAGGAGGCAGCCTGTCACATCTTTTCACCTGCCAGCACGGACTCTCATTGGCAATGTGTAACGTGTGGGAGGCTCACACTACCCCCGCCATTTCCTGTCTCTGCTGTGCAGGCGTCCCCCAACCGACCTGTAGGAGTCCACAACGTCCAGATTACCACCCATCGACTTCCACCCGCTGACTCTGCCAATTGAGCCAGTATGACGGCCGGCCCAAGCCGGAGGCAACGTCGACAGCCGGATTTGAACCCGGTGTCTCTTGTGTTGGTGACGAGCGCAATGTCCGCTGTGCCACCCAGCCAGGCCACGTGAGCGGATCGGCGCGGCCGAGAAATCCGCTCTTCGCTCTTTAAAGCTTGGTCCGCTCCGCTAATCGCTCATGTTGACCCCGCCCCCAAGTCGCTCTCCGCTCCCTCACCGCTCACCTTGAATCGAGCGCTCCCCGCTCCCCGCGCCAGATCGCTCGGCTTTTTTTTTTTTTTTTTTTTTGAGCATGGTGTAAATTAGCTCAAACTACAACAGTCTACACCCCCTGGGCCCCTTAACAATTGTTTGTATTGAGCAGCATTGTAATTGTACCCATTCTGCAATGTTAAATAACGTTGTTTATCCATTCACTAGCTCTATTAAGCGATGATAGTTAGCCAAGCCACAATGCTATGGTCGCTGCCATTAACGTTAGCATGTAAGCTAACGACAACAACAATGGCGTCGATACTTTTCTAACAGGAGTGAGTGAAGGAGGAGGAGTGAAGCCTGAACAGGATATCACAGGTTCACCCTTCTCAATTCTCATTGGTTGAAAATGGCCTTCATGTTTGTACATCGCCATCTGTTGCTTTGGCATTGTACTACATGTATATTATTACATCAGTGTTAAACTACTGTGTGAGCGTCCCGGAGTGGATTGGAGCGGAGGAGAACTCTCGCTCCGGACGTCGCGCCGACCCATTTTAAAACCCACTCCTCGCTCACATCAAAACCGCCCGCTCCGCTCCCCGCGCCGCTCACGCTCCGATCCGCTCACATGGCCTGCACCCAGCCGCCCAGCAGGATACTTTTCAATCCTCCAGGTTTGTGAATAATGGCACTCACTGCACAGCCGCTTGCCTGGTTAAAAGTGGTGTTGTTTCCTCTCACAGATGGGATGGGGGGTTGCATAAGCAGCAGCACATTGAGTCATCTAGCAAGTCATTAAAACTCATTCGTTTTGCGATAAAGTGTCTGACATTTAGTTTTAGGAGGCTGTTAACTGTGCCTCCAGTGTGACATGGTATTAGGTCATACCAGCTTAGTCATGAAATCCTCCAAAACAATCAGAATGCATTCAGCATTCATCATTGAGTGACCTCTGGTTGGCACATATTTGACCCCTGACCCTCCAGTAATAAAGAGGCTGTGCAGTTTAACATTGGCATTTCTCCATCCACACACCAATAACCCCTGCACTCTCTCTCTCTATATCTCTCTCTCTATATCTCTCTATCTCTCTCTTTCTTTCTCTACCTCTCTCTCTTCTCCCTCCAACTCACTCACTCACTCACTCACTCTTTACTCTGTTTCTCTGCTCCCCCAAACACAGTACACACATACAGTACTGTAGTGTAAATACAAAAATGCACAAACATGTATGCTTACACACACACACACACACACACACACACACACACACACACACACACACACACACACACACACACACACACACTCCCTCAGTACCCCACCACAATCCCTCTCTCTCTCTCTCTCTCTCTCTCTCTCTCTCTCTCTCTCTCTCTCTCTCTCTCTCTCTCTCTCTCTCTCTCTCTCTCTCTCTCTCTCTCTCTCTCTCTCTCTCTCTATCTCTCTCTCTCTCTCTCTCTCTTTAAAGCGGTTCAAAGCAGCAGTGTGGAGGGCCAACTGGCTGACAGCGGCCTGCCTCCCATGTGCTAGTTAATCTCGCCCGTCCCAGCCTTTTATCTCCCACCTTTTGCTTCTGGCCTGCAAATCACAGCTCTATTGACTCCCATCTCCCCACCACCCCCACCCCCCTAGTCATCATGCGATCCAGTGCCCTAGGAGCCTGCTACAAGCGGAAGAGCAGCTGGGGAGGCTGGTGCAGTCTGTCTCTTCTGTTATCTGTCTCTGTCTTCTCCCCCCCCTCCTGCCCCTCCTTGACACACACACACACACACACACACATACACAGAGACACACACTCACACACACTTTGTTTCTTGCAGTTTAGTGCAAGCTGCTGTACCTCCTCCATGCCTTGCATCCCTGCCTGTGTTCGGGTAATTAGGGCTAAATTAACCAAGCATTAAGATGCTGTAAGAACAGGCGGCCCCAAAGTCAGGGCGGGCTCCACTAGTACGAGACAAGCACGCGAAAACACGCTGGAACAAACAAAGACTAGGATAACATACACGCTGGGATGCTGGATGGCTGCACGCAACACACACACACACACACACACACACACACTGACATGCACACTGACTCACACACACTGACACGCACATGACACACACACTGACACGCACACCGACTCACACACACTGACACGCACACCGACTCACACACAGTGACGTGCACACTGACATGCATACACTGACACGCACACTGACATGCATACACTGACACGCACACACTGACACACACACACACACACACACTCACACTGACACACACACACACACTCACATGCACACCAACACACACGCACACTGACACACACTCACACCGACACACACACACACACACTGACACACACACACACTGACATGGCACACCAACACGCACCCACTGACGCTCACACGACACACACACACTGACACACACACCCACATGCACACTCGCGCACATACAGTACATGTCCTGATAACACAGCAAGTGTCAAAAGATATGCAGCTATTGTTATTGTTAAAGAGGCCATTTTATGTTTTTTTTTTTAACTGTAGTATGTAATAGCTGGAGGTGCATGTAGAACGTCTGCAGATTACAACATATAAGTCCTCGCCAAAGGGAGTTGAGCTCTCAGGCAGTTTCTCTGTTCCTTGGAATGCTTGAAATGCCTTGTTTGTAGTTCAGCCTTTCTTGCTAGAATGCCTTTTTTTTGTCCAGCCTTTTCTTTCGTTAACACATTCCCGGCCAACCACGTATATATATGTGATTGGGCGCCAGCACTTGAGGGCCAATCACGTATGGGCCATTCTACCGAATTGGTTGAAAGTCAGGTTGGAAATATTTAGAATTTGTTGTATGTTTATTCCCAAAACTTTGTCAGAATATATATTGTACCATATCTAAAGTACATATATCTAGTGAGCGTACCGGCCATTTTTATATTGTATTTTCAGAATCTTTTGGAATGTTTTTCCTCTCCCAAAAATGGTCACTACCGAAACATAGTAATACACTATAGTAAAAAGGTATTATATTAACCTGTTACGATTGTGTTTCCTTCCCTTCTCTAAAGAGTATTTTTGAAAATTATTCTTGAAGGTTTTCACAATTAAATCAATACAAATTACATTTTTACCAAATTTCTAAGTTCAATTGATACAATTAGATCAAAATCTAAAAGCAATCTTTCTCTGTAAAACGCATAACACTGATCATATTGATTTCAGAGTTAATGGTTGATGAAATTGAACATACATTTAACCAATCAGTAACATAACATTTTAGTTTATAACTCAATATACCTTTTTTTACAAAACACCCAGTGTTTCGGTAGTGACTGCATAATACATAAAAACATAATATTTAGCATAAAACCCCCAAAAGTTTACTTTATTGAAGAGAATATATATTCCATTCTTAAAGTTACACACTGATTTTCAGACTTTGGAACACATTTATTTCAAAAGTATGGGATTTAGCTAATTACCATGCAGCCATGAGGGACAGGGAGGCAGTGTCAATGCCTGGTCAAAAATGCAGGGGTGTGGCTAAAAACCAGGCTCAGCCAATGGACTAAAACTCCTGTGTTTCGGTAGTGACATGAAAATTAGGGACATGATTTTTTTAGTATAATTTTTTTATTTAAAAATTAAACCCACAATACATCTAAATCTTTCAACTTCTGTTTAAACTTAATCGTGAAGATCTTTGAAATTACACCATTGAACTAAATCTAAAAAAAAATCTAAGTGTTATTTACATACATTGAAATTTAGGGACAGCTACTTTCCAATAGAAAGTGCCCTATAAATGATGATTTTGTATATATTTAGCTCATCACAATATAATTTAATGCCTTGGGTTTAAATAGATCCTAACATATTCTTAGTAAATATCTATGTCTGAATACTTAATTGTTTTGTTAAATAGTTTTTCTTGTTGTGGGACAGCACTTTGAACTAATTCGGTAGAATGCCCCATATACGTGCATTGCATTTTAATAACCTACTCAATGTCACGGAGCGGCACTGCAGATATACCCTAATCTTGGGATTCGGAAAAAGTGCATTACCGGCCAGATCCTGGTAGTGGCGCTGTCTCGAGAAGGGAGTACTCCTTGTTTTCATACCGGATGTTATATATATGTTTTGCTACGATAACAAATGCCATTATTGGTAATCAATAATCAGAAACGACTCCCCCCCCCCCCCCCCTTTCATGCATTCATGGTGGAATATGATATCGATCATATGCATTTAGATTTGTATCTCTAGCTTGTGTATGGCCGAAACACCAATCGATTTAACGTTATTAGCTTAGCGCCCTATAATTAGCGTTGCAGGAATTTTACCAGACCATTCCGATATAACGTTCATATTCACGACACTATAAAACGGGAACGTATTGATGAAAAAAGTATTTCTTTATGGCATATTGAGGGGAAGGTTTATAGTGTCAATTGACAATGAGAATGGACACATAGCAATAATTTAAAATATAGATTTAGCTCTACAAACAATGTGATGCACAGTTAAACCTTGTTATGAGAAGCTGGCCTTATAGAGTGGGGCCCGTCTAATCCCAGTGGCCGTCAATGTGTTAATAACTATGTTAGTATGTAACACAAACGTTTACTCTTGGCATATATGTCTATAGTTCAGTTCAGTTCAGTTCAGTTATTTTTTATTTCTGGCTTTGGACACATAACAACGGTCATTTCATAAATCATATATGTCTATAGGTTTGGCTCCTGACTTGTGTATCTCTCTTTGTTAACAATCTTTAAAATGTTCTTTAGCCGAGAAATAATTGCAATTGCTGGATGTTATTTGCAATACCTAGTTTTACAGTTTGATCAAATTTTATGAAGCAGGAAGTGCAGCTGTGTGGTTTTTTTTTTTTTAAGGTTGTTTGAGGTTGGCGGCTACGTGGTGCAGTGGGCAATGCGCTCACCACGAATTCTGGAGACGCTGGGTTCGCCTGTTCGAGCCCAGCGCTCCACATTGCTTTCAGTTTAGCTGGTCGTCCGTACTAATACACATTGGCAGTATTAGGGGGTGGGAAACTGATGGGTGGGGATCGGGCATTGTGGACAGCGACTCCTACAGGTCGGTTGGTGCGACTGCGCAGTAGAATCAGGAAGCGATGGGGCGGCGCCCCTCCAAAGCGCAGACCCCTGACGCTGAAAGATCGCGCCGCGCAGGTGAAAAGATGTGACTGCTGTTACCTCGAGTATCGGAGGGGACTCGTGCTATGTATGACTTAGTCCACATTGCAGCCGGCTTGTGGGAGGCAAGAAACAGCGTTCGAGACAGGGGAGGGTTGAATTGGATGATACAAAATTGGGATGGGAGAAAAATAGAAAATGGGAGAAAAAGTGGATAAAAAAAAATGGTTGTTTGAGGTTGACTGAGCCACGGAAATGAAAATTTTACTGGGAAATGGCCATATGTGTTCTTTAAACATGTTTTGGTTGTAATTTCTTAAAAAATATAACAACACAAAATAACACAAAGGCACTCATACCTCCTCAAGTCTCTCTCACATCAATCAGGCATTTTTAATGTAACCCCAGCCGTCTCTTGACATTTATTTAGAACCCCCCCCCCCACCCCATCTCTCCTCTATCTACCTCTTTCCTCTTGCATAAGCTCCCAACCAGATTGGTATTTTTGGGAGGGACGCAGTATCAATCTCTAATACACAGACAACGGAGAGAGAAAGGACCGTTCTCTAATGGCAGGCATTCATCTAGACCTCATCTAGGTTATTTTTCTCCCCAGAGTTCCACGATGCAACGAGCACAGAGCGTTCCTCTTCTTTTGTCACAGGTATCCTGCTGTAATGTGGATGTCTACTAGACAAGGACACTACAAAAGAAGGAAGGATCATCACATCACTGTGTAGCGCATGAACGCACATCTGTGCCAAGTGTGAAAACATTCAGTTTTGCCGACATTGATTGAATGGGCTCAGCCATATCCGCGTCATTTCAACAGGTTTTTACCTTGGATATCAGAATCATCAGCAATTTGTTGCATTGTTAACTAGCTAATATTTGATACATGTATGTCCACAAATAGCTTGTATATTTTGCTTCTCCATGCATCTCCCATAGGCTTCAATAGAGCTGGCACCAAGCAGAGCATAAAACGCTGGTGTTCTGACGTAATGACTCTTCCTCAATTTATAGTTTCCCTCCTTCTAGATGCTACCCTCTGGCAAAACCATACCGCTGCCCTTAGCGTATTGCATAGATCATCCACCACTCATATTCATGCGATAACCCGAGGGGAAACGTAACGAATGTCATATTTTCGCCGCCAACTGAGAAAATGCTGAGAAAATACCGCCATGTGCAGCTAAGCTAGCGTTAGTCGGTCAGGATGGTAGCGGCTAGCCGGCTGCCACGGAAGAAGAACGCTCTACCTAAATGAACCCTACATGATGTCACGGCAGCTTTGTGAACTCCCGCCATGCATTGCTCTGCTGTGTGTTGCTCATGTTGCACCATCTGTGAGCCTCCATGCTTCCTAAATTATAATTATCAGATGAAGGGGCTTGGAGTGGTACTACTTCACCAGTGTTTGCTCAGACAGAATATGCTGCTGGCAGTGCCGGCTTTTCACATGCTGTAATTACAATAACATGGTGTTGCTTTCTCAACGCTGGGATTGCTCTCTCTCTCTCTCTCTCTCTCTCTCTCTCTCTCTCTCTCTCTCTCTCTCTCTCTCTCTCTATCTCTCTCTCGCTCTCTCTCTCTCGCTCTCTCTCTCTCTCTCTATCTCTCTCTCTCTCTCTCTCTCTCTCTCTCTATATCTCTCTCTCTATCTCTCTCTCTCTCTATCTCTCTATATATCGCTATCTCTCTATCTCTCTCTCTTATCTTTATCTATATCTCCATATCTCTCTATATCCCTCTTTATCCCTCTCTCTCACACTGTCTCTCTTTATCTCTCTCCATTTCTCTCTATCTCCCAATCTCTCTCTCTCTTTATATTTCGCTCTATCTCTCTAATTATTACTATTTATCATCTGGAAACAATAGGCTCTGTCATATTGCTTGCTGCTGGCCATTTAATGCCCTGCCTCACTGTACACTGGTGTAGTCGTTACAAGTCATCCCGCTGGTGTCCATTATTATGGGTCTTAGCATGCGCCGACCCGCATATGGGAAGTTTTTAGGACGATTTGCCCACCGGCACTTTGGCGACCCCTAGTGGCTCGGTTGTGCATATTTTGTAATACAATATATATATCGAATTGAAGGCTTATTTGTTGCCTGTCGATGGCGACAAAATCCGACAAAATCTGGTCAGCGGTTCTCGAGTTACATGCCGGTGTTTGAGGCTTGTGCAAAGTACACGGTATTGCGCAAAATACCATTCCCGACGTTTGGCGCAGTAGTTCCGTCAATCTAGATCCGATCTTGAAGATTATTGTGGATCGTTGTAGCCAATGAGTGTGGCTTACCAATGAAACACCACGTGGGGATGTATGAATCTAAAAAACTAAAAAAAAATAACGAGCAAAAACGGGAAGAGAAAAACAGCAGAATGAATTGAAGTCTATGAGAAAACTCTTCTTTTTGTACACAGTTTACCAAAATCACTCCTAATCACTCATTTCTGAATGGATCTTTATGGCATTTGGACATGTACTACATAAGGCTTCAGGCTATGGGTCCGATATACCCTACTCTTGGGATTCGGAAAAGTGCATCACCGGCCAGATCCTGGCGCTGTCTCAAGAATGGAGTACTCCTTGTTTTCAGACCGGATGTTATTATTTTTTCATTCAGGCCTAGTTTTTCTGTTAGCCTGAAGCGAGGGCTTCAGCCGATCGCCTGGAATAGTTTGTGCGATGCCGAATTCAGTATGCAGTAAAGGAATATAGCCTCAGCCAATGGACATATCGATCTACCAGATGGCAATCAATAACTGGGAAATCCTTTTTGGGATCCAACTGGCCACAGGTAAGAGCTATTTGACGTAAATTACAGCCCGATCGGGCCTTGTTCTCATATCCAACCATCTCATCAGCGTATGATGCTACGATAACGAATGCCGTTATTGGTAATCAATAATCAGAAATGACTCCCCCCCCCCCCCCCCCCCCTTTCATGCATTCATGGTGGAACATGATATCGATCATATGCATTTAGATTTTTATCTCTAGCTTGTGTATGGCCGAAACGACAATCGATTTAACGTTATTAGCTTAGCGCCCTATAACTAGCGTTGCAGGAATTATACCTGACCATTCCGATATAACGTTCATATTCACAACGCTATAAAACGGGAACGTATTGATGAAAAAATTATTTCTTTATGGCATATTGAAGGGAAGGTTTATAGTGTCAATTGACAATGAGAATGGACACATAGCAATAATTTTAAATATAGATTTAGCTCTACAAACAACGTGATGCACAGTTAAACCTTGTTATGAGAAGCTGGCCTTATAGAGTGGGGCCTGTCTAATCCCAGTGGCCGTCAATGTGTTAATAACTATGTTAGTATGTAACACAAACGTTTACTCTTGACATATATGTCTATAGGTTTGGCTCCTTACTTGCGTATATCTCTTTGTTAACAATCTTAAAAACTTTCTTTAGCTGAGAAATAATTGCAATTGCTGGATGTTATCTGCAATACCTAGTTTTACAGTTTGATCAAATTTTGTGAAGCAAGTGCAGCTGTGTGGTTTCTTTTTTTTTTAAGAAACAAAAGTGCCTGTTTGAGGCTGACTGAGCCACGGAAATGAAAATTAAACTGGGAAATCGCCATATGTGTTATTTAAACATGTTTTTGTTTATGTTTTTATTGTAAAAAATATAACAACACAAAATAACACAAAGGCACTTATACCTCCTCAAGTCTCTCTCACATCAATCAGGCCTTTTTAATGTAACCCCAGCCGTCTCTTGACATTTCTTTAGAACCCCCCCCCCCCCCCCACCCCATCTCTCCTCTATCTACCTCTGTCCTGTTTCATCAGCTCCCAACCAGATTGGTATTTTTGGGAGGGACGCAGTATCAATCTCTAATACCCAGACAACGGAGAGAGAAAGGACCGTTCTCTAATGGCAGGCATTCATCTAGACCTCATCTAGGTTATTTTTCTCCCCAGAGTTACACGATGAAACGAGCACAGAGCGTCCCTCTTCTTTTGTCACAGGTATCCTGCTGTAATGTGGATGTCTACTAGACAAGGACACTACAAAAGAAGGAAGGATCATCACGTCACTGTGTAGCGCATGAACGCACATCGGTGCCAAGTGTGAAAACATTCAGTTCTGCCGACATTGATTGAATTTCATTTCAAACCTTTATTTATACTCGTGAAAGCACTGAGGTTTCCCTCATTTACAGTGATGACGAGTTAACAAAGGACACAAATATCATAACAGTTAATAATTACAATGAATTACAATTACTACAATGATGGATTAAAAACAATTACATGATTCAGTACATAGGTCAAGTGCAATGCCTTTAAACTCCATGAATGACGGGAATGTTCCGAGCTTTAGAGTCTTTTGCAGGGTATTCCATATATGGAGCATCGTAGGAGAAGGCAGATTTTCCAAGCTCAGACCGAACTCGAGGCACCCTGAGCACAAGCCGATCATTCGAACGAGTTTGGTAGGTGACAGCACTCCAGACCAACAAAGATGTAATATAAGGTGGAAGTTTGCCAATAATTGCTTTGTAGATAAAAAGATACCCATGATAACTACGTCGCAACGAGAGAGATGGCCAGCCTACCCTCTCATACAAAAGACAATGGTGAGTATCATATTTGTCACCCGTAATAAATCTTAGGGCGGAGTGGTAGGCAGAATCCAAAGGCCTTAATGTAGACGCAGACGCATGCCTGTAAATGACATCACCATAGTCCAATATTGACAAAAAAACAGCCTGTATAATTCTTTTCCTACAGAACATAGGAAAACTAGCGCGGTTACGGTACAAGAAACCAATCTTTTGCCGTAATTTTGTAGCTAGGTTATCTATATGGAATTTAAAAGAAAGTTTATCATCCAGCCATATACCAAGATATTTATACTCACTAACTCTTTCAATATACAAACCATTTGCTGTTGTTAGGTGTAGCATGTCATAATCTATAACCCTGGCTCTAGAAAACATCATAGACTTGGTTTTACTAGCATTAAGCACTAACTTGAGCTTAGCTAGAGCATTTTGGAGAGTGTCAAACGCAAGCTGCAGGTTCACAATAGCTTCCTGAACAGTATCCGCAATGCAGTAGACAACTGTATCATCCGCATAAAGATGAGCCTGACAACCTGCTAGTGCTGAAAGACTAGAAACAATATCATTAATATAGATTGTAAAGAGGACCGGCCCCAATACCGAACCATGTGGTACACCCTTAGACAATGGCAGGAAATCAGATTGAAAGTTACCTGAATTCACAGATTGACACCTTGAAGATAAATAGTCCTGAAACCAAGCACAAGCGGCTTTATCCAGGCCAATGCTAGCTAGACTATTCAAAAGCAAGTGATGGTCTACTGCAGTGCTTCTCAAACTTTTTCTGTCAGGCCCCCCTTTGGCGGACCAAAATATTTTGGGCCCCCCCCCCCCCCCCCCCTCGCCCCAACAAAATAGTCATGAAATGGGCCATGTTTAAATTTATTGAAATAACACCAATATCGTGACCTTTCAAATTGGCCCTATATTTTGTTTTCAGAGCTGTCATGGATGAAAAGCCAGCTTCACACAGATACTGTATGTGGTGCTGAATGGTATCAACACCTTAACTGCTGCATCATGAGATACTTGGTGGGCCATGAGATGAGATACTTGGTACTCAGCACGAGATGAGATACTTGGTACTCAGCACCACACTCTGAAACTAGCTCTCTAGGTGGTATCAGATGAGATTTCAAAGAGTTCTTCCAAGAGTTTGGATGGAGATGTGTCAGGAAGCTTTGTCTCAATGTTGTCTGTAAAGGTTTTTTTTTATCCAGAGTAACTTGGTGATCCTTTTCTGTGTTTTATTAAATAATGATTTTCAGATTTTGAGAAATGGTATTTTCATGGAGAACAGTGCAGCTGCAACAGATAGCACTTTAGTGATCATTTTCTGTAATCCAAATAAAAATTAATAATTTTATTTTTATTTTTTTTATAAATCTCAAGGCCCCCCCTGTCATGCCTCTGCGCCCCCCCAGGGGGGCGCGCCCCCCACTGTGAGAAACACTGGTCTACTGTATCAAACGCCTTTGAGAGGTCTACAAAGAGAACTGCACAATGCTTCCCATTGTCCAGGGCTGAAATAATGTCATTAGTGACCAAAGTAACAGCTGTAATAGTACTATGATTTGCTCTGAAACCTGATTGGTGAGTACTTAGCACTGAGCAACTTGAGAAAAAGGTTTTTAATTGGTTGTTTACCAAGGTCTCCAGTGCTTTGGCTAGGCATGATAGTTTGGAGATAGGACGATAGTTATCCATCTTATCCCTATCCCCCCCTTTATGCAAGGGGAGCACCTTGGCAGATTTCCACACTTGCGGGACTATGCCAGATGCAATAGAAATGTTAAAGATGTGTGACAATGGCTCACAAATGACAGGGGCTGCCAGTTTTATAAAAAAATAGTCTAAATTGTCCACACCAGTAGAACACTTAGGGTCTATGGATTGCAAGATATTGAGAGTTTCACTAGATGAAAATGGCTGGAAGGAAAATGTAGGTACACACGAGGCATGATCGAAGATTGGGCTAGGGTCAGAGTCAACATCCAGTGGAGCCAGCCCAGTAGACAACCTGTCCAATAAGGACCCAGCCTCAATGAAGTGTTTATTGAAAGCAAGACAAATTTCCTGAGGATCCGAGATTTTACAATCAGCCACATTAATACACAATGGCAATGTAGCCGGGTTATTTTTTGACAGGTTTACTGCACCCCAGAATTTAGCTGGGTTAGAGTAGGAATTCGAGACTAAGTCTAAAAAGTTATCAGATTTAGCCTTCCTCACAGCTGCAGTAGTTCTATTTCTAAGTTGTCTGAAGGAAAGCCAGTCTTGCGTATCCCCAGTGCGTCTAGCACGTGACCACGCAGAGTTCCGCTCAGAAAATAATGCTGACAGCTCACTTGAGAACCACGGTGCCACCCTATCCTTAATCCTAGTCCTTTTATAAGGAGCATGTTTATCTACAAAGCAATTAAATGTCTTTATAAAAGAATCCAGTGCAGTTTGCACATTATCAGACCCTGCTAAACATAGACTATTATTAGTAGCAATGTTCTCCAAAAAGGTTTGGGGGTTAAAGATTTTAAGATTTCTCCTTTGAACAATACGCGGTCTTGATTTCAGCAGTTTTGTGGATCTAACACAGACAGTAGGACAATGATCACTAATGCCTAAATCAAAAACACCACTAGCAGAGATCCTGTCACATCTGTTAGAAAATATTAAGTCAATGAGAGTGGATTTAGCATGATCTTTAGGGTTTGGTCTAGTGCGCTCAGTAATCAACTGAGTAAGGCAGAGGTTACCACTCACCTCCTTCAGGTAACTAGAAGCAGCATTTCGCCAGTCCAAGTTAAAATCACCCAGCACTAGCATCTCTGAATTAGAATATAATGACAGTATATCCATAATTTTATCAGTAGCACTAGCCTCAGCTTTGGGAGGCCTATAGACACCAATCAAAACTAAAGAGTTACAAGGCCCCAAATCGACCTTCAGCACAAGTAATTCGAAACACTTTGGAACTGTGATGGTATTCAATACTGAAACAGACAAACAGGATTTTACATACATTGCAACACCACCCCCTCTGCCAGCTCTGTCGCTTCTATATAAATTATAGTGCTGTAAAGCTGCAGATGAGTCATTGTCAGATTTTTTTAACCAGGTTTCCGATAAAACCAGAACATCAGGATCAGCCTGAGATACTAAAATGTTCAGATGGTCTAACTTATGTTGTTGAAGGAGGCTTCGTATGTTTAAATGGATTAGGCCAAGCCCTTTCCTATCCTTGAAGG
>NC_140173.1:79901225-80078725 GCF_963971535.1 Notolepis coatsorum
CCTGTCCCCACCTTCATACACCTCCTTCATACACCTGTCCCACCTTCATACACCTCCTTCATACACCTGTCCCCACCTTCATACACCGCCTTCATACACCTGTCCCCACCTTCATACACCTCCTTCATACACACCTGTCCCCACCTTCATACACCTCCTTCATACACACATGTCCCCTCCTTCATACACCTCCTTCATACACACTTGTCCCCACCTTCATACACCTCCTTCATACACACCTGTCCCCACCTTCATACACCTCCTTCATACACACCTGTCCCCACCTTCATACACCTCCTTCATACACACCTGTCCCCACCTTCATACACCTCCTTCATACCAGCCCACTCCTTCATACACCTCCTTCATCCACACCTGTCCCCACCTTCATACACCTCCTTTATCCACACATGTCCCCACCTTCATACACCTCCTTCATCCACACATGTCCCACCTTCATACACCTCCTTCATGCACACCTGTCCCCACCTTCATACACCTCCTTCATACACACCTGCCCTCTCCTTCATACATACCGGCCCACTCCTTCATACACCTCATTCATGCATACTGTATCTGCTCTCTCCTTCATTGACCTCCTTCATGCATACCTGTCCCCACCTGCATACACCTCCTTCATGCATACCTGCTCTCTCCTTCATTGACCTCCTTCATGCATACATGCTCTCTCCTTCATTGACCTTTCTCCCTGCCATCTCCGTCATACACAGCCTGTAATCACATGGATGGGGACATTCTCATTACCTCTTCGCCATCATTACATAGATACCATCCATTTCCCTCTGCCATATAAGGTGCAGTCTACTTTGTCCTAAGGATGATGACGACCGCATTGAAAACGTCCAGCGTGGCGGTTCTGCAGAGTTGAATAATGGCCACCTGCTGTACGTGGAGCAGCAGTGGACTGCAGTAATTACAATAGAGCCAGATCCAGCTCTACAGGCCCAGAATGTTAATGCTTTATCGTCCCCTGGTGCAGAGCGGAGCAGAAGTGGCTATGCGTATGACGGGGAGAGAGATAGAGAGGGGGGGGGGGGGGGTACTACAGACAGAGTTCAGTTGCGGGTTGGCAGGTAGGGGTCCTGTTTCATCCACAGCCAATGGGGAGCGTGATTGGACTGCTATTTATAGAGCAGTGCCTTCTAGGAATCCCAATCATGTTTAATGTCAAGCAACAGGCCACTGTGTTTGTGACCGTGAACACCAAGCAGGCAATATTACACAAAGTCCAATTATATAGCACACAGGTAACGTTGCCTTCAGTATAGTGAAGTAGAAAGCAGAGGTGTGAGGAGATCATCCTCATACCTAGCCTAGCTTAGCACAAATAAATGGAAGCGAATGCGTAGCATCTTTTACCCTGGTAATACCTACATTTACCTTTTATACATGATTTTCCCACCCGCTGTAAAGTACAGATGTTAACAAGTACACAATCCCCCTTCAGGTGATAATAAAGTTCTCCCTTATCTTATCTAAAGGAAGCCCATTTGGTTGACACAGAATTAGGAATTAGGCGTTCAGTGTTTAGGCACCTTTTAGATTCAACAAACTACAACAAACAATCAAATTAGTCTCACTCATTCCACTGCCCCATTCCGGGTATATAGTTCATGCTAATCTATTTGAAATATCCTCTAGCCTGTGTGTTTCTGTTGTTTATTTGTACAATTGTATTATCCTCCCCTTCCTCTCCCCTCACACCCTATTCTTTGTTTCACCTGAACCTAATGTCTTTGATTAGCAATGCTTTAACAATAAATGTGTGTATCAACCATGAGGATTTGACCATGTGCATAATTAAACTCTCCAGTTCCACTACCGCTGGCACCATGGTAAAACTGAAATGAACATCATACTACCAGAAAGGTAGCTAGTACTGTGCTGTATACTGTATACTAGGACAACCCTGCCCTAATGACTCTTGTTGTCGTACTATCTTCTCTCCCCATCCATCCTCCTCTCTCTCACACCCACTGGAGTGTACAACCCTCCCCACCGCCGTGTAATCCAGTGGTGCTGTTTTCTGTTCTCTTGGAGAGTATAAGCAGCTCCCAGTCCTCTAATCCATCCTGGGGCCTTTAAGTCCCCCCCCCCCATTGTCTCCCCCCTGCTCTCTCTCTATCTATCTCTACTTGCACTACATTTGTGTGTGTATCTCTTCTCTCTCTCTCTCTCTCTCTCTCTCTCTCTCTCTCTCTCTCTCTCTCTCTCTCTCTCTCTCTCTCTCTCTCTTTCTCTCTCTCTCTCTCTCTCTCTCTCTCTCTCTCTCTCTCTCTCTCTCTCTCTCTCTCTCTCTATCTCTCTCTCTCTCTATCTCTCTCTCTCTCCCCATCTCTCTCTACACCCCCCTCTCTCCCCCACTCTCTCTCTATCTCTCTCTCTCTCAAACCCTGACTGGAATGCTAAGGCTACGGGTAATCTGTATTCATAATGGTATCAACCATGCTCTCCTATAGCCGACTTGAGTTTTACCACTACAGTGGTTACAGATTGTTTAGCCAAATGGAAAGCCATGGCATATCCCATCTGTGAGCTGGTGACTTGCAGCTACTCAGACAGAGAGGCAGACAGAGATGGGCTCCCCTCTCCTGGGCTGGACAGCTGTGCTTTGATAATTCATGAGGGCTTGATAAGAAACTAAAAGCCTGCTCTTACCTGGACAAGAATCAGGAGATGGCAGATAAGAGAGAAAGACAGAGAGGGATGGGATATATATATATATATATCTATATATTTGTTTCCTTTTTTTTATCACATATTTTTATTTTATTTTTCAAACATGAAACAAAAACATATCACAACACAATAATAATAATAACACACAAAAAGACATCCCAAGACATTAACTTAACACAACATGACAAGACAATAATTGAGACAGACTGTACAGTGATTATCCCGAGCCCCTTCCATCACCATAAACAGCAGCCACGATCCCCAACCCTCGAGGACCCCGAGTCCGGCGCCCAAGCGAGTCAAAGCATCAGCCTCTTTAACACCACAACCCCCCCCCCCCCACCCACCCCGAGCCCGCGACCATCCGACCCAAAGCCAAGGGGGCCCAGAACATACACATAATCAATTATGCAAAAACACCAAAAAACGAGCCGGCTAAAATGAGTCTTTTCACATGTGTAGAGGTCAGTAATTGAGAGACATCATTCAATAACAGTACAGAAGGAAGAACAGGTATAGTCAGAGAGAAAATATCTGAGAGCTGAGAGGTAACATTTTCCCAAAAGAGCTGAACAGGAGGACATTCCCAGTACATATGCATAAATGCTCCAGTGGTACCGTTTGGACACAAGGTACATCGAGAGTCAGGTTTGAGACCCATTCGATTAAATCGTCTAGGGGTCAAATAAGTCCTGTGAACAAAATGTTGATGAATATGTTGGTGATCTGGGTTGCGTGAGGATAGCCGAACATTTTCCCAGACTGCATCCCAATCAAAATCTACATCCAACTCCAGGACATCCTTTCTCCAAATCGTATCCAGGGGGATGTCTTTATACGAGGACATAAGTAAATGGCGATAAAAGTCAGAAACGAAGCCTCTCGATGTCTCTTTGTCATAAAAGAATTTGTGAAAACGGTGATGCACTAGTGGAACGTCCCATGAAACGCCATGAGCCTTCAGAGCTGCTCTTATTTGTAAATAAAATAAAATGAGGTTCCGGGGAGATCATATCCGTTGGATAGATCCTGGAAAGAGCCGAGACCAGAGTTATCGAAGATATCCCCCAACGTGTGGATGCCTTTCTTTTCCCATCTAGGGTACCTAATAGGTTGTTGTCCAATAAGGAGTAAATTGTTATTAAATAGAGGGGAATGTGTGTGCCATTGATGGCGGTTAGTACACACTTTCTGGGTGTCACGCCAAGTCTGGATCACATGTGTGATAAGAGGGCCAAATCGTAATTTGCATTGCTTAATTGATATGTTGGTATACACAATATCCTGAAGTCTATATGGGGACACCATCTTCTACTCCAATGGTCGCCAAGACACGGCTGCTTGAGCGTCAAACCAAGTGACCAGAGGTCTCAGAGAGAAAGCTTGAAAATAATATTTAAAGTCTGGAAATGCTAAGCCCCCATCGAGTTTACTCCTTTGGGCAGTGGATCTCTTCAAGCATGCGCGTTTATTGTTCCAAACGAATTTATATGAGGCAGAGTGCAATTTCTGCCAGTAACCAACAGGAGGAGGTAACGGGAGCATGGAGCTAATAAAGTTAATTCTGGGTAAAATATTAATTTTAATTATTGACGCGCAGGCTTGTAATGAATTTTTTTATTTTGACCGACCTGTTGAAGTCATTCGTAATCCTGTCACCCAAGCTGGAGTAATTATACCTTACCGTCTGGCTAATAGTGGGGAATATTTCAATCCCGAGACATTTAAACTGCTCCACCATAAGTATGTTTGCAGGTAGGATGGTAGCCTTCGCAGGCTCATTAAGTGGAAGAAAAGCAGATTTTGGCCAGTTGATCTTAACACATTGGCGGCCACTGGGATGCGTCTAATATCACTCTAGACGACCAGCATATGTAAACAGACTTGGGGCTGTTTGTAGAGCTAAATCTATACTTTATAGTATTGCTATCTGTCCATTCTCATTCTCAATTGAGACCATAAACCGTCCCTTCAAAATGGCTTAAAGAAAAAAAAATTCATCAATACGTTCTCATTTTATAGCGCCGTGAATATAAGCGTTATACGGGATTCCGGCTAGGATATTTCCTGGAAGGCGAGATAAAGGGCTAATAGCTACTAACGTTATATCCAATGGCATTTCCGTTATACATAAGCTACAGTTAAAACTCAAACTGCATATGATCGGCACGATCCTCAAGCATGTATGCATGAGGGGGGGGGGGGGGGGGCGGGGGATGTAGTTTATTATTATTGATTACCAATAACCGTGTTCATCTAAGTAGCCACATACGATGCTCGCCTGGTTGAGTATCATAACAAGGCCCGATCGGGCTTACGTGAAAAAGATCTTACCATGAGCCGGTTGGATCCCCCGAGCATTTCCCTGTTATTGATCGCCATCTGGTAGATCGATATGTCCATTGGCTGATGATAAATCCCCTTATTGCATAGTGAAATCCGTGATCCAAAACGTATTCCAAGCTACAGGCTGCACATCCAGAATCCAGCTAACTGGAACCTCCATTGAAAGTAAAAAAAAAGAATGCACCGTTCAGCCACAGGGTACACTGCATTATCGCGACAGCGCCCCTAAGAGGATCTGGCCGGTAATGCACTTTGTCGAATTCAAAGAGTAGGGTACATCTGCAGTGCAGCTCGGCGACCTTGAATAGGTTATTCAAATGGAATAAAAGCCAAAACAACTTGCCACGGATATATCCGTCCTTCGGTCCTTTAAGCATGGATTCGAAACACGGATATATACGTGGCCCGTCCCGATTGTGTTAAAGCTGGACAGGCTGCCAAACTCATCTATCATGCTGAGAAGATGAGGAAGAGAGACGGAGGGATTCTGCATAAACAGGAGTACATCATCTGCGTATAAGCTGATATGGTGATGTGTGCCGTGAATTGAAACAGGAGATATAATTTGGGATTGTCTTATGTATTGAGCTAGAGGTTCGACGGATAACGCGAAAAGTCTGGGACTAAGAGGACAACCCTGTCTAGAAGAGTGCGAGACGGAGAAGAGTGGTGAGCAGAACTTCCCCGTTAAGATCATGGCAGAAGGCCCTGTGTAGAGAACTTTGATCATATGAATGAAACCCTCACCCAACCCCATCCTTCTAAGAACTGCCCACAAGTAAGACCACTCCAATCTGTCAAATGCCTTCATTGTGTCTAATGACATGACCGCTGTAGGGACTGCAACATCCTTGCTGGCATCATTCACGTGCAGTAACCGTCTGATGTTGTCAGTAACCAGACGGCCTCTTATGAAGCCGGTCTGTCAAGTCAAGTCAAGAGTTTTATTTGTCACGGCATACAAGCATACAGTGAAATGCGGGGGGTCATGCCCGCAGCGATTGTGCAATAATACAAGTAATAAGAATAGGAAGAGAATAGACATTTGTGCAATAATACAAGTAATAAAAATAAGACATAACAGGTTTAATGTACATAATTTTTACAAAAAGCATGGTAAGACATGCTTAGGTCCTGCGATAGTGCAATACACTGTCTGATCAGGGTGAACTAGAGATGTCATATGCTTTTGCAGTCGGGTGGCTAGAACCTTGGCATATAGCTTTAGATCGGCTCCGAGGAGACTTAGGGGCCTGTAGCTGCCACACTCGGTGGGGTCCTTCTCCTTCTTGAGTAAAATAGATATAAGCGCCATATTGACATCTCTGGAAAAATTGCCCTCTTTGATTGAGTGTAAAATCATTGAGAGTAATAAGGGACCGAGTACATCCCATAATGCAAGATAGAGTTCTGGTGGAATGCCGTCCCATCCGGGAGCCTTGCCCCGTTGCATATCCGCAATCGCCTCTCTAAGTTCAACCAGCGCGATAGGTGCCGCTAACAGCTTAGCACTATCTTCCGAGATCTGTGGTAGGTTGATTTGATTAAGAAAATCATCCAGCTTGGTATGATCAAAGACCACCTCTGACTTGTACAGGTTGGAATAAAAAGAGCGAAATGTATCATTAATCTTTTTGGGGTTGGTGGTTACCTCCCCCTGTTGATTCTTGATGGAAGGGATATCCGCAAATTGCTCACTGGCACGTATCTTCATAGCTAGTAGGTGACTAGGCCTGGAGCCGTGAAAGTAGTAGTGCTGTCTTGTTCTGTGCATCTGAAATTCAGATTGTTGTCTTAAAATGGAGTTAATCTTTTTTTTCACTACCTTAATTTGAAGCTCCAGTCGACTAGAGTAGTTGTGCTGCAATGAAGAGATCAACGTGGCATGAATCTTTTCCAATTCCACCAGCTTAGAGAGACGTCCCTTGCGGAGATTAGATGCAAAGTGAGTAGTGTTACTTCTGAAAAAACCCTTAACCGAATCCCATTGAATTCTGGGGTCAGGCGGCGTAGCGGAGATTGCGCTCATCACCAATGCAAGAGGCTGCGGTCTCGACTCCCAGAGTCAGCATTGCTTGAGGCTTGGGCTGATCGTCATATACTAACTCGTTTGGCTGGGTTAGGGGGAGGGCAAGTCATGGGTGGGAAACTGGCGTTGTGGACAGCGACACCTACAGGTCAGGTCTGGGCGCTTGCTCAGCGGAGGCAGGACTTGATGAAGGCAGCGTGACCTCCCACGCGTTACACTTCACCAATGAGAGTCCTCGCTGCCAGGTGAAAAAAGAGTCACTGGCTGTCGCCGCACGTGTCAGAGGATGCGTGCGGATGACTTCAGGGTTCCCTTGTACCGACCAGTAGGAGAACATGCTCACAACAACCAGGTAGGGGAGGGGGGGAATTGGCACAATTACTAAAAAACAGAAAAATTGGAGAAAGAGAGGATATAAAAAATTAAATAAAAATAATTCTGGGGTCCTGTACCGAGCCAGTATTAAATTGCAGGAATTCAGTGAGCTTCTCTTTAAATTGCAAGTTAAACTCTCCGTTTTTCAGTAGTGTTTAGTTAAAGCGCCATCTAGGGGCGCGGGACGTTATTTTACTGAGTGAACCCTTGAGGAGGATACCTTTGTGGTCTGAAAGTGCAATTCGCAATAAGTCAACATCAAAGCTGTCAAAGAGACGTGGGGAAGAAAAAACATAATCAATTCTGGAAAAGGTCTTATGTCTCGACGAGAAGGAGTAATCTCTCCATCGCCACATATGAATTACCCCTGTGTCCTTAGACCTGGCCTGTAGGGCTGTAGTAGCTTGCTTCTGATCAGAGGTTTCAGCGTGATTGGACCTATCAATCAATGGATCCCAAACTGCATTAAAATCAGCTCCTACTATTAATGAGTAATCAGGTAGTTTCAACATAGTTACAGTGAGTACAGCATAAAAGTTAGCGTCATACAAATTAGGGGCGTATGCCGAAATCAGTGCAATTTTCCGGTTAGAACATTCTATTTTAGCAATAGTAATTCAACCATCTGCATCAGACCACACATCTAACAGTTTAATATTCAAATTTAGCTTCGCTATTATGGCTACCCCACGGGCCTTGGTGCTAAAAGAAGAACAACTTATGTTATGATAAAATCTATTTGCCAGTCTTGCGTTATCCTCCAATAAAAGGTGCGTTTCACTGAGTAAAGCAAGCTCCACTTCCTTCCTTTTTAGCCACATTAGTACACTTGTGCATTTATGCGGTATATTGAGACCCCCTGTATTCCAGATCAATATGTTCAAATTAGCCATGGTCTAAAAAGGCTGCAGTATGACTGAATGTAATTTGTTTGGAGTAGAACACCATAATAGATACATATCCACTTGTTAAGGTCCTATTGAGTTCCGAGCGTGAGCGTGAAAACAAAAATAAAACAGAGCGAGTCGACTGGAAAGAAAAACAAAAAACAACACAACCCCCCCCCCCATCAGAATACTTGTCCGGTATCGATCAAACATCAGTTGGTCACCCTTGACCGAGCACAGCAACAACATTATGTATCTTAACCATACCAATAACTTGTAAGGTATATTGTAACAATTTAGAAAAAAGGAACCCACTTCACTCAACTGAAAGAAGAAATATATGCAGAGTTCAATGCAAAGTTTAAAGTCCAGACGATAAAAACAGGTGCATTAAAGCACAGCTCGTCTGAGTTAAACTTGAGAAAAGGGCAACATGCTTACCCGTCGTTGAGATAATACAGTGGAGACAAACCTTGAGCGTTATCATTCAGCTGGAGCAAAAAGTCATAGTAGGCACGTGGCAACGGCAATGTTAGCTAGGAGAGCTGGACAACCAGCACGCCCCGAGCTTAGCTTAATCGGGCTCAAGGCCTGTTATATCCTGATTCACATAGGCAGCTCCGCCGAGAAAGGACCATCCCCCTCGACCGGCAGATACGTTAAAACATAGTTTGTTTGAGTGAAACTTGTGAAACACAGTTTGTCCAAGTCCAACTTGAAAAAAGACAATATGCATAACAGTCTATGCGAAGTTCAATGTTCAGACAATAAAAAGGCAAAAGCGTTAAAAAGCACAGGTCGTCTGAATTATACTTGAAAATAGTCAGTGTGCATACCCGTTTCTGGAATAATACAGCATAGATAAACCTTGAGTGTTACCGTTCTGTTGGTCCGAAAAGCTGCGGTAGGCGAGTGGTAACGATAGTGTTAGCTTGGAGAGCCGGAAAGTTAGCATAGCTCGCGCTTAGCATACCAAGGCTCTGAGGCCTGTTACTCCCTGATGCCCGTTGCCTGCTCCGCCGGGGCCGGCTCTCCATCCTCGGCCGGGGGGGGCGCTGTGCCGCTTCGAAGGAAACTCTCCGCCTCGGACGGCGACGTGAACAGGCGGTTGCAGGAGACAACTCCGCGGCCCATCTTGATCTTCAGAGTCGCAGGGTATAATAGGTAGACCTCGATGCCCTTCTCACGAGCAACTCCCATAGCCTTAGAGAAGGCCCTGCGACGTATAGAGACGGATGGAAACCACTGTGGAATCATCTTTTCAAGGTACTGAATTGGCGCATCGTTTTCAATGTTTTCGGGGCAAGCCGTATATTCTGATGTTGCACCTTCTATTCTGGTCCTCTAGGTCAGCCATCTTATTTTCGTCAACCTCATTTAATGTTCCAATCTTGTTCAGTATTTGTTTAGCCATATCTACGAGGTATAATGTGAGTGTATGTCATAAAAGCCAGGACATATCTGGACATATAAGACATATGTATCATGTTTCTTTTTTTGTTGGCTGGGTTTGCATGCGGATTAAGGGAGATGTCAATCTGTTTTTTTTTTTTATCCACTTTTTCTCCCATTTTTCTATATTTTTCTCCCATCCCAATTTCGTATCATCCAATTCAACCCTCCCCTGTCACGAACGCTGTTTCTTGCCTCCCACAAGCCGGCTGCAATGTGGACTAAGTCATACATAGCACAAGTCCCCTCCGGTACTTGAGGTAACAGCAGTCGCATCTTTTCACCTGCGCAGCTCGATCTCTCAGTGTCGAGGAGTAACGCGTGGGAGGCTCACGCTGCCCCCGACACTTCCTGATTCTACTGCGCAGGCGCACCAACCGACTTGTAGGAGTCGCTTGTTCACAACGTTCGATCCCCACCCTTCAGTTTTCCCTCCCCGTAATACGGCCAATGTGTATTACTGCGGACGACCAGCTAAACTGAAAACAATGTGGAGAGCTGGATTCGAACACGCGAATCCTAGCGTCTCCACACTGGTGGCGAGTGCCTTGCCCACTACACCACCTAGCCGCCCCGGGAGATGTCAATCTGTTGTCGACGGTGGTAGTACAGGCGCAGTACATTTAGCTGTAAAAGCCCAATCAAGCTCAATAGCTTCTGTAACACGAACGCAACTACTCTACTCTACTACTGTACGATGCCATTGTTGTTGTGATGTGGGAGTTTGCACATGCGGGGTAAGGGAGAGGTGGGCTATCGCATCAACGGTTCAGAAAAAGACTTGTATCGCTTGTAAAGACGGCGATGCAAGGGGAGCGTCTTCAGAATTGCGCACTCTGGGAGGCGGTTTCAGAAAATAGCGTCGTCAGGCTGCCAGAACACAGTTCTGTGTGGATGAAAGGTGCATACGATAAAATACTTTGACTGATACGACCGAAATCGGTTTCGTCTGGACATGGCCTAAGAGAGACAGGCATACAGACAGACAGACAGACAGACAGACAGACAGACAGACAGACAGACAGACAGACAGACAGACAGACAGACAGACAGACAGACAGACAGACAGACAGACAGACAGACAGACAGACAGACAGACAGACAGACAGACAGACATGCAGACAGACAGACAGGCATACAGACAGACAGACAGACAGACAGACAGACAGACAGACAGACAGACAGACAGACAGACAGACAGACAGACAGACAGACAGACATACAGACAGACAGACAGACAGACAGAGATGGATGCAGAGATAGAAATAACAAGAAGAAGGGAGTCGAGACAGATGGCGAGAGAGAGGCAGCGAGAAATAGATGGAGAGAGAGAGAGAGAGAGAGAGAGAGAGAGAGAGAGAGAGAGAGAGAGAGAGAGAGAGAGAGAGAGAGAGGGTGCAGGAAATGCTTTCTTCCAAGAAAGCTCAGGCAGACACCATAGAAAGTGTTTATATCACTGTGAAGGCTGAACACAATATCCTATCATGCAGGAGTGTGTATGAAGTGGAAACATCAATATCTCTACAGACACAATACATTTTGCACCAACGGAAGCACCACCCTGACTATAAAGGATACATCCTTGCTGAAAAGAATACAATAAAATAAAAAAGTACAATTGGGTTATTCTGTAAATTTTTGGCAGATAGTCCAAATGTACTCTGTTACTCTGAAGGTATTATTTAATTCAGTTGAAAACATTTATCTGTACAGGGAGAACACACTGTCTGAGATCCGGCTCTATTCAGCTCTGTTGGATAACGGACAGCAAAGATTTTCCTGAGCCTGAATTTCCCCAAGGGGATCAATAAAGGAATATCTTATCTTATCTTATCTTAGATGAGCAAAAAGTACAGTGAACACACAAGCAGTGAAAACACAAACAAATGACACTTCTGAAAAACAGGAGAATGTTTCAAATACATTAGCCTGAGCTCATTTGAACGGAACAGTGGAGTGAGTGAGACTAATTTGATTGTATCATGTAGTTTATTGAATCTAAAAGGTGCCTGAACACTGAATGCTGATTTTCCTAATTCCCTGTTAACAGAAAAGATAATGTTATTACCACCGGAGCGGGAGTTGTGTCATTGTCAGCGTCTGCACTCAACAGCGTGGGGAAGTAATGTAAAGAGAAAAAAAAGTGTGGTGGGACTCAATAAAAAAAATTAAAGAGTAACAGAGGTTTGAACACACTGAAGTAAAAAGTTGTGTGTACTCACATTTCTGTTTATTGGTTGCCAGATGCCTGTTTTATGATAATATTTTAATTTTATATTTTTTTAACCTTTATTTACCCAGGGTAGGTTCGCTGAGCATGGATGCTCTTTTTCAGCTACACCCTGCTTCACATTCATACAGTTGCATTCACACCTGGGAGCTGCCCAGTACAACCACAGTCTAACACCATTGGCCATTGAGCAACTCCACTGGAGCAGTTGGGGGTTTAGTGCCTTGCTCAAGGGCACTTCAGCAGTTGGTGTTAAGGGTATGAGAGAGAGTTATTAATTCACTTCCCCAGCCCAGGTCCGGGGGGATCGAACCGGCGACCTTCCGAGTCAAAACAAAGGACTTCCTCGTCCGAATGGCTTGTCAAATGACGCTTGCAGGATGTTTCGTCTTCTAACTTGAGACCCGAAGCACGCAATAGGTTGAGTGGGGTGACGATCGTAAGGCGGCACATTCAACTGTCCAACAATGTATTGGTTGATCAGTGAAAACGCAGCCTGGAGCCGACAAACGAGAGCAAAGTGCTGCGACGTGCAATAAAATGCGTAATTTCTTTTAACATAAACATTTTTCTGTAGTTAATTAATAAAGTCCCAGCCCTAAAACAATATAATGTGATAAAGTAAACAGGTTAAAGAGATAAAAGCTCAGTATTTGTATTTACATGCCAACATGTGTAAAAGATTTAGACGAAATAATAGCAATACCTTGTCTTATAGGGACTGCTACCTTATTTCATTGAACTGAAAGTATGTCCCTGATGGCTGGTGGCCATATTCACACTCATTTACTTTCAATAACATGAAACTAAATGAATGTGTACAAAACAACACAAAAATAGTTTTTGGATGTGTGTGAGATTATGTGCTTGTGAAGTGCTAAAGCATCGAAGAGATATAAAAGTATTCAAGGTCATGTTGCAATGAAGAAGAATAGAAGAAGAATGATCTTTATTGTCATTGTTACAGTGTTACAACAAAATTTTAAATGCAGCCCTAGGTGCTAGCCATCACACAGTCCTAGATCATAAAAACACAGTATTAAATATAAAAATAAGAGTAAGGCATAATAGACATAGCATAAATGTTACAAAGGGTCAGATTAAACCGAATATATATATTTATTGCTTGATATTTGTATAATATTTGTATATCGTTTGATATCCCTTGTATGTTGTTTGTATATATACACGGAATATCCCTTTACCTGGGTACAAACCAGACCATAATATTCGCTCTCCTATTGGACAGCGACCCCTAGGCGCCAACGACCATACCCTCAACGGCAAGTTCAAAGGCAACTCCAGGCATGTCTCAACATGCCCAGGGTTTGCGCAGTAATACGAGACAGAACTGAGGTTGGCACTAGATAATTCACCTTACGTATAAATACGGCGCAGGTGTACACAGCAGCACTTGTCTTCTAAACCTTGATGCCTTCACCACGAGACAACGTGCAGTGAAGTGAGCAACTTTGCCTCTGAATAGAGCTTTGAGAACCGCGTGCGAATAGATTGCTAAAGTGTCAGAGTTTAACGCAGTATCGTTGAGTTCGACTTATTCTAATGTGAAGTAATAGTCTATCATTTATAGTGTATCGTGCGGCTACCGTTCTTCAGTGACCAGCATTACCACCGGTTCGTCGTGTATATAGCTAGTGCACTTATCCAGGCTGGGCGGCCTAAACTCGTGCCCCCACCCGAGGAGTCCTAGACGAGAACCGTTGGATATGTACACCGGAGAACCTACACCGGCGACTGCAGAACCTTTTCTGGTTGGATTATATTGCTTTGGTACCGTGACTGCTGGAGCAGAGAACCGTTGACCCCACTATCGTTTGGGATCTACCCCCCGTGAGGATCATCACTCGAGCCCGCTCTAGGAAGAGGCTGGCTAGCTGTCTTCCATGCTGTCGAGCATACTGGATTATAGCTGTTGCTTTGTCTACTGATCAAGGGAGTACTGCACTGGCTCCTGTATCTGGAACCTCGTATTCCTCGTTGACCAGACTTTGTACCTGAACATTCCTCTACCCCGGCCGGCCTTACACCCGGAGGGAACCCCCCAGTGTCTCCAGCTGGTACTAGTGTGCCCTATGTAATTGCTATGCCACAGGTGGCGTCAATTTAGACCCATCTTAGTATTCATACTATTCTCATTGACTTACGCTCTTGACTTACTTTACGTGTGTTCTTCGCCATACAAGCGCAAGCATAATTCTCAATCTGTAACCTAACGTTGCTTTGATATATAATAAATACCCTCTAAATAGTACTTTAGTGTCATTGCCGTATTCTTGTGTGGGTGTTCACCATATATATTCATGTACTGTATGGCCAGTAATTAAAGTACATAACTAGTAGTGGTTTAATATACCATACTCTTCAATACGTCAGGGAATTGTACCCCTCAGTTACAATAAACATAAACAGGGGGGTATAAAAGATAATTGCACTATCCCTTAGTGTTGTGTGTGTGTGTGTGTGCGTGTGAGTGTGGGGGGGGGGGGGGGGGGGGGGGGGGGTGCAGGGGAGATTGTTATTTAAAATGTTTGCTGAGTTTAGTGCACATATGAAAACTTAACTAAGTCTGTTAGTCCGGGTGGGCATGACACTGAAACGCCTGCCCGAGCGCAGCCGTATGAGGTGTTTGTTGCCCGGTGGTGTGGGTCCTTCAGTATTTGACTGCCTTCTTCAGACAGCAGGAGTTGTATAGTTCTTCCAGTGAGGGGAGAGGGCAGCCGATGATTTCTGGGCCGAGTTGACGACCCTCTGGAGCGCCTTCCTCTCTGCGGCTGTGCAGCTGAGGACCACACATTGATGCAGTAGGTGAGGATGCTTTCCACGGAGCAGCGGTAAAAGGACACAAGCAGGTCTTGTCTGAGGTGGTTGGTTCTCCAGGTCAGTCATCCTCCAGGTGGACGCCCAGGAATTTGATGGCCGAGACGCTCTCCATGCATCCCCCGTCGATGTACAGGGGCTGTATGTCGGTTTTCTTCCTCCTGTAGTCCACGATCATCTCCTGGGTTTTAGCTTATTCAGCTGCAGGTTGTTGATTTGCACAGGGCTGACAGCTGCTCTACCGCATCGCGGTACGCGGTCTCGTCACCTTTTGAGATACAGCCCACCACGGTGGTGTCGTCAGCAAACTTGATGATGGTGTTGCTGGGGTGGACTGCGGTGAAGTCGTGGGTGTAAATGAGTAAAATAGGGGACTCAGCACGCAGCCCTGGGTGATCCGGTGCTGAGGCTGATGGCTGTGGAGGTGTGGGGGCCTATCCTGACCCTCTGGGGGCAGTCAGACAGGAAGTCCTTGGACCACCGGCAGAGGGGATGGTTTAGTCCAAGATCCATGAGTTTGGGCACTAGTCTGTCAGGCAGGATGGTATTGAATGCAGAGCTAAAGTCCACGAAGAGCAGCCGTGTGTAGCCCCCCCCTCCAGATGGGACAGGGTAGAGTGGAGAGTTGTGGCGATGGCATCCTCCGTGGACCTGTTGGCTCTGTAGGCGAACTGGTGGGGGTCTAGTCCGGGTGGGAGGCTAGAGATGATGTGGGGCTTGAGTGTCTTTTCAAAGACCTTCATGGGTAGGGAGGTGAGTGCGACTGGACGGTAGTCGTTCAGGCAACTGATGGAGTCCTTCTTTGGGACCGGGATGATTATGAGGTTTTCAGGCATGGTGGGACGATGGCTTGGGACAGGGACTGGTTGAAGATCTTAGTGAAGACTCCCGTCAGCTGGTCAGCGCAGTCTTTCAGCACCCGTCCCACGACACCGTCCGGCTCCGCCGATTTCCTTGTGGTTCACTCCCTTCAGTGTGCGTCTCACCTCGTGCTCCGTGAGGATGATGCTGCTGAGGGCTGGTGAGTGTGGTGAGGCTGCTTCTGTCGGCACCGCCTCAGGGGTGGCGTTGATGTGCAGTGTGGCTGTTTCCGTCGGCCTCGCTTCGAATCTTGCAAAGAAGGAGCTCAGCTCCTCTGCCAGCTGAGGGTCACCCTTGTTGGCTGAGGAGTGGCTGGGTTTGTAGTTGGTCGTGAGTCTTCTGCACTAAAATTAAAAGCAGTTTTTCAAAAATCTAAAATGAGCAACCTGAAGAAACTGCCAGTCACTGGAGCGAGTGTAGTTGTTCTATGTAAGCCACAAAAAGTGATATCATTATATCCATATAAAACCCACACATCATGATCTCATAAAACAATGTAACAGAAAGTCATTTTCTGTTTAGTTTGTTTGTTGTTTCCTTTTTCTAATCGACGGATTTGCCTTCAAGCACTTGCAAAGAGATTCAATTACTGGATTCTCAACAGGCTGCTATATTTTACTTTCAAACGGATGCTTTTAGAAATATAATGCAATGGTTTGCTGCTCCCTTTTCATCTTGTAGGTTGACTGAATGGAGAACAGCGGGACAGGTGAAATAAAACAGTTGCATTTACATTTACATTTCAGTCCTTTTATCCAAAGCGACTTACAAGTTCCGTGCAACAGTCAGCAGGAAGGGTACAACTCTGGCAGCTAAGAGTGAGTGGTATTGTTTGTCAAACAGTGTTAATAATAATAATAATAATAATAATAATAATAATAATAATAATAATAATAATAATAATAATAATAATAATAATAATAATAATAATAATAATAATAATAATAATAATTTCTTAGATTAATAGAGAGAGAGAGAGAGAGAGAGAGAGAGAGAGAGAGAGAGAGAGAGGAGAGAGAGAGAGAGAGAGAGAGAGAGAGAGAGAGAGGAGAGAGAGAGAGAGAGAGAGAGAGAGAGAGAGAGAGAGAGAGAGAGAGAGAGAGAGAGAGAGAGAGAGAGAGAGAGAGAGAGAGAGAGAGAGAGATAATAGATGATTAAACAGCAGTTTACATCGTACTTTGGGTTTTGGATGACACTTTGATGGGATCAGGTGATTAAGGGAGCTGGGGTTCCTCTCTGTGATAAAAATAGTACAGGAGAAACGTAAATGCCCTAAGGAAAAGGAGAGAGCCTTTTTGGATTTTTCTTTTTTAAAAGTCTGTACCCTCTTGGATGAATGAGGAGTTCAGTGTGAATGGATTTTTATCATAATCAAATCAAATCAACACACGTTAATGTCCCCATGGGCCGGACACGTCTTCTTTAAACAAGTCAAGAAGAAACATCACAATAAATCAAGTTTATCAATAAGTCCAAATTGTTTTTAATAAATTAAATAAATTAATGCAACACTCCCAGACACCACATGAAGGTAAGGAAAAACTCTAAAACCTAGCAATAGGAAAAAATGCACCACAGGCAATGTGGAGGAGAGAAACCTTAGAAGGGCCTTCTTAGATGTCGGTGATAGTAGTGTTGCAATAAAACGGGCGAACAGTTGGTAAGCATGCACTCATATGTGTAATGAAACACAGATAAGTGCATGCAATAATAGCAACTGAACATTTATTTTGTAATCTTATTGTGCTTTTAGAGTTGTGTTTTTATGTTTTGTATGGCTATTTTACCGGCTGATGACATTTCATTGGTGAGTCTAGGAATGTAACCGATTTTCTGATTGGTCTGTTGTCAGTTGGCATTTTCCCTGTGGAGGCCATTTTTTATGGGTATTTAACATCCATTTTTCTTTCTTTGTCATGTAACCCTGGTGAAGGCATGTTGCCGAAACGCGTTGGTTTGAATTGTATGAATGAAGAGAGACTGGATACCTCTTTGGTGCCAGTGTTGACGTGACACTGTACCACATGAACAGGCACGTGCACACATAGAGGCCAAGGGGTGCTTGAGCACCTGCCTTTTTGAGCCTCATCAAAAAAGTGCCCTTTTTGAAAAAGAAAAATATATATATATATATATATTTTTTTTTTACCGTTACGCATAGGCTATACACTGCCCTTCCAACTGAAAAATTTCAGGATAGAATCAAAATATTAGGTAAAGAGAGAGAGATGCCCCATATTGCATTGCAGTTTGCACGGCCTCCTCAGCATGCCTCTCCGCGGACCTATATATTTTATGCATAGCGTGGGTGGTGATGATGATGATAGAAACCGCTGTGGCGCATACAGTTGAATGCTGGTATTACACTCATTGAGGGACACGAAGAAGTCAAGTCCGATGGGATTTGGGAATCTCAAATACAAATCGGGATTGGAATAAAAAATGCATTTATATTAAACAATACAGAATATACAGCACTTCTTGGGGTCTGTAGGGTAAGCACTTCCCCCCTGAACATTTATGGAGATGTATGGGCCTTTTAAGTCAGTGATAAAAGTGTCTTTCAAGGACAAGTGAGCTCCTGCACTGATTATTATAGTTCAATATTCAATATTTTATCACCAAAACCCCCCAAAAAGCATAAAAAGGGGGCCCCCCGCCTGAAAAGGGCCCTTAGAAATCGGGCGTGCGTGCTACACTCGCTCGGTTAATATATACACACAAGTATAGTGCCCTTTTCAGCCTTTGAGCACCTGCCCCTCTAAATTCCTGTGCACGTCCCTGCACATGAATATAACCCTGTAACACACCTGTAAGATCCTCTCTGCGGTGCCGTAATATGCTTTAGGCCCCAGTTGTGCCATGACTGCATGAGACACATCCGCCACTTGGTGCCATGGACACCCCTCATTTCCTTACTCCTTGTAACATGCTGTCACTTCCCATTACCGAGCATCAGGGTAGGGGATAGAGGAGGGCCTGACAGACTGAGATGGATTTAATAGATGACATTTTTATTGAGATGTGGTCCCCAGTCCCCTGTCACTCACTGTGCACTTATTCAGTGAGCTGCATGCATTTGCACGCACACACACACATGCACACACATGCACACACACGCACACACACGCGCGCACACACACACACACAGAGTCTAGCAATATGTCTCTATCACTCTCTCTCCCATCCTAGCACTGTATATATCTCTCTATATCTCTCTCTCTCCATCACTCTCTCTCTTTCTCTCCATTTCTATCACTTTGTCAGCCTCTCACTTCTTCTCACTCTGTCACAATACTATCCTTTAGTGTCGGTGTGTCTGTCTTTACCCTGTCTCTATTCCTGTGATCCAGATTAGATCTGGTCGCTCCCCGAGTGATGTGTCTGCCTGCCCCCGACATTAAGGACTCTGTTGTGGTACTAATGCTAACGATACTATAATTGCGTGGATTGAATATGGTCTGATTCTCCCCTTGTCTTCTCGCTCTGTTCTTCAAGCCAGGCCCCAAAGCGACAGGGTTGTTAGCAGCTAATTGTGGCAGAGCGACAAAAGCCTCAAATTGTGTTTGGCACCAGGGATTTAATGGGTCAATAAAAGTCTGTTTTACCTCCACTACCCTCCTGCCATCCTGCCCCCCTGCCCCGCCACCCAGTGCTCTTTCCCACCTTCTTTCTTCTCTTTTCATGCCACACTTCGGCTCAAGGACCGTTTCAATTAAGTCAATTGGGTCCTAATGGTGTGGGTTTTACATGCTTGGGCTTTGATTGCCAACTTGCCCTCACTCACTTCTTCACCAAATTTATACAATAAATTATAAATGCCTGATTTCCCTCTTTTCTTTTCTTTTTTGCTTTGTTGTTACCTTGATCCTCTGATCTCCTTCCCCTTAGCTGCTCCTTCCACTTAGCTGCCCCCCCCCCCCCCTCTGTTACAGTAAGCACATTGGGTTTCCTGAAAGGCGCTATACAAATCCAGTTACACCTTTGGATATTATGTCAGTCACAGTGTTCTGTAGTTTCCCCTTTGATATATGTCAGTGTTCTGTAGTAGCCAAGTCCAACAGCTTCTCTGTTACAGTGGGTGACAATATTGTCACAAGGAAATAAAAGGCAAATCTTTCCTGTGACAAAATGGCAACCAATGTAATAAAACAAGTCAACCAACAAACAAGATTATTGTACCGGATCTCATCTCTGGTAAACAAGAATACCCTGAATACTCTAACAGGAGCACTCATTCAAGGGTACTACGACTATGCTTGCACCTCATGGTACCTGTAGGAGCCATTATGATGGTGGCATATTATTTATTATTATTTGTAATATTATTATTGGACACCTGGTGGTGGGTTTTAGATTAGACAGCACTGGGCATGTATTTAGGGGGCCACAGGTGCTGTAATTAGTAAGGACACAGGTAGTGAGGAGCACACCGTTCTTACCAGAAGCTCAGCAGCTCAGCAGCCAGAAGCAGAAAGAAATACCAAATAAATATAGAATACCATATAATTGCTACAGAACCCACACTGGCAATAATTGAATGTACAACTGCAACTTCAGCAATAAACACCCCTAAACCTGAAATCACGACTGGACATCCATCATTGCTGTGTCTACTGCGTAAGATCACTCCCTACCATCCCTACTATACCATAAAATATAGTTTTAGGACTCGCAAGTTTGGCATTCTAAAACTAGAGCCATTGAATAAAGACCTGGCGCTGAAGGAGGATCAGCGCCCCCTGCTGATGGTGGGCATTGTGTTAAGCCCGGAGGCGTCTATTCTTTTACCAACGGATTTCCAGTTCCGCGTTCGCGTTATGCAATCTGATTGGCCACTGACGTTTCTGGTGCGATCTGATTGGCCACTGACGTTTCTGGTCATGTGACATGTGCGCCCAATCGCGTGACGCGCCCATTTCCGCCTCGAACAGCAGCAAACTACCTAACGCCTCGTTTGCTTTTGTTGTCCGCTAGCGCGAGCTCACGTTAGCTACTAGGCTACATACACTGAGTGTAGCGCAAGCTCACGTTAGCTACTAGGCTACATACACTGACTGTAGCGCGAGCTCACGTTAGCTACTAGGCTACATACACTGAGTGTAGCGCGAGCTCACGTTAGCTACTAGGCTACATACAGTGAGTGTAGTGCGAGCTCACGTTAGCTACTAGGCTACATACGGTGAGTGTAGCGCGAGCTCACGTTAGCTACTAGGCTACATACACTGAGTGTAGCGCAAGCTCACGTTAGCTACTAGGCTACATAATAATAATAATAATAATAATAATAATAATAATAATAATAATAATAATAATAATAATAATAATAATAATAATAATAATAATAATGCAGGACCTCTTTAGGGGGGTCTTTATTCGGCATGCAACAAACTGGACATGCAATTGGAGCGGCACACACACACCGGGATACACACACACACACATGCATTGTCTTTCCTCAGTCGCCGATGCGATTGAGTCTCTGCGCTTGACCCATCCCGTCGTCCTTCCCCCCATGGGCAGCCGGGAGCAGATAGGGCGTCAACGTGAGCCGCGCCCCGGGGACCAATCCAAGTGCTCCTGTCCATCTTCGTCAAGGACACCACAGCGTTAGCGATCTGTTGTTGTGCATGTTTTTCCATTGGGTTTATCTTATCGCGGGGGCACGGTGGTGTAGTGGTTAACATTGTCGCCTCACAGCAAGAAGGTCCAGGGTTCGATTCCCGCTTGGGGACCAGGTTTCCATGATGCCAGGTACCCAGGTGGGGTATCTCCCAGGCCTTTCTGTGTGGAGTTTGCATGTTCTCCCCGTGCTCGCAAGGGGATAAGATAAACCCAATGGAAAAACATGCACAACAACAGATCTCTAACGCTGTGGCGTCCTTGACGAAGACGGACAGGAGCACTTGGATTGGTCCCCTGGCGCGGCTCACGTTGACGCCTGTCTGCCCCCGGCTGCCCTTGGGGGGGAAGGACGACGGGATGGGTTAATCGCAGAGACGAATCGCATCGGCGATCCTACAGAGACAATGCATGCGTGTGTGTTCCGGTGTGTGTGTGTGTGTTGAGGATAATTGCATGCCAATTAAAGACCTCTGAGCAGGTCCTGCATTATTATAACCCTTGTAAGCACGGGGAGAACATGCAAACTCCACACAGAAAGGCCTGGCTACATACACTGTAGCGCGAGCTCACGGTAGCTACTAGGCTACATACACTGAGTGTAGCGCAAGCTCACGGTAGCTACTAGGCTGCCTCGCCTGTTTCTTTCACCAGTTAAGCTTAGGCACTCTTTCGAAGTTGGTTAAGGTTAGAGTTTGTCTTAGAGCAGGGCGATAGAACACCAGCCCTGATTCCATACTCTAACCTTAACCAACTTTGAAAGAGTCGCCTAAGCTTAACCAGTGATAGGAAATGGGCGCGTCACGCGATTGGGCGCACATGTCACATGACCAGAAACGTCAGTGGCCAATCAGATCGCAGAACGCGAACGCGGAACTGGAAATCCGTTGGTAAAAGAATAGACGCAGCCCGGAGCCCTATTTTCTGAAAATCCGCCTAAAATACATACCTAAGTAAATGGAAGATTGCTCCAATTCTACAAGGTCCATTTGCATGTTCTTGGTATCATGGTGTTCTTGGTGTTCTATCTACCTCAGTTGTAAAAAAAATATCAACTCTTAATATTTAATAAATAAATAATGTATTATTATTAATTATTACTTCATTAATATTATTATAATATTATTATTTATTATTTATTATTGTCTTACTGATGTAAAGCACTTTGAACTGTAATCCCCTGTATGAAAGGTGCTATACAAATAAAGTTATTATTATTATGTATTTATATATATATACACAGTCACACACATATCTTCAAATAAATGTTATGTTTATTTAAAAAAATATGTTTTACAAATTAACAAAAAATTTACACATATATATATTTAAATACAAAATAAATAAAGGTATTGCATTTGACTAAATAACAAGTATAAAACAAGGGTAAACAAACCACTCTAGCAGCAATTAACTATTCTGCTGATAAAAAAATATCTATATATTTAAATAATAAATAAATGAAAGTATTTTACAACTGATTAAACACACAAACAATCTAGCAGCAATGGACTACTCTGCTGCTGATGGAGTATTCTAGCAGTTATTTTTCAGAAAGATTAACATGTTCACTCTCTCTGGTAAGAGCCCGCTCCACACTCACTGTGTCCCCCGCTTTGGAGAACACCCGCTCTGCGGTATGTGGCTTGTTTACAGATGTCCGGTACCGGTCCCGAAATGACATCTGGTCATAAATCAATATTTTTCAGACTGTTGTATAAAAGTAGCGATTTCTTTTCCCAAACGTATTCAAGTATAAACATCATAAACATGTCACAATAGCATATAGAATGTATATTATCATCAATACGTTAGTTTAGCAATAGGTTAAAGGGGAGATGAATCGTTGAACAATATGAGCCTAGTTTGTTTGTTGTGTACCTTGGGTAAGACAGGGTCCTATAATCAAATGTGAAATCATGCATATTTGTCTGAAAACTCAAATGTAATTTCCCCGTTTTCGCCATGGGCGGCGCCATTTTAGAGTTAGCTAGAATGGATGGTGATGTCACCGTAGTTGTTGGGCTGGCTTCTGTTTTACACTGCTGGTTACCTACCGGAGTGTCTTGAAAGTCAGTCAGTAAATTGTCAACCAAATGTAACGTTACCTACCGAAGAAATATATATCATATAATTATACTTGTAGTTGTATTATCTGCGAGACATCGCCACCATGCAACAAGTCAAACAGCTCCACTGTCTGTGTGTATACTCTGCTTTGGTCAAATCACATTCAAGTATTAGGTATCAGTTGGGCGGCTGATTGGCGCAGTGGGCAGGACGCTCGCCACTAACGCAGGAGACGCTGGTTTCGATCCGGTGCGGCGGAAGCAGGAAGTAGCGGGGGCAGCGTGAGCCACTGAGAGTTCGAGCTGCTGCGGTGAAAAGATGCGACAGGCTGCCTCTCGTGTACCGGAGGGGACACATGATGCAAGGCTTCTGTCCTCACTACAACCGACCAGTGGGAGGCATAGTCTAGCAACGTACAAGACAGGGGAGGGAAGAATTGGACAATACAAAATTGGGATGGGAGAAAAATAGAAAATGGGGAGAAAAAGTGGATCAAAAAAAGTATTAGGTATCAGTTTCCTGTTTTTCCTCCCTCAATAATATTATGTTATTTATGTACGTTATCATTATGTAAACAAATCCACATATGGATTGTTTGCTGCAGCGTTTCTGAATGAATTGAAGCATTAATAAATAAGCAGATAATTAAATTAGATGTCCATAACATTTGTGTTTTTAGCCTAAATAAATATGAATTCAAGAACTTAACTTAACTTAAGACTATTTAATATAGGCTAAACACAGTGCGTAAAATATAGGCTATGCGGTGCGTAAAAAGCAACATGGCTATAGCCTTCTAAAACAATTGAATAGGCTAAACTTCGTTTTAACTTCTTGAATTCACATTTCTTTAGTTTGTAATAATGCAACTGCAAGCCAATGTTCCGAGACATATTACATTTAATTTGTTAGGCTATTTGAATAAACCGTTATAGCCCTAAATGGTGGATTCAAATAGCCTAACAATTACAAATATATAAATATGTCTCGGAACATTGGCTTACAGTTGCATTATTGCAAACTAAAGAAATGTGAATTAAAGAAGAAATATTGTGTCTACTACTAGGCTTGCTTAAATTGTGATGAAACAAAGGAGAATATGAATTATGATTTTTCTTTGCATTTTTTACAGTGAATAACACCATGCTAAAAATGACCAGACATGAAGAACTGCCACTGAGCTCGTTCAGTACCTTCTTGAGATCACGTGTACAACAAATCTAAGGAAATTAATAAAGGGAAGATGATTAAACAGAAGGTTTTGTAGATATAGTACTGAATTCTGCCATCCGGACCCATGCAATTTGAAATATTATTATAGAATATAGAATATGAGGCCTATAAATGACCTTATTATAGCCAACTCGCACATCTATGGATTGGGCCAAATCTTCTCTTTCAAATGGGAGAGTTCAATTTGGATTTAGTATCACCAGGTGTGCATGAAGAACAGAGAATGAAATCTACTGTATGTACAGTAGGTTTTTTATTCTTGTGATAGCTCCGCCATTTTTAAACAGATTTCAACACGGATGGTTGCTAAATGTTCACAATAGGGGACACAAACTAACTGCGCTCCAATTATGCCAATAACGTTCAGTTTTGTGGTATATAATCCAGAGAAATAAGAAAAATAGAATCGCTCATTGAGAGCTCTGGATGTCCTCTTCTCAAAATGACTACAATCGTCATCATTCAGCCCCCTACTCTTCACACTACTGACCCACGACTGCATACCAATACACAACACCAACCTCTTCGTCAAGTTTGCGGACGACACAACTGTGGTGGGGCTCATTAAAAACAATGACGAGTCTCACTACAGGGACGAGGTGAGCCAACTGATCACGTGGTGCGGGAACAACAACCTCATTCTCAATGTGGAGAAAACAAAGGAGGTTGTTGTCGACTTCCGGAGAGCGCACACCCAGCACCCTCCACTGACCATAGTGAAGTTCGCAGACGACACGGTGGTGGTGGGGCTGATCTCGGACAACGACGAGAAGGCCTACCGAGAGGAGGTTGAGGTACTGGAACGTTGGTGCCAGGACAACAGCCTGCTCCTGAACATTGGTAAAACCAAGGAGCTGATCGTGGATTATAGGAGAGGACAGCGTACGTTAATGCCAAGCAAGCAGTGCAAAAATGCTTCCGCATTCGTCGGATAACTTTCGGTCAAGTCTGACTTAAGCCGGACTTTCCCGTTCCCCGAAGCTGGATTGTCTAAATCACTATGACAACAGATCAAAAAGTTTGAGCCTGGTCGAGAGCAGGGTTTAAGTTCAAGTTAGCCGGATGAACCATCGCCACGCCCCCGCAAAGAAGTGACAGCGCGTTTCCTGAAATTATTCCCACAGTCTAGGATCTGCATTATACCATTCTGAATTACGTTTTTGTGCTCCATTCTTCCAGAGGGGGCTTTTGAAATGTAAAATAGACCCAAAATGCTGATACTAAATTCACTTTGTCCTAAATAATGCACGTTATATACCGTGGCGCTCGCTCGGTGCAACAACAACAAAATAAAGAATATTCTAAACACGGGTCTCTCGTTCATTAATGTATAAACAATGAATTTATCCCATCTGGCACAGTGGCGCAGCGGTAGTGCTCAATCCTGGCAACCCGGCGACCGGTGTTCGAAACCCTGTGTTTCCAATATAATTTTTTGGAATATAATATTAATGATTATACGCAAAGGTAGCCTAGTTTTAAGTTAAAATATTATAAATCTACATGCATTGAGGATGTCATTCTTTATATAGCTCTCAACGTGCACCAAATTGAATTATTCCTATATTGCAAAAAGAAGGAAAAGACTAGGTTTCGAACCCCGGTCGTCTGCGTGAAAGTCAAAAGAAGAACCCGTTACACCACAGTGGAGATTAGTAAAAGATCGACCATACATCAATCAATGGGTAAGAGAGCCGTATCGTTATTCTGTATAACAGTTTAACTAATTATTTTCGCTAGCAAGATCTCATTTGATTATTCAATCCAGCAGGCAAGTTTAAAGAAATATAATCTGATTGATTGAGGTAATGAGGGACTTAAAATTAGCCTATAGATAACGCATTTAACTTGTCGGCGAGGCGATTGAGCCGTACTGCAATATGTTAATAAAGTTTTAAATCAATTAATCAATCAATGCCGCTAGAGAATCAGGATCTCTGCTATCGATACGTGCTGGCTTTTCAAATGAAGCGGCCGCGCGCACTTATCCTGGGTCTCAAGTCTGGTTTGAGTTAACGAGACTGAATCCACCTTCGAGGAACAGGAAAATCCCGGCTTCAAACATCGGGTTAACTGAATCTGGATAATGGGACTCTTGATCGACTTAGTTGAACCAGGTACGGGGAATAGGGCCCAGGAGACACACACACCACTGATGATTAACGGGGCTACCGTGGACAGGGTGAGCAGCTTCAAGTACCTGGGGGTCCACATCTCAGAGGATCTGACATGGTCAACACACATAGACACAGTAGTAAAGAAAGCGAAGCAGCGCCTCTACCACCTGAGACAGTTAAGGAAGTTCAGAGTATCGGGGAAGATACTCCAGTCCTTCTACTCAGGAGCTGTAGAGAGCATCTTGACCGGAAACATCACTGCCTGGTATGGGAACAGCACGGCACAGGACAAGAAGGCCCTACAGAGAGTGGTGCGCTCAGCCGAGCGTACCACGGGTATTGCGCTACCTCCCCTGCAGGCTCTATACAACAAGAGGTGCAAATCCAGAGCCTGCAGGATAATGAAAGACCCCCACCACCCCAATAACAGCCTGTTCCAGCTGCTGAGGTCAGGCAGACGCCTGCGAACCCCAGCTACTAGGACGGAGAGGCTTAGGCTAAGCTTCTTCCCCCAGGCCATCAGAGCCTTGAACAATGAACATTGAGAGACACAGAAACTGAACTATCCACACACAAGCACACACAAGCACATACACGACACGCACGCTGAGCACGCTCACACACTAGCAGACACTTTAACACTCATGCCGCACACACGCACACTTATGGCCAGAGGAAAGGCCACTTTAAATTAGTATAACATCAGGAACAGTGTATTGCACTACTAAAGCTACCTAGCATGTCCTATATGCTCTGTAAATACTATGTACAGATACCGAGATGGCACACCATGTACCTGTTTATTGCACTGTTGTTTTTATTGGATTCTATTATATGTTGTACCACTGTATTTTTATTGGATTCTATTATATGTTGTACCACTGTATTGCACATCGTCGCGGGCAAGACCAGCCGCATTTCATTGTATACCTGTATGCCGTGACAATTAAAACTCTTGACTTGACTTGACTTGACTTGACCATCAACGGTACAGTGGTGGAGAGAGTGAGCAGCACCAAATTTCTGGGTGTGCACATCACAGAGGACCTCTCCTGGAACACCAACACTGCATCACTGGTGAAGAAAGCTCAACAGCGCCTCTACTTCCTCCGCAAACTGAGAAGAGCTGGAGCCTCAGTGCCCATCCTGTGCTCCTTCTACCGGGGCACCATCGAGAGCCTCCTGACCAGCTGCATAACCGCGTGGTACGGCGGCTGCACAGCATCCTGCCGCAAGACCCTGCAGCGCACGGTCAGAACAGTTGAGAGGATCGTTGGTGCCCCCCTCCCCTCCCTCCAGGACATCTCAATACACGCCTGGCCCGCAAAGCACTACGCATCGCGGGTGACTGAGTGTAGGGGTGGAGGAGGTCAGTGAGGTACTGAGGTGCCAGAGCGTGAATGGATTTGTAGGTGAGCAGGAGGGTTTTGTAGGTGATGCGGGATTTGATGGGGAGCCAGTGGAGGTGGATGAGGGTGGGGGTGATGTGCTGCCAGGTTTTGGTGCGGGTCAGTGTTCTGTAGTTACCCCTTTGATATATGTCAGTGTTCTGTAGTTACCCCTTTTGATATAATAATAATAATACACTTTATTTGTATAGCACCTTTCATACAGAAACTGCAGCTCAAAGTGCTTCACAACAGAAAAAAGACAGGCATAAAATGAGCACATAAAGTGCAGACATATAAAATCACAGTTTTTCCACATTGTTTTTGGTTTGATTCAGTTTTAAACAGGGGTGTGTTGCTCATGGTACGGGGTTGCACGCCGAGCAACCGGCTTTGTTGTTCTGTGAGCAGAAGCACGTGCAGGTCGTCAGGTGTGTTCAAATACGTTCTCAGATACATTCACACAAAACATGTCACTGAAATGTAGGGATGTCCGATATTATCGGCCGACCGATATTATCGGCCGATATCGGCAGTAAAATGTGATATCGGAAAATATCGGTATCTGTTTAAAAAAAGAAAAAACAATAACAATATTTGTTATATATATATCCAGTGAAATGATTAGTTACCTGAAATTATTCCGTTTTTTGGGGTGGGAAACCCTGAATATATCGGTATCGGTTGATATCGGTATCGGAAATTAAGAGTTGGACAATATCGGAATATCGGTATCGGTAAAAAAGCCAATATCGAGCATCCCTACTGAAATGTGTTCTGTACCGTAATGGATCTCGCTCGGCGTCACTTCCGCACTGTACCTCGCTTGTGCACACTCACTGAATAAAAATTCCACAATGTACCTTTACATCCCAATATTCATCTGACCACACCCCTATCAGCTTACCTTCATAAGCAGGTGTGTGGCCACCTACTCGCCTCCTTCTTCGCTTTCACCACAAGGAAGTGCCTTCGGTAGATCCCCACTTGACGAGGTTGTTAGGAGAAAGTTGGAAAACAAGAGATACGTTGACATCATATCTTTATTTTCTCTCTCACTATTTTTCGAGAAAATACGGCGATATTGTCTTCGTTACTGGAGTGTCTGGAAGATGATGATCATTCTACACCTCCACCGGTTTTTTCGTATTAGGAGTTCACGCCGCTGATATGCCTCCCAACTGCAGTCCTCCTTGCTGCGGCTGGATGGGGTAAAACCCTCCAGCAACACAGCTGGACTGTAGGACCCACCGACTGTTGTGAGAAGCGGTGGGTTCCAGGTTTGGTGAGTAATGTTTGCTTGCGAGCACCACTTGTCTGTTAGTGCTATGGGGGCTGCGTGAATATTAAAGGCAACCAACTTGTGTTCGGCTTTTCTCTGATTGGCCGCGCCCCCACGCGCAGGCAAGCGCAGCCGTCCCACGTCCCAAATTAAATCCAAAGAGCAAGCGCGGCAGCGCGGGCAACCAACTTGTGTAGTGTTGGGCTGCTGTTCCAACGCACTTGTGTTGGGCTGCGGTAGCAGTGGAGCGCTGCTGACTGATTATTATGTTTCGCGTTTTTATACAGTTATGAAATAATAAACACTGTTAGGACTCGCAATAATAAACACTGTTACGACTGTCTGACTCTTAATAATAAACACTGTTAGGACTATCTGACTCTTACTAATAAACACTGTGTTAGGACTATAAACACTGTTAGGACTATCTGACTCTTAATAATAAACACTGTTACAGTGTTAGGACTATCTCGAGTCACGCGTCACTACTGTAACTAGAAACTCTGGGTGTCACTGTACATCAGTAACGTTATTTCGCGTTTTTAACGTCAGCGCGGCGATGCGGTGGTTTGTCCCCGGCTAACGTGCACCGCCGCCGGCTCTACTCGGACCAGCTCCAGCAGCAGCGGCCGTTCCTCCGTTGTAGAACGAAGCCCTTCAATGACCGCGCTCTCATATTTTGCGAATGCATAAACTATATCTTAAATTATGGCTATGTGTCTAATATGGCTGTCGCTTATCAATGACTTCGCGACAGCCATATTAGACACATAGCCATAATTTAAGATATAGTTTATGCATTCGCAAATATGAGAGCTCTGTCATTGAAGTGGGTGGTGGCAGTGTAACAGCGTTCACCCTGATGTAAAGTAGCGATTTTTATTGTTTTGTCATGACAACCCAATTACATAATCCAACATATGTGTAAAGAAACAACATATTCCAGTTAACGGTATATTTTTTAATGATTCATCACGGTATAAATTAGGTTAACTGGAGCTGTGGAGGCTTCTTGCTGAAGAGCCAGCGGGGCGACGCGGTTGTTTTTTCCCCGGCTTGTGCGCCGCCCGCGGCTTGACTCGGTTCAGCGTTCACCCTGATGTAAAGTAGCGATTTTTATTGTTTTGTCATGAAAACCCAATTACATAATCCAACATATGTGTAAAGAAACAACATATTCCAGTTAACGGTATATTTTTTAATGATTCATTACGGTATAAATTAGGTTAACTGGAGCTGTGGAGGCTCCTTGCTGAGAGCCAGCGGGGCGACGCGGTTGTTTTTTCCCCGGCTTGCGTGTGCCGCCCGCGGCTTGACTCGGTTCAGCTCCAGCAGCAGCAGCGGCCGTTCCTCCGTTGTAGGAAGCCCTTCAATGACAAGCGCTCTCATATTTTGCGAATGCATAAACTATATCTTAAATTATGGCTATGTGTCTAATATGGCTGTCGCTTATCAATGACTTCGCGACAGCCATATTAGACACATAGCCATAATTTAAGATATCGTTTATGCATTCGCAAATATGAGAGCTCTGTCATTGAAGTGGGTGGTGGCAGCTTACTAACAGTAGCGATTTTTATTGTTTTGTCATGACCAAACATAATCCCAACATAGATAGGAGGTGTACTACTGTATGTCAAATGTCGGTCATGTGGTGGAAGAGTTTAGCACAGTCGCACAACAGAACACCAGTGTTTCTAGTAGATATGTTTATACATATATATATACATACATATATGCGCATGCGCAGCCACTCTGCCCGCGACTGCCGCGTCTCTCTTGTCTCTCTTGTCTCTCTTGCCGCAAGGCCGCGTGCTAGTGGATTGATTGATTGGCCGTGTGGCCAATCAGAGAAACGCTGAACGAAAAGCTGAACACAAGTTGGTTGCCTTTAATATTCACGCATGGGGGCTAGCTGACAATGTTTATGAAAACCGGCCCCAGATTAGGGTCCTTTGTTCAGCCTTTTTTAGGCGACGGCGGAGGATCTTGGTTTGAAGCCCATTATAGCAACTAGTGGGCCACGACCAGTAACTGGTGATCCCAGGATTCTCTGGACGAGTGGATGCTTCTCTGTCACCGTATAGGCCCCATCTTTCATATACAAATGAGAGTATACCCTAAACGAGGAAATGTGGGCATGGATGTTCGTTATCGGAAGATCCATGTTCAAGTCGGCTACAGCCCAGATGGGACTTGTGCTGGCTCCGCCGGATGTATGGTAAAATCACTGTTGTAAAACTGTGTTGACATCTCGTTTCTCTTCTCTCTTAAAAGGTGAGGAGGGTTTCAGAACGGCGGCCTGTCTGAGTGTGGCTTGTTATATCGTTGTGTACAAGTTCAGGTGATAGCTGCGTAGCTTGCGTGCTAGTTATGGCCTACCTGTTAGCCAGTCAGCTGTTAGCTGCGGCGCTAGCCTGTTGTGTCACTAGGCTAGGAAACGTTAGCTTGCTGCTATCGGCCGAGAGCGGCTGTTAGCTTGATGCTACACTGTGGAACATTGCTATGACTATAACATGCCTTGAAACACTCTGACTACGACGTCATCTTTGACAGAGGATGTTAGTCGAACCTACCCGAGAGCCGGCCGGCGACGACTGCGTCAACAAGGAGAACCGTAGCGGCGGGATGGAGCAGCGACACTGCCCGTGTCGTCAACACAGATGCTGTGTTTACTATCGGTGCCTTGTTAGAGACTGCAGTTCGCTTGATCTGCGCTCACGGTAGGAAAGGTCCTGACCAGACCTTGAACACTTCTTCTTTCTTTCCCTTCTAAATGTTTTGTAAATAACGATGTTTTCCAAAACGAGTGTTGCTGCACTACATTTAGGATACGACTTGAGTTATGTGTGAATTGTCTTGTCACTGGTATTGGCTTCTACATGCAAATCGGGTTGTTTGTTACAGATGTGAAAATGATCTGGTTTGTTGTGTTGAGAAACATTATGTGTGTTCATGTACCGTGTACTCACAACTAAGGGGGTTAAACTAACCTATAAAGCTATGCTTAGTGACATATGAGTGAAGAATGAATTCTTTTCTCAGCCTGTAATGACAATGAACAGTGTGTTCACATATTAACAGGTTTACCTGTTCAACTGGCCGTATTAAGGGTAAGGTGGGAGGGGTGTTTTTCCCCCCGGTTCCCTGGGGACTTCCTCACCCTCCTCTCAGACATGTTGTTACACTATATTGTGTCACTGTGTGGTGGGATACGATGTAACCCTTAGCTTGATTGCTGGGGTTGTGCTAAAACTGCTTGAGGAACTGTATTTTCCTAAAAGAAAAGATTGTTTGGTAACTTTTCGTGTGTGCTTAGCAAGGCCTGTGGCCGATACTAATCGAGAATTGTGTATTCTCTAATTATGGAAAAATGGCGTTCCTCTGTAGAGTGTATTGCCATTTTTTGTGGTGGTAAAGGGTTGTGTGTATCTTGTGATCTACAACTGGGTTGGGTTGGCCACAGAAGCACATGTGTAAGTCTGGTACCGGGGCTCTTAAGGGGGCCCTCTCTATTCTGTGTTTTTTCCTTAGTAAAAATCAGATAGCAGGTTAGCACATGAGCTGTGTGAAGCTGTTAAAAAGACACTTCATGTAGCAGAATATGACTGTGTCATGCTCTATTTGTCATTACATCGTATCATGGGTGTGGGGTCGTAAAGGGGTGAACTGGTAATCCTTTCCTCCCCTTCTTTGATGGGCAGGGGTTAAGACCTCCTGTCCTTCAAGGTTCCTGTCACGTTGCTCTTCGGCACGTTACAGGGTAAGAGGGGGGGGGGTTTCCTGGTCCCACGCCCTGGAATATTAGGCGTGTGCACCGCAGAAATCCCCCCGCCATAGAGTACGTCACTGTGCGCGTCTCTGTTGGTAGGACTTCCGTGAGCTGTTCGGGTCCATATGGTGGATCTGTTTCGGGGAGTGGTCAGGGCTCCAACTCACGAAGCTCCTATTCGGGCCTTCTGTGAGTTAGGACTCTCCTTCCATGTGAGGGAGCCTCCTCAGAGTGCAGAGCCTCCTCCTCAGATTGTCAAGGTGAGTAGAACTTCAAAAAGGAGTCCTGCTCTATTGTGTGTGTATTCGATTCAATTCGATTATTGAGTGTGTATGGGTTCAGTGCCTCCTCCCCGGAGAGCCCTAAAACCAAAATTTTACATGGCTCAAGGTTGCAATATATTCTTTTCAATCTGTACAGCTCGCGTGGGAAGTCTCTCTGGGGATTTCCGTCTCCTCCCTATGGGAGGGTGGTGGGATGTAAAAATGTAAAAAAAATGTACCCCCGGCTGTGTAGACTGGGATACATGCTGTTGGTGCTTCCTTCTTTTTTATTAAAAAGAGTTGGAGTTAGGAAGCATCACACCCCTCTTGTCGTTCCCCTGGGCGCCTTGGGGATTCAATGACAGGTCTAAATAGCCTGTTCATTGATGTGGTTGTGTCCCGACGCACGCATAGTGCTAGCTCGGGGTGTTCTGTTGAAGATCAGGCGAATGACTGGCACGCCTTGGTTGCTGGAGGTTAAAACAGCGTTTTTATAAAGCAACTGGGATGGGGGTTTTTCCTCTTCCGACGACCTGTGTTGGTTGTCGACGGATTCTCGTTCATATCTGGGGGATGATGACGGAATGGATCTGAACATATGTAGAGGGGTCTCATGCCCTGGGGGTGGGCCACCGGGCGCGGTTCGCACCGAACGTCTGGGTGGCGCCTTCTTTTCATGTTTTTATTTTTTTCAATTATTATCTTTTATTTGCTTTTAACATTTCATTTACATACAGTTGTAAAATGCAAGTTATAAATATATAAATTACATTTCCTAACTAAACAATTACTAACCCTTCCCCGACCTTTCCTAGTACAAAAAAAAAAAAACTATCGAATGCATGATTTACTTTAAGACCATGATTGTCTGTGCTACTACCTGAATAAAATAATAAACATGACAACAAAAAGAAAAACAGGCAGACAAATATAGAATATAAAAAGACAACATCCACAATCTCTATTATGCTTCAATTGGCTCTCTCCAGTTCTATACCCATATTTGGTATGTAATCCATTGCCCGACCCCAGATCTTCTGAAAGTGTATTATTTTTCCTTTCACATCATACATGATTTTTTCAGGTGTGCAATAGGATAGGAGTTCTGCCCACCATTGTTTAGTCGGGGGAGTGGGTTCAGATTTCCAATGACAAAGAATACATTTTTTTGCAGCAGACATTGCTAACAGGATAAATTTCTTTTCAAAGTTGTCAAAGTTACTCAGCATAGAGATATCACCCAAAATAGCTATTCGTGCGTCAGGAGTCATCGTCTTTCCAATAATTTTTGAAAGTTGTTCAAATATAAATTTCCAGTAATAATTTAACTTCCGGCAATTCCAAACGTGTGGATTAGATCCCCTTTAGCATGTTGACATCGAAGACAATTGGGTGATGTCTCGTGGCTAAATTGATATAATCTGTGAGGTGTATAATAAATTCTGTGTAGTATATTAAATTGAGTTAACCTATGGTTGGTATTTGTTAAAGTTGTTTGGGAGTTCTGGAGCAATGACTGCCATTTTTTCATGGTATATTTGTGTTTAATATCTTTTTCCCATTTATCTTTTTGTTGTAGCATCCTATTATCTTTCTGTTCAGTGTTCATCAGTGTGTAGATTTTAGATATCAGGCCCTTTGATGTTTTTGTAGTGTTAAACAGTTTCTCTATTGGTGTTTCAGACATATGGGGATAGCTATAACTGTTATTTTTTACCCAGTTCCGTATCTGTAGGTATTTTAAAAAGATGGATGAAGGTAAATTATATTTCGCTCTCAGCGAATTAAAATCAGAAAAGATGCTTTGGTTATACAAGTCTCTTATTTCGCTGATTCCCTTGGTTCTCCAATTTTCAGATATTCCATCACTAATAATTTTGGGGACACAAGGGTTGTTCCACAGGGGCATGCTCATTAACAAGGTATTTTGATTTCCCATTAGTTTAATAGTTTCTTTCCAACATGCAAAGGTGTCAGGATCCTAGGCCCGGTCATGGTTGGACGGGTCAGGATGGTAACTTTGAGCAGTGCTCTCCACCTGACAGTGGGCAGTACCCTCCACCTAACTTTGGGCAATGCCCTACATCTGACATTGGCCCTCGGCCTGATATTGGCGCCCTACCACCCTCTAGTGGTCACAAACAATTGGTGCACGCTACAATGACAAATATCTTGACCACTGTATTAACAATAATTAATTGTGTAATCAATGTGGTGTCCTGGTGTGTGCTGTCATTGTCTTTCCCTTCCCTGGTGTGATGTCATGCACTGTGTTGGGTTGTTAGGAGTTGCCTTTGTGTTTAGTTGTGTTTATTTGTTCTTTGCTTATTGTCTAGGGGTTGTTTGAGATTCTGTGTTGGCCAGGTGTTCTTAATTGTTAATTAGTTGGGGTATATAGGGTTCTGTCTGTCCTCCCTTCTGTGTGGCGACATTCCTCCAGTTACCCCCTGTTCCTCCACGTCGTGTCGCATCGTTCTCCCTCTAGTAAGTCTTAGTGTTTGTTGTTTTGTATTGTGAAGTTTGTTATTTAGTTTCTGTATTTTCCCTGTATTGCACTGGATTCTACAGTAAACACCCTTCTCCAAGCTTCACTCCTCGCCTCTGCCTCCTCCATTCTTTCCCTTTCTGTATTATTGCATTCTACCTAACCCCATCGTGACAGAATGTCGCCACCAATAATGAATACAGCAGAAAGGGCAAGCGATACCATTCGGGTCGTCCTGAGCCTGATGGCCGGTGAGACTGACATGAAGCATTACTCACCGGCCAAGTGGGGGTTCCTGCTCCGGGAGATCGACCAGGTCGCCATGGAGAATCCGACACTGGAGCCAGCGATGTGGGAGATGGCTGAACATGTTGCTGGCCTCATGGAGAAGCACAAGTCGGAGGCTAGGGTAGCTAGCCTGCCGACTGTTCTCAGGCTTACGGTCAGCCTAGATCCTCCCACAGCCGCTGAGGCTGCTCGGATGTCCATCGCCGATCTGTCGTCTACAGCCAACATAGCTCCGACCGTTAGCTTCGTGCCAATAGCTAACCGGTCGTCTCCAGTTAGCACAGCTCCGCCTGTTAGCTCCGCCACTATAGATGGCCAGACGTCCCCAGTTGGTACAGCTCTACCCGTTAGCTCCGCTCATACAGCTAACCAGACGTCCACAGCTAACATAGCTCCGCCGGTTAGCCTTGTGTCAAGGGCTAACCAGCCACTCCCAGCTAACCTAGCTCCGCCCGTTAGCTTCGTGTCAATAGCTAACCGGCCGTTTCCAGCTAGCACAGTCTCCACTGCCAGACTAGGCTCCAGGTTCAGGGTGAGCCTAGTATCTGAGACAGACCAGATGTCTCCAGCTAGCACAGTCTCCACTGCCAGACTAGGCTCCAGGTTCAGGGTGAGCCTAGTACCGGAGACGGACCAGATGTCCCAAGCTAGCCAGGCACTCCCAGCTAACCTAGCTCCGCCCGTTAGCTTCGTGTCAATAGCTAACCAGCCACTCCCAGCTAACCTAGCTCCGCCCGTTAGCTTCGTGTCAATAGCTAACCAGCCACTCCCAGCTAACCTAGCTCCGCCCGTTAGCTTCGTGTCAATAGCTAACCAGCCACTCCCAGCTAACCTAGCTCCGCCCGTTAGCTTCGTGTCAATAGCTAACCGGCCACTCCCAGCTAACCTAGCTCCGCCTGTTAGCCCCGCTACAGTAGCTAACCAGACGCCCACTGCCACCCTAGGCTCCAGGTTCAGGGTGAGCCTGGTAGCTGAGACGGACCAGACGTCCCAAGCTAGTCAGGTCTCTGCAGCTAGCAGGCCTAGGAGGGCTATTAGGACAGGAGCTGCTAGGCTCTCCCCGACTGTTAGCTTAGCCTCGGCAGCTAGCCAGGCATTCTCAGCTAGCACAGTTCCCACAGTGAGTCCAGGGCCCACAGTTAGCCTAGCCCCCGAGGCTAGTATGGCTAGTAAGGCATCCACAGCTGGTCCAGCTTCCACGCCCAGTCCAGCCTCTGCTCTGGGTCCTGGCTCCTCATCCCCGGATCCTACACCACGCCTCGCCGCCGCGACCGATCCGGTCTCCACGCCCTGCCCGGCCTCTCCACCTGGTCCGGCTGCCGTGCCGGCTCCCGGCTCCTCGACGGATCCTGGCTCCTCATCTCTGGATCCTACACCACGCCTCGCCGCCGAGACCGATCCGGTCTCCACGCCATGCCCGGCCCCTACACCTGGTCCGGCTGCCGTGCCGGCTCCCGGCTCTTCGACAGATCCTGGCTCCCCGTCTGGTCCAGCTCTGCGCCGTGATCAGCGTCCTGGTCCTCGCCGGGGTCCTCGCCAGGGTCTTCGCCGTGGTCTTCGCCGTGGTCTGCGTGGGATCCTGCTCCAGGGGTCGTCGCCGCCGCACCTCCGGTCCGGCTCTCCTGAACCGGCCCCGAGTCCGGCGGCTGGAGGGTCTCTCGCCCGGGATCCTGCTCCAGGGTCCAGCTCCCCTTCCCGGGCTTCTACACCTGTACTCACCCCCCCTCGTCGGGCCTCGGTGCCCGTCCCCACTCCCCCTCGCCGGGCCTCGGTTCTCAGGTTCTGCCCCCCTCCCCGGGTCTCGGTGCCCATCCCCACCCCCCCTCGTCGGACCTCTGTTCCCAGGTCCAGTCCTCCTCCCCGGGCCTCTGTTCCCGTCCCCACCCCCCCTCTCCGGGCATCTGCGCCCGTTTTCTACCCCCCTGGCTGCTATGCCCCTCCTGGGGTTTTCGCTCGGCCTCCCGGCCCCTGGTCTTCGGGTCTCCTCCCTGGATCCTCTCCGGGGTTCCAGCTTCCTCCCTCGCCTGGCTATGGACGTTGTCTTCGGTGGTCTGGAAGCCCCCCGTTGAGGGGGAGGTACTGTCAGGATCCTAGGCCCGGTCATGGTTGGACGGGTCAGGATGGTAACTTTGAGCAGTGCTCTCCACCTGACAGTGGGCAGTACCCTCCACCTAACTTTGGGCAATGCCCTACATCTGACATTGGCCCTCGGCCTGATATTGGCGCCCTACCACCCTCTAGTGGTCACAAACAATTGGTGCACGCTACAATGACAAATATCTTGACCACTGTATTAACAATAATTAATTGTGTAATCAATGTGGTGTCCTGGTGTGTGCTGTCATTGTCTTTCCCTTCCCTGGTGTGATGTCATGCACTGTGTTGGGTTGTTAGGAGTTGCCTTTGTGTTTAGTTGTGTTTATTTGTTCTTTGCTTATTGTCTAGGGGTTGTTTGAGATTCTGTGTTGGCCAGGTGTTCTTAATTGTTAATTAGTTGGGGTATATAGGGTTCTGTCTGTCCTCCCTTCTGTGTGGCGACATTCCTCCAGTTACCCCCTGTTCCTCCACGTCGTGTCGCATCGTTCTCCCTCTAGTAAGTCTTAGTGTTTGTTGTTTTGTATTGTGAAGTTTGTTATTTAGTTTCTGTATTTTCCCTGTATTGCACTGGATTCTACAGTAAACACCCTTCTCCAAGCTTCACTCCTCGCCTCTGCCTCCTCCATTCTTTCCCTTTCTGTATTATTGCATTCTACCTAACCCCATCGTGACACAAAGGTATGATGTATAATCTGGTTTTTAGTGATAGAGTTAAGGGTTTTTTGTGTGTCTATATAGGGGATTACCTGTAGTGGAGTAGGATGGATTATGTTCTCTTCCAGTTTAACCCATGCTGGTGTGGGCAGCCTCTCACTGTTAAGCCAACACCAAATAACACGTGATTGACAGGCTAGGTAGTACAGTCTGAAGTTGGGGAGGTTTAAGCCCCCTTTATTCAGGGGAGCATGTAGTGCTTTTAATCTGATCTTAGCCCGTTTCTGGGACCACAAAAACGTTGAAATAATTTTATTCAGTGATGTAAACAAGCTTGGTGGACAGCTGAGTGGGATTGACTGGAACAAATAAATTAATTTAGGCAGAACATTCATCTTGACCACATTAACACGTCCAATTAAAGAAATTGGTAGATCTTTCCATTTGTATAGGTCTGTTTTGATTTTTTCCATAATAGGTAGATAGTTATTTTGGTGTGTTTGGTTCAGGTCGTTAGATATTTGGATTCCCAGGTATTTGAAGCTTTTTGGTGCCCATTTAAAATGGGAAATCATTGGGTGGGTATTGTGGGTGGTAACACTATTTAGTGGCATTATTTCACTCTTGTCATAATTTATCGTGTAACCAGATATGGCACTGTATGCCTCTAGTATGCTGAGTAATTGCGGCAAGGATTTATCTGGTTGGGTAATATAAATTAGTAAATCATCACAATATAGTGAGAGTTTGGATTCGTTTGCTCCAGTCTTTATGCCACATATATTGTTGTTGTTCCGTATTGCCACCGCCAACGGTTCAATGGCTGCGGCGAACAGATATACGGAGAGTGGGCAGCCCTGTCGTACTCCACGTCCCAATTGGAAGGGTTTGGAAAGTATACCATTTGTCAACACTTGTGCCTTCGGAGAGCAATAAAGCATCTTAATATAATTAATGAAAACATCACCAAAATGCATCTGTTTCAGAGTATAAATAAGATATTCAAATTCTATTGTATCAAAAGCTTTTCGAGCATCCATCGAGATTACAAGTCTTGAGTCATTCGTTTGTTTAGAGAGCTCAATGATATGAAAAAGTTTTCTGATATTGTCAGATCCCTGTCGCTGCTGAATAAAACCTGTCTGATCCTCGTGGATTAAGAGAGACATCACAGGGTCCATTCTTAGTGCGAGTGCTTTGGAAAATATTTTATAATCCACATTTAACATTGACAGGGGCCTATAGGAGTCACAAAGTTGTTTATCCTTAGAGGGCTTAGGAAGTACATTGATTGTTGCTAATTCTAGACTTGGTGGTAATTTACCATTATTGAGACTGTCTTTGAGCATGTCCATATAAGGGCGGATTAATTTATTTATGAACAGTTTGTAAAATTCAGCAGGTAGGCCGTCGGGACCGGGTGCTTTGCCCGTTTGCAATGAGTTAATAGCCTTGGTGATTTCTTCATTTGATATTTCTGTTTCAAGAGTAGTTCTCACTTCTACAGGAAGCTTAGTAATCTGTAAGTTTCCCAAGAATTCCTCGCATTTTGTAGCAGTTGAGTCTTGGTTTTCAGACTTATATAGATTGTGGTAGAACATTTCAAAACGCTGGTTTATCTCTTCAGGTTTATGTAATACATCACCATCCTTAGATTTGATTGAGTCTATTGTTTTTGCCATCTCTTCTTTTCTTATTTGCCAGCTGAGTAGCTTGTCAGTTTTGTCCCCCTTTTCATAGTAGTGGTATTTAGTTCTGGCCATGTCTGCTTCTACTTGGCTAGTAGTTAAGTTGCTATATTCAAGCCGCTTTTTTACTAGTATGTGCAGAGTTTCTGCTCTATTGGATTCTGCGTGTTTTTTCTCTAGTTCATGAATTTCTTTGTCTAGTGTGTTTAGATACTGTCTACTTGTTCTTTGTTTAGAAGCTCCAAAAGACGTTATCTGACCTCTTAGGTAAGCTTTCAGTGTCTCCCAGATTATGCTTGGGGAGGCAGAGTTTACATTAATTATTAAAAAGTCATCGATTTGATTTTCTAGGAAGTTAACAAAATCTGGGTCGTTAAGGAGATATGGCTTGAATCTCCAACGCTTAGTTTTAGGTTTGTCCAAATATTGTTTCACCTTCAATTTCAAAGGACAGTGATCCGATATTGTAGAGGCTAGATATTTACATTCAATTACATTGTGAAGTAGTGATTTAGTTGTTAAAAACAAGTCTAATCTGGAATAAGTGTCATGTACCGCAGAATGAAATGAGTATTCCCTCTCCAGTGGGTTAAGTATTCTCCAAACATCGACCAAACCCATTTCAGACATACCATCCCTTACTACTTTGGCTGCTGCACTTAATGGCTGGGGGATCCTATTAGATCTATCTGATGTGCTCAGTGTTAAATTATAGTCACCTCCAAGGATACATGTGCCATAGTTTTGTGCAGAGGATAATAGAATATTCCTAAAAAAGGGTGCATCGTCTTTGTTGGGGCCATATAGATTAATAAGTGTAAATGGTTCGTGATTTATGTCACATTTGAGGATTATCCATCTACCTGCAGTGTCTTTTTCTTGAGAACGTATTTTTAGGTTTAACTGTTTGTGACATAGTATGGCCACTCCTCTTGATCTGGAATTAAATGAGGAATAAAATACTGACCCAACCCAATCTCTTTGCAACTTCACATGCTCTGCATCAGTCAAGTGGCTTTCCTGAATAAATGCAATGCCGCAATCTTGATTCTTTAAATAGTTGAGAATCTTTTTCCTTTTAATGGGATTATTGATGCCCTTAACATTGAAGGACATAAATGTCAGAGTGCTAGTCATCTAGGATCATTTTCAATATCGACTTTAATAGGGGTTTAATTGTGGTTTTGTTATAGAGATTGCAGCATTCCATTTGAACATGAGCGCGTGCGTGTGTTTTTGCACACACACACACACACATGTTCGCAGTGCATATGCCTACCATTAGTCACTCCAGTTATATCATACAAGCTATCATGGTTCACAAGGTCACATGCATTGAGTTCGTGAAGATAATATGTATTTGTACTAGGTCCCCCCCCCACCCTTTTCATCCCCCATACCCTCCCCAAACAGAAAGTAAACCATAACATAGGCTCACTAGTCCTATATTACCCTACTTGGCTCCCTGTTAACTTCCCCTTTAAATTGCCAGGTGGCACACCACTATTTGAACCAGGCTGTGAAGCGTTACTCCTTATAAAAAAAAAAAAAAAAAAAAAAAAAAAAAATACAGGCAAGCAATTGATTCAGTAATAAGGCAGAGAAATAAATAAATTAATGAATAAGAGAAATGAATAATGAATAAGAGGGGAAATATAATAGGCTACCAATTTACTTGTCATTTTTTTTTTTTTTTATGTTCTTTTTTATAATTTTTTTTTATTTTTTATTTTATTTATAAGCCTACATGATCTAACTATCCTTTCCCCTTGCAAAGGCTACAAGAAGAAATAAAAATGCAAAGTTCTACAACTATAGTTGCCTACCAACACCCTAAAAAGTAAAACAATCAACCCAAAGAAAGAAAAAATATATAAATAATTGGATGTAATAAAAAAATAGAGAAAAAGGAAATATATATATATAAACACCACAAAATCAAAAAAAAAAAAAAACCTAGAAATTATACACTGATGATTCAGTTTTGATACTTGTCCTTTAATTAACCACGTTCAGGGTTGTTTCTGGTTTTTCTAATAGCTCATAAGAGTCATTTGGTAGTGTGTGTGTCTTAGTTTTGGCTACTTATCTCGTCTCACAGTGTTTGTCTTGGTAGTAGGGGGATCCTCAGTTGCCCCCCCCCCAGTCATTTCATCCTGGCGACGGGCTTGATCTGCCCGCTTTCAGCCTCGTTCAAGTCCACGGATGAATTCTTGTGCGGCTTCTGGGGAATGAAAGTCACGGGAGGTCCCGCCGTGTTCGACTCTTAATATTGCTGGGTGTCTCATTGAGTAAGACAGGCTTTTAGATCTGAATATGCGTTTCACGTCGTCAAACAGCTTGCGTTTCTTCATCACCTCCTGGCTGAAGTGACTGTAAAAGTAGATCCTGCTTCTGGAGGTTTCCTCGGTCCCGCCGTAGTACAGTTCTCCCTTCTCCCTCGCCAGGCGCATGATAGTGTCCTTTTGTTGTGCTCGCAGTAGTTTCAGTAGTATTGGTCTAGGCTTGCTGGGGTTTGGTTGTTTTAATTTCAAGCGATACGCGCTGTCGATCAGCACGGGTCCGCCGAGTTTATCTTCGCCAAACAGCCATAGTAGAAAAGCGGCTAGGAAGCCGGCGAGGTCCCGTTTCTCCACTGACTCTGGAAGCCCCTCCAAACGAACGACTGCGCACAATGAGCTGTCTTCATACTGTTGGACTTTTAGTTTTACAGCGGTCATCTCTTTTTCTAGTTTAGTGATTGTTTCGTGAGCCGTCTGGATGTTGTCCTCGTTGCGGCTGACTCGTTGCTGCACTTCTTCCACTTGTTCGTTAAGCGTCGTCATCGAGCCTCTGATTGTTTCCAAACTAGTTTGAATATCAGTTGTCTTTTGGAGCAGCTCAGTTCTGCTTTGCTGGATGGCATTCCACAATGTTTGTAGGGTGATTTCATCGGCCATGTTGTGCTGTAGGCTGTAGAAGGCCAGTGTTTGTAGCGCCGTTTTTGTTACGGCGGGGTCTGCTGCTTCTCAGAAGGTTCCTTGTTGTCAGTTCCAAAGTGTACAAAGGAGTAGGGTCGTTTAGTTTAAAATGAAGTAATCATTTCGGTTGGTATAGCGCTTATAATTTAGTTTTTAAGATAAAGGTGGTGAGCCCTGTGCATCTGCCTCACTCCTGCGCGGCCATCTTCATCTTCCGAGGCCAGTTTCTCTTCTTTTCATGTTTAAGATCAACACGCATATCTGCCCCTTCTCCTGGAGTAGGCATGTCGGCGTGGTTAGGGCACGGGACTGGTTCTGGTCACGCTGGTCCGGATCAGTTAAACCCGTTGTCCGCCGGGGATGCAGATCTGCTGTTCTGGTACCCTGAGGGACTTGGGCTTTTTTCAGGGGGAAAAATGCCAGGTCGGTCCGGGTGTCACAGGGTTAGGCGCTATGGAGACCCTTGTTGGGTACATTTTGTACTCTGCACTGTCGTAATGGCTTACGGCCATGCCAACCTGTACACGCCCGATCTCGTCAGATCTCGGCCGCTACGCAGGTTGGTCCTGGTTAGTACTTGGTTGGGAGGCCGCCTGGGAATACCAAGTACGGTGTGCTTGGGGCTGGTTCTCCATTCTTTTCGCTCTTCTCTCACGCATGGCGAAGAGGGGACTGTTGGGGTGGTCTTTGACCTCCTCTGGTGACCCTGTGCTTCCCATATCGCCGGGCCCGGTCCGAAGTAATGTTTCGTCGACCCGTAGGCCTGGGATAACCCTGTTGGAAACTGAAACACTTGTCCTGCGGTAGTATGCCCGCAGGTACGTTTTGGAGTTTTTCTTGAGGGGTTATGGGACCAACCACCGCATAGGGTAACGACAGGGTGGTTGGTTCTCTGGTGTGTTGGAGCAGAGTCAACTCCCGGGTTACCCGGTTGAGTGTGCCCCTGCACGTTCATGACGTCTGCCAATCGTGTCAGCCTTCGCTGCCTCATACCCGCTGTTTTTTTTTTTTACGGAGGCTTTGTCATGGTGATCAACAACGCCAGCATACGCCCCTTCCGCCGGGGCGGCTGTTTTCAGCTGACTCCTCTGGCGCCTGTCTCGTCCGCAGTGCTCCAGGCTCGGGTTACAGCCTGTTGCCTGGTTTCCCCGGTGCGCTGCCTGCTTCCATTGGTAAACCTTTTTTGGTGCTTACGGCCATGCTGACTGCCTGTGCTGCAGGGTCAGTGTGCCAGGCGGTGTGCTATTGGGGGGAAAGGGCCCGCTCTTGAGAGGGTCCTTATCCGAATACGCTGGCGATGTGGGGGGCGGTGTCACTAAGTGACCACCTGGTGGGGTCTTGATGCTGGCATCATGGACTTCTCTGGGCCCCCGTTTTCCAGGGGATCCAGTCCCTTTGGTGGGTCTGGGTCTTCCTTCGCGCTCCGCTGCTACGGCCTTGCCACGGGGTTGGGTTTGCTCTTGACCCCGTGATTTCTGGGGGCAGTAACGAGGTTGTTCCTTCCGTTCGTTCCCGGGTGGCATGCGGGTTGTGCGTGTGTGTAGTCGTGGGGTCAGGCCACGGTCTGCTCACCCTGTGCGTTGAGTTGCTTGAGTGCCTCTTCACACGGTCGGGTCCGTCGCCCTCCCGGGAACCTCCAATAGGGGGGGTGCCCTCCATTAGGGGGGGTCGGGGGGGCTCGGTCCTCCCTGATCTGATGGTTGTGGGGGGCCTCAGCGGGGTGTATTTGTCGGCCGATGGCTCTCGCTCGGCCTCCCTTGTGCGGAAGTGACGCCGAGCGAGATCCATTACGGTACAGAACGATAGGTTATGACTATAACCAAGTTCTGTTAGTAATGGTGACGCTCGGCGTCCGACGCCGCTGCAGCCCTTGATCTCACCTTGTGGTGAAAGCTTGGGAAGGAGGCGAGTAGGTGGCCACACACCTGCTTATGAAGGTAAGCTGATAGGGGTGTGGTCAAACGAATATTGGGATGTAAAGGTACATTGTGGAATTTTTATTCAGTGCGCGTGCACAAGCGAGGTACAGTGCGGAAGTGACGCCGAGCGTCACCATTACTAACAGAACTTGGTTATAGTCATAACCTATCGTTACATTCCATTCCTAGAGGCAGACACAACATTGCCATTGTCTTTAGTCTGTGCGCACGCGAGGGAACATTTATGCGCATGCGCAGGAGTGCGCGCGCGCCTGGGAACGCGCGTGCACGTGGCGTCATTAAAACACAGTGCAACCAGCTTTGAAATCACCAACACACCCCTGGTTTTAAATAGACAATAATAAAAAGAGTAAGCTAAAATAGAAAGAGTAAAATAGTGCAATAGTGCAGTGCAATAAAATAGTAGAATAGAATAGATAAAATATTTTTTACAGTGCAATAAAATAGTTCTGGATTACTGTTAAACAGTTCAAAGTCATCTTTACCTTCTCTGTTTGGTATCCACAGTTTAAAACTTGACAGTCTTCCCTCCTGTTTGATACCCACTTTGACCCTTCACCTCCCACCCAGGGCAAACCTCCCTCTCAAGGCGCAGTTCCCTCTCTCAGGGTGCGGTTCTAAGCCTGGGTCCTACACAGTTTTAAAGCCTGACAGTCTCTTGTTTGATACCCACACAGTTTAATACCTGACAGTTTTTAACCTGTAATAGTTTAGTTTTAGTTTAGTTTATTCGGATCCCAATTAGCCATTGCCACAGGCATAGGCTACTATTACTGGGGTCCACACAAATCAATACAATACAATAAAATCAATACAATACAATCAATACAATAGAATAAAACAATACACCTCAATAACACATAAACATATTATATAATAAAATATCTAAGTTCACCAATCACACATACCCATCTACTCAATCATGTTTCAAGGCATATTATATGTTCACTTAAAGTACAACAATACATCTCAATACAACATACAAATATATTAAAAATCCAAGTTCACCAATCACACATACCCATCTTCTCAATCACCCACTATGTTTACTTAACTGACAGTACCATTCTTTCTTATATGATTTTTAAGGTGTTTTTTAAATGTCTGTTTTTCTTCAACCCTAGTTAATGCAGGTGGTAAGGAATTCCATGCAGTCATTGCTCTATTACAGCGGTTCCCAAACTTTTTTGGCCGTGCACCCCCTGTCACCTCCCGACCTAGCTGACGCACCCCCCAATGGGTTTCTGTTAGAAAAAATTGTTGCTGGTCTCCGTGCACAGATTTTATTTTTTATTTTATCTCTTCCCACGGCGACTATGGATTGGGAATTTCTTTATTTAATTAAAATGTTCACGACAACATGGATGCATGTACTCTGCCAGCATGATTAATATCCATAATACTAAAGGTTTGACTAAGATTTTAAAGGGGACATGCGTTGCTATTCCTAGCACTATTTGGGCAACTTTACACAATTCCTGTAAGTCTATTGAAGACATCTGTAAAGTTTTTTTCAAAAAAATGCATTGTTTTATATTTCTAATCAAGTACTCAAAACCATAATTTTTCAGCCTCAAGATTTCAAGCTGTTATGTCCTGGCTCCGCCCATAAGCACTTTGAGTGACAGTCAGTCCACACAGTCTACGCCTGGTAGACAGAGAGAGATAGAGAGAGAGAGGGAGGGGGTGGGAGAGAGAGAGAGAGAGAGAGAGAGAGAGAGAGAGAGAGAGAGAGAGAGAGAATAGAGAGAGAGAATATTTTTTTCTCTCCCTCGCGTGTGCCGCGTGGCAGCTTGTGGGGGGGGGGGGCCTCCCTTCCTCCCTCTCTCTTCCTTTTTTTCTTTCTTTCAATCTCTCGTTTGGGGGTGTGTGCCGCGCGGCAGGGTCCCCCCCCCCCCCCCCAAGTGCTCCCGACTGCTCTCTATCTCTCTCTCTCTCTCTCCCTCCAGAGTGCATGCAGAGTATGAGGAAGTGGTTTCCACTCGCTGTGTACAGTCAGTCTAGGTAGATTGTGGGCGGGCATTAGCTACAACCACAGAGCCAATCACATCACTGTCTGCTACCCAGAGCCTGAGTAACGTCATTCAGGCCTTCAAATCAGGATGGCCTAATTTACTGGAGCAGGAAATTATCTAAACTGAATCAGAGCAATCCGCCAATATGGTATTTAGACACTAAAACACATTGATACTAACTCCTATTACTATAATACAATGCTAGAGACAGAAAAATGACATTTATAATGCATGTCACCTTTAATGAAATTTTATTGTAAAAAAAAAAAAAAGAAAAAAAAAAATATATAGAGGGCACTCGCGCACCACAAGGGGTGCGCGCACCACAGTTTGGGAACCACTGATCTATTACATCACAGTCCTTTTCATTACATTTGTTCTTGGCATCTTTACAGTACATCTTTCCATTGACACATGCCTGGTGGAGTAACTGTGTCTGTTGATTGTGAATTGGATCTCGTCATATAGACAAGCAGGTTTTTTTTCTTATATATATTTCTAAAAAACATTATGATATTTACATTTAGTATTTGTTCTACCATTAACACATTGAGTGCCAACGACGAGATTAGTCGTATTAACTCGCCATGCGTTGAGTGCCAATGACGAGCTTTTAAAAAAAATATCTCGTTTTTGCTTTTATTAGCAATATCCATACATTTTTCATCCATCCAGCCTGACGTTATCATTGGGAATGGGTCTGAGCTCGAAAAGGGCAAATACCGCCGCCTATCATCTCCCGGATGGTATCCAGGCACACCCCAAAATCTGACTAATGAGTGACAGTTTGCTCGCACGTGCGTTTGTTTTGGTCCGCTGTTAACACAGCCGTGTGAACACAAACAAACTAAGGGACAAGTGCAACATTGTATCATTATAGTCCCGGTGTCTCCCTGAATCGGAACAAAGCTAACAAACTACAGGTGTGAAAACGCCCTAAGAGATCTAGTTTCCCTAATGTCCATAGGTAATATGTTCCATAGTTTGCAAATGGCTGCATCCACGATTTTCCTTAGACTGTGACTTGGAACTTTCAATAGACCAGTAGTATATGATCGCAATGTTCTAGGACAGTGGTTCTCAATCTTTTTACACCAAGTACCACTTGAGAGCGTAGCTGGCTCTCCAAGTACCACCATATGACCGACGTTAAAAAAATACAGTCTAACTCTATTCAGCTATGCACAGTTCACGCAGGAGGCAAATTTATTGCTAATACCATTATTTATTGTTAACTTTTGTCAGACACAGCCACAATGTACGAAAGGGGTACTAGAACTAGCAAACTCTTCCACACAATTTTCATACAATGCAAAGGGCATTGAGAACATAATAACTAACATTCTCACATAGCAAGTGAGAAAATTAAGAACAACTGTATTTCTTTTTTTTTTATCCACTTTTTCTCCCATTTTCTATATTTTTTCCCATCCCAATTTCGTATCATCCAATTCAACCCTCCCCTGTCACGAACGCTGTTTCTTGCCTCCCACAAGCCGGCTGCAATGTGGACTAAGTCATACATAGCACAAGTCCCCTCCGGTACCTGAGGTAACAGCAGTCGCATCTTTTCACCTGCGCAGCTCGATCTCTCAGTGGCGAGGAGTAACGTGTGGGAGGCTCACGCTGCCCCCGACACTTCCTGATTCTACTGCGCAGGCGCACCAACCGACCTGTAGGAGTCGCTGTCCACAACGCCCGATCCCCACCCATCAGTTTCCCACCCCCTAATACGGCCAATGTGTATTAGTATGAACGACCAGCTAAACTGAAAGCAATGTGGAGCGCTGGGCTCGAACAGGCGAGCCCAGCGTCTCCGCATTCGTGGCGAGCGCCTTGCCCACTACGCCACGTAGCCGCCCAGAACAACTGTATTTCATGTACTTCATTCAAACACTCTCTGAATGAACACTCCATCTCTCACACACTCTCTCCCTCTCTCTCTCACACACTCTCCCTCTCTCTCTCCCTCTCACACACTATCTCCCTCTCTCTCTCTAACACATGCACAAAGTGTAACAGGCGAGGGATAATACAGTTCAAACAAATAAATAAGTGTCTCTTTCTCTGTCTGTCTGTCAGATTCTCTCTCTCTCTCCCCCAATGTCTCCCTCTCTCTCTCCTTCCCTTTCTCTCTCCCTCTCTCTCTCTTCCCCCTTTCTCTCCCCCTCACTCTGTCTCTCACACACACACACACACACACACACACACACACACACACACACACACACACACACACACACACACACATACACACACACACACACACACACACACACACACACACACACACACACACACACACACACACACACACACACACACACACACACACACACACACTAGTTTTGCGCGGGCTGATCCATAGTGGGCGAGTGCCTGCGGTCAACCGCGGTCGCAAGGCAAACTAAAATATTTGTATTGTTTGCTGGTAATTTGCGGCCGGGTTAGTTAAAAAAAAATGTATTAGCATAATATCACCGATATCCTGCATCAAATCCTGACTCTTTGCAGTGGGATCTTCTTCCAATCAAATAAAGTATAATCCGACAGCAGTAACAGCATAATGATGAATGAATAGTGATGTGGATATAAATCAACAAAACACTTGTAGTCCATTTTAGAAGAGACGGAAGGCTTTGAGAAAAGAGTCTTCAGTCACTCGGTATAGTGTGTGGCTACTTACCGGCTTTCGCTATGCGGAGGCTGGCAGCCTGGCACGATTTGGCTGTGGTTGTACAGCAGGATTGAATCGTGGACTTGCGCTTAATCAGTGCATCACGTTTTCTTGTGAAGAAATCTTCTGGTTAAAAAAATATTCTCCTCCACTATTCTCTTTAGAATATCTCCTGTTTGAGCAACTTTTGCGACATCCCTCGGCTAGTCATCACTAGCTTGCTTGTAACGTTAGCTAATCATGCACGCGCCACAGGTACTAGTGTCCGTCAGAAACAATGTCAGACTCAGAAAAAAACATTTATTTTGTTTCTAAATCTAAAAACAACCAAATAAATGTACAACTTATTTTAAACCCCAATTTCAATTATCTCAAGCTTATTTTCATTCGTTGTAGTATTAGTATTTTGATTTTAAAGTTGGTTTTATTTCATTTTTGAAAAACATTGAGATTCCAGGGATCCCTCCGAGTACCACCAGCAGGGGGCCCAAGTACCACTAGTGGTACGCGTACCACAGGTTGAGAACCACTGGGTTAGTACATTACTGTCTATAGTTTGGGTTTATTTAGTAAGGGTCTTACGACGGCTGTTTGGAATGTGTCTGGGAAAATACCTGTCAGAAGCTATGTATTTATAATATTTAGGACATGACTTGCAATACTTTTAATTTTTTATATATTTTCTTGTGGATATAGGGTCAATATAGGAAGTGGAGGAGTTACATTCCATGACAGTTTTGTAAAGCGCAGTTGATGTAATGCAAGCAAATTGTCCTATGGTTACTTTTTCGCAGGGTTTGCTGATGGTGTCCATGTTTGTATCAGGACTAATGCTGGCTCTCATTGAAGTTATTTTGTTATTGAAGAATAATGCTAGTTCTTCACATTTTGATGCAGATGACTGTGGAGGGGTGGGGGCAGTGTTGAGTAGCTGGTCGATGGCTGAGAATAATATTCTAGAGTTTCCAACATTAGAAAATAGTCCTTTCTTACCACTCGTATTTCTTTTTTATAGACAGTCATGGCTTCCTTATATTATCGCAGTGGACTGTGAGCTTGGTTTTCCTCCATTTTCGTTCAGCAGCTCTACATGTTCTCTTTGTCTGACCAACACTGCTATTAATTAACCATGGGGAGATTTTGTCACAGCATCCAGTGTATATGATAGGGTGTTGTTGAGATTTTCAACCATGCAGTTTAAAGAACAGTCCAGGCTGGATGGTTCAGTTTGTCTCATGATGTTTGAGAACTCTCTTCTGCGATGTCATCTAGTACTATTCGCTTTACAACGGTTACCGTTTTTGTCTCTGTTAAGTTTCGGTTAGCTTTGAAGAATACACAGTGATGGTCAGATATAGGTAATTCGATTACTGATACTTTATCAATGTTCAGCCTCGGCCAGTCCTTCGAGCCAGTAGCCAACCGTGGGCACGGACTGCTCCCAATTAGCTAGAGAACTAACGTCTGGAGAACTTGAGAACTGTTTGACTCTTAACTAAACCCTGCACAGACTCTGGCACACTGTTATTATTATCGATAGAGTATACGTATGTCTCGCCTGTACGACTGATCAGACATGTCACTGTAGTATATTTCTACAGAATCCTACAATAATCTAAGGTTATTGTAGTACAGGACAATGGGATTGCTTATCTGGAAGGAGGAGAAAGGGATCATATACGATAGGATTGTTGGTCTCCTCATCTGACTTAAAGCAGATGAAGAATTAAACGTGGAGCCAGACAAACCAGAACTATAGTTCAACTCAACATTTATTTGAGCCAGAGGCCAAGGGTGAATAAGAAGTTGCCTTTTACATACAAAAGATTATCAGAAAACATTAACATGGCTGCCGTGTACAGGAATCACAATAAGGTTTGCATCTCAAACCCCAATATGTACAGAAACAGTCACTCGTTAACATAATTTGAACATACATTGACAATACTGTAAGCCCTTTTTGTATGTAAGTAAGCCTGGTTTCTAAGCTAAGTTTACATTCTATTCTAACCAAACATGGTGTGGTTCCATTCGGCTTACTTACATTAAAACAGCAGTAGTCTCTCGGTGGGGGGGCGGTTGGAGCACGCAGACCTGGGTGGGGTCTCGGCTCCAGAATAACACTTTGTGGGCCCTTATATCCTATCATTTCTAGCCAATATTAGCACATGGTTGATCCAATCCAGCGTCTTCTTTTGGGGGGTTGGGTCTTGTCCCACGGGTGGGGGTTGGTGTGATGTCATCTTCCCTCAGTGATAAGAAGGGGGGTCTTTATGGCCCCCCCTTCCTTGATGTGGTTTCTCTTCCCTCCGTGATCAGAAGGGGGGTCTTTATGGCCCCCCCTCCTTGGTGTGATCTCTCAACTCAACTGATTGCAGAGTACTGTTCCAATAAACCTTTTACCAACTGTATCTCCCGTATATATGAATTTACCCATTTCTAATATTATGGTTTACTCTTTTGATACTAAACAGTTGATTAATAGATAACTTTGTTTGTGACTTAGTGTCTGTTACATTCAAGCCTAAAATATGGCTTGTCAAGGCCTTGAATGCGACGTGGTGGACACAGAACACTGGACAAAAGTTTATCAAAAATAACTATTTATTTACAACTAACTAAATGGACAGAAATAGTGGGAGCTGGGTGTTCCAGACTCCAAAGTTAAACAACAAAACTATAGGCAAAAGGAAGAACAGGCCGAATGTACAACAAAACAATGAGAGCAGGTGAGACGCTGGAGAGCTGCCACATCTCCTGTGAAGTGGGGAGACTTGACAACTGCTCCCTGCACTGCATTTGTAGGGCGTGGTGCCTCATCACCACACCTGTGATGAATTAGAAAGGCGGCCATTTTAATAACAAAAACAGGAAGAAACAGTGTGTCAATTAAACCACCAATTAGTGACAGCACACTTAACCACAATGTGAATATGCACCACAGACAGTAAGTATCCCTCCACCATGTGAAAGTAATACGTAACACCCCCACACCGAAGATTTATGTTCTTCTCCCAACTATAGCCCAAAGAAACCATCACCAAGAGAATGAACATAAATAAATAAAGGGATACTTACCAACCCTACCCAAAATAAATGCAACCACACACTCAAACATGTGTAGTGCCCGTACTGTGTTGAGTGTGAGCCCCGGTCAAGAGTCACACTCAACTGTACACCAAAAAAACTGTGACCCACAAAGCGAGCCACTACCACAAAGTGATAACGGGTCGGCCCCTGTCGAACACGACCCTCAACTCCGTCGAATGCTCCCTACTGAGGAACACTCGACACCGTTGCTCAGCACAAACAACCCCGTCCTGATACCCGCTCAAGCGAGACTCCTCCAAAATGTACCCAGCCGGGCCCGGATGGAGCGGAGCCGGTGGAAACATGTGGGCAACTAAACCCCACTCAGCCCCCACTGAGGCGCAAGGCCTAGAAGTCAATCCACCCACCAACACAGCACCACCAAACAAAAAACTCACGACAACAGGGCCCTCCGCCGATACAGACCTGACAAACAGAGACAAAACAGGAAAACAAAAAGAAATACGTCCCCGTGGCACCGCCACCGAGTCCGCCTCCCCCACTCCTGGCGTCACCAGGTCAGGAGATAGCAAAGCAGGATGAACCGCCACAGGCATGTCGTCCCCACCGCTGGAACACAGTAAACCAGTATCCACAGAAACCGACATGACATCCCCACCACAGAAAATGGTGGCACAAAAATCAACGTCATGACTCAAAACGGTCATAAGCCACAAATTCTACTGCAACAGGCCGCTCCACCGATACCGACCTGGTAAATAGAGACAACAAACCAAAGTTATGTTCTTGACAAAAGCCAAACCCATTGCGCTCAGGACAACCAACAGGAAAACCACCAGCATACTTCCCCGGTACCATCACAGCGCCCATCTCCTCCCCACCTGGCACTGTCAGTACAGGAGACCGTACTGAGGGCTTCACCCCCGTCAGCTGTACAGGAGACTGTGATTCACGAACATCCAGAGCAGGATGTACCGCCTCAGGCACGTCATCACCGTCCCTGGAACATAGCAACACATCGGTCACAAAAGCACCTGGATCACCATTCAAAATGGTGTCACAAAAAATAACGTGGTCAGGATCCAAAATGGTGTCACCCAAATCAGAACTGTCATGAGCAACAATGGTGTCACACACATCAACCTCGTCATGAAACAAAACGGTGCCAGAAACTTTTCTACTGTCACAAGCCAAAATGGTGGCACACACAGTAACATTGTCATGACACAAAATGGTGGCACACACATCAACTTCGTCACGACCAAAATGGTCGTCACCCATTAGACTAGGTTGTGAAGACTGCTCCCGCTGCACAGGACACAGGTAACACACAGCATACCCAGTGCCTGGCAGAGAGTCAGTGTGGTCACATGAATCAATATCAGAACTACTGACCATACTGGGAATGAATGAATGAATGAATGAAAACTTTATTTAACAGATTGCAGAATGGGTACAATACAGTACGGCTCAATACATACAATTGTTAAGGGGATGCAGACCTGAGAAAGACGTTTGTCTTGTTTCCATCAGGGTCCCCCATTTTCAATTCATATAGACATTTATGACATACATAACATACATGACATTTATGGCATAGGGACATATAGGTATTTAGTACTGATACATTTGTGACATAGGCGGTATTCAAATATACAGTACTGTTACCCCTAGATCCTGACAGAGTATATACATATGATGGGGAGGGGACTGTACATTAGGAGGGGGTGGGTGGGTGGGAGGGGAATATACATACGGCGGGGAGGGAATATATACATGCGGTGGGGAGGAGACTGTCTATTAGGAGGTGGTGGGGGTTTTGGGCATTTACGGTGGCCAGTTTCGAATTGCAGCCTCCCGTAGGTGCTCTTTAAGGGCGGTTTTGAATGTGGGCAGGGATTCACATTCCTTTACAGCTTTGGGTAGGGCGTTCCACATTGTTGTGGCATAATTGCGAAACGTGTTTAGTCCCTTGTTTGAGCCGAATCTGGGTTTAACATGATTTGTTGAGCTTCCTCTGGTGTAGTGGTTGTGGTATTCACTGACCTTTGGGATCATCACTGCTGACAAGTGAGACATCATGAACGTCAGAGCTACCGTAGGAAGGCCGGCAGCCCAATTCTGGCCTTGTAGCCTCCTCAACCAGAATGGTGCCACATGAAACGTCAGAAACGGTGCCACATGAAGTAGCAACATCCTTCTCACTCTCATCCTCCAATTCGGCTGTGGCCTCAGCCACCGTACAGGCTGGGAAGCCCACGAGATACTGCTCCGCCACTTGAGTATCTGGCACACATGTCACCTCGGGCCTCACAAGCACCTTCCCTCCAGCCAGGTCGTTACCAAGGAGCAGCGTTACCCCTCCCATAGGGATCTTGTCAGCCGCCACCCCGATAGTCACCGGGCCTGACACAAGGGCACAAACAGGAACAACACTATGCAGAGGTACATTCACAGTGTGCATTCCAAAATCTTCAACAACAACACCTGCCCCTGCAATAACTAAACTACGCCGTGCCATCACACGGTCAAACGCAGCCTGGGCACGTACCTCCTGTGCACGGTCAAACGCAGCCTGGGCACTTACCTCCTGTGCCACCTCAATAGCTTCCTGGGCCCGGGCAGCAGCTGCTCTTCCCTCACGCTCCCTCTCAGCAGCATACCGAGCCACTTCGATAGCCTCTTGGGCCTCGCGCTCCCATTGTCTCTCAGCTGCCTTTGCCTTTGCAGCTAGCACTTTAACAGCTCCTATAGCCACTTGAATAGAGCGAAAGCGAGCGCTGAGAACCTGGGCCTCGCCCCCCCGTTTCCTGTTTGGGGGCCATCTATCAAAACACTCACCCATTGCTTGCAGCAATATCTGCTTCTGTTCCTCCATAGGCAACAAGGATATGTCAAGATTCATGACAAAATGCAAACATCCAAGCAACTGATATTGCAAGTACTCCTTCTCCAGGCTTGCATCAAACGTTAACATAGAATAATGAGCAGCTAATTGCACCAACTCATCGTCAGAACATTCTTTTACCTTTGCCACTGTTGGCCTCGCAACAAAATCCTCCATGTCCAACGTCATTGTCTATTATCCTCAGTAAACGACAACAATGAATAATTGAATAAATGAATACAACAATATTAATTACTAATCAAGTAATTAATCAACCAATTAATTAATTACCAGTACAAGGCAACACTACAATTAATCCACAACAAGGGACATAGTTCAGTACCCAAAACACAAGCAACTCACCCACTGTTCCTACGACCTGGGGTTCAAACTCCAATTTCCCTGTATCCACAAAAAGGTGTAGCACGTAATTAAATGACAGTGATTGAAGATACACGGCATAACACAGCACGCAATGAAACTCACAAGCAGTAGTTCAAAACACGGCATTTTATGGTAGCACGCAAAACAAATCACACTGCATTTAAGACACACAGCATAACACATACTGGATCAAAAAGGTCAAGCTCAATAATGCACACAGATCATATACTAGAGAATCACAGCAGACACTGCTACTGGACACTAGCTACAGGCCTCTGCTGAGACGAACCACCCACAAGACTAACCCTGTGGTAGGCATTTATCCCAAAATACTGGAACAAACGCTCTTCAGTAACAAACCAAGTGAGGCAAAACCCCTTGTGTTACTCAACAAACAAATTCAACAAACTAATTCTAATACAAACAGGTGCTCCATACAATCTGATTTGACTCACAAATAGCTTCTAAAACCTATACTGCAGTCAAAAGAAAGACTGCTAGGCCCACCACATGTCTAATCTAACAAAAACACTTACATCAGGTCCTAACACACTAATTACATTTCCCGGCCCCCTAACCTACCTATACTGAAAGCTAATGCACTGTAGACCTAGCTTTCTTCAACCACACCTGCTACCAGCCAAAGATCATATACCAATCACTTCTTTGACTGCCCCAGGAGTACGTGGTACACAGGAGGCTAACAACAGCCAGAAAACAATGAAATTACCTACCTGTGGTGTCCACTAAACTAAATATTTTAAAGCATACCAGTAGTCAAATCAAATTATAAATTAAGAGCATACTTACCTGTTTGAAGACCGGCTAGAGCCCCCATGTTACATTCAAGCCTAAAATATGGCTCGTCAAGGCCTTGAATGCGACATGGTGGACACAGGACACTGGACAAAAGTTTATCAAAAATAACTATTTATTTACAACTAACTAAATGGACAGAAATAGTGGGAGCTGGGTGTTCCAGACTCCAAAGTTAAACAACAAAACTATAGGCAAAAGAACAGGCCGAATGTACAACAAAACAATGAGAGCAGGTGAGACGCTGGAGAGCTGCCACATCTGAAGTGGGGGAGACTTGACAACTGCTCCCTGCACTGCATTTGTAGGGCGTGGTGCCTCATCACCACACCTGTGATGAATTAGAAGGGCGGCCATTTTAATAACAAAAACAGGAAGAAACAGTGTGTCAATTAAACCACCAATTAGTGACAGCACACTTAACCACAATGTGAATATGCACCACAGACAGTAAGTATCCCTCCACCATGTGAAAGTAATACATAACAGTGTCCATGACTAATCATTTCTTCAACAAGTCTAAACTGGTCTGCCATGTGGTCAGCCCAGCTGTCTTTGATCAGCATTTACATACAGTCAGTTCGAAAAAGTGTTTGTTCTCTAATTTAGTCATTGCTTGAGTGGGGGTTGAGAATGGCTCTCTGTCTTATCCCAGAATTCTATAACAAGAGTGTAATCACCCTTCCTTTCATGTGACATTCTAAATGGTAGTATTATTTGTAAGTTACCTACATCAACCTTTATTTACCAGATAATATAACTGTGATAAATATACCAGGATTTAGAGTGAGTCCCCATTTCGTCTGTGGGGTGCAACTTATTTACATAGTCTTTGTTGTCCCCTGATTACATTAGCTTGAGGGGCATGCAACTGTTCTCCTACATACCATTTGGGTAAGCAGTCTTCTTATGTCTGTCTCTCCTACATTATGACTCTCTAATTATTTCTCTAATTATTCACACATATTACTTATGAAATTCAACGTCAATATTTACCACATCACCTTTATCTATTCTATTTTGTATTCATATTTATATTGTTGTTTACCTCTACTCTGATATTTGTATTATCTCTATTTTATTGTCATTTATGCTGCTATGACACCTGCATTTCACAGAGGGGATTAATAAAGGAACATCTTATCATCTATTATTTAATCCACAGTGCATAGCCTACTGTAACTATGAACCAGTTCATTACCCCCCCCCCCCCCCCCTGCTTGAGTGTCATAGATTTGATTTATCATTGAAGAAATATTAAATATCTCTGCATGATTCCATTTTTGCACAAGGCAGTGCAAGCCTTACTATAAATTCATCTGAGGTGTCATTTGAAACAATGATTTTCGCTCACGCACCTAACAGTCAGAACAATGTGGGCAGGACAATTTAAATCTCAGAACAATTAGTGTCAAACGCACAAATGGAAATGTGAATGGAAATTACGCAGGTCGAGGGGCCATTTTCTATTACTGCGGCTCCCCGCGTAGCCTAATACTAGTCCAGAGATTTGTCCGCATCCGTTCTTCACCTGTCGGAGGCCGACTGCTCGACTGCTCACTGCTGAAGAGTTTTATTTTCACTCTCGGTTGCCAGGTTGTGCGGGAATAATTCAGTTTCATGAATGAAGGAGATGAGACTTCTCTCAATCAAATCTGGCAACACAAGTCCTCCAAAGATGATTTAGTTTGTGTCACTAAGGCATAGAACACAATTAAAAAAAATAAAATCTGGGGGGAGGAGGGACAATTACCAAACAGGAGCACAGCGGGATAAAGGGGTTAAAAACGTGAGAAACCTGAGAAAAACTGGACTGTGCCAGGTAGGGGTGTAAAGGTACACGTATCCGTACCGCACCGAACCGTTTCAGTGTGTACCGTACCATACCGAACGGCTGTGTAGTGTACCGAACGAATACAACAGTATGTTAACCACTAACGACCGCCCACCGGGGGCTGTTTTTTTCACAATCTAATATAATTATTATTATTTAAAAGAATATGTACAAGTCGATTATTAATTTCAACGTTAATTAAAATCTTCTTCCAATCAAATAAAGTCTAATCCGACAGCAGTAACAGCATAATGATGAATGAATAGTGATGTGGATATAAATCAACAAAACACTTGTAGTCCATTTTAGAAGAGACGGAAGGCTTTGAGAAACGAGTGTTCAGTCACTCGGTATAGTGTGTGGCTACTTACCGGCTTTCGCTATGCGGAGGCTGGCAGCCTGGCACGATTTGGCTGTGGTTGTACAGCAGGATTGAATCGTGGACTTGCGCTTAATCAGTGCATCACGTTTTCTTGTGAAGAAATCTTCTGGTTAAAAAAATATTCTCCTCCACTATTCTCTTTAGAATATCTCCCGTTTGAGCAACTTTTGCGACATCCCTCGGCTAGTCATCACTAGCTTGCTTGTAACGTTAGCTAATCATGCACGCGCCACAGGTACTAGTGTCCGTCAGAAACAATGTCAGACTCAGAAAAAAACATTTATTTTGTTTCTAAATCTAAAAACAACCAAATAAATGTACTACTTATTTTAAACCCAAATTTCAATTATCTCAAGCTTATTTTCATTCGTTGTAGTATTAGTATTTTGATTTTTTGAAGTTGGTTTTATTTCATTTTAGAATGAATGAATGAATGAATGAAAACTTTATTTAACAGATTGCAGAATGGGTACAATACAGTACGGCTCAATACATACAATTATTAAGGGGATGCAGACCTGAGAAAGACGTTTGTCTTGTTTCCATCAGGGTCCCCCATTTTCAATTCATATAGACATTTATGACATACACAACATACATGACATTTGTGGCATAGGGACATATAGGTATTTAGTACTGATACATTTGTGACATAATCGGTATTCAAATATACAGTACTGTTACCCCTAGATCCTGACAGAGTATATACATATGATGGGGAGGGGACTGTACATTAGGAGGGGGTGGGTGGGTGGGAGGGAAATATACATACGGCGGGGAGGGAATATATACATGCGGTGGGGAGGAGACTGTCTATTAGGAGGTGGTGGGGGTTTTGGGCATTTACGGTGGCCAGTTTCGAATTGCAGCCTCCCGTAGGTGCTCTTTAAGAGCGGTTTTGAATGTGGGTAGGGATTCACATTCCTTTACAGCTTTGGGTAGGGCGTTCCACATTGATGTGGCATAATTGCGAAACGTGTTTAGTCCCTTGTTTGAGCCGAATCTGGGTTTAACATGATTTGTTGAGCTTCCTCTGGTGTAGTGGTTGTGGTATTCACTGACCTTTGGGAAGTATTTTGACATGTACATGGGCACCCCGGTCGTATAGTGTATCTTGTAGACCAGGCCCATTGCAAGTTGCTGTACTCTGTCGTCTACTCTAAGCCATCCTAGGTTGTCAAAGTTGGCAGGGGTGAGGTGGGTTCTGGGGTTCAGGTCAAGTAGTAGTCTGACCAGTTTGTTTTGTGATGTTTGTAATTTTGTTTTAAGCTTCTTTGAGGTGCTTTGGTACCATGAGGTGCACGCATAGTCATAGTACCCTTGAATGAGTGCTCCTGCCAGAGTCTTCAGGGTATTCTTGTTTACCAGAGAGGAGATCCGGTACAAGAATCTAGTTTGTTGGTTGACTTTTTTTATTACATTGGATGCCATTTTGTCACAGGAAAGATTTGCCTCTAGGATGGAACCCAGGTAGGTAATTTCGTCTTTCCTTGTGACAGTATTGTCACCCACTGTAACTGAGAAGCCGTCAGTCTTGCTGAGTTTGTTATTTGAACCGAAGAGAATGGACTCTGTTTTGCCCATGTGTAATGATAGTTTGTTATCCGCGAGCCATATGCAGATTTTGCCTAGTTCCGTGCTGAGGGTTTTTTCAACCTGCAATTTGTTCTTGTCAGAGACCAGCAGGGCTGAGTCCTCCGCAAACAGGAACAAGTTGCAGTCACAGGCTGACGACATGTCATTTGCATAAATTAGGAAGAGTAGTGGTCCTAGTATGCTTCCTTGTGGAACACCACAGCTCACTGTGAGGGGGGGGGGGGGGGGGGATAGAGTACCGTTTACCTCTACCATCTGTTCTCTCCCCTCCAGGTAGGATTGCATCCAGCTCACTGATAAGCTATCAAAACCAATTGCTTTTAGCTTGTCCATTAGAATGGAGTGATTGACAGTGTCGAAGGCCTTTTGTAGGTCCAGCATGACCATGCCGCAGTATTTGCCCGCGTCCACCTCTTGTTTGATGTGGTCGTTCAAATAGAGGAGGCATGTGTCAGTGGAGTGGGACGTTCTGAAGCCAGATTGGAATTCGTAGATTAGATTTTTTTCCGCCAGGTACTTTTCGACCTGTTCGTAGACTATTTTCTCCATGACTTTCGAGATGGAGGTAAGAATAGAAACAGGGCGGTAGTTGCCTGGGTCTAATTTGCTGCCCTTTTTGTGCAGAGGGGTCACTCTCGCAATTTTGAAGTCCTTGGGGACGTGCCCCTGTTTTATAGAGAGGTTTATTATGTGTGTGATGACTGGGGTGATGGCGGCTGCTGCGTCTCTGAGGAATTTGGAGGGGATGTTGTCATGGCCAGTGGCCTTGTTAGGTTGGAGGGCGCTAAATTTTTTGAGTACCTCATCGGTTGTTACCATTTCAAGTTTGAAGTCGTCTTTGTGGACCCCTAGGTTTTTGTAGTATGCTACTATGTGTTCTACCCCATAATGCCCTGAGTGAGAGGGTAGTTTGTTTACCAGTGTTGTGGCTATGTTTGTGAAGAAGATGTTTAAGTAATTGGCTACATCCAGCTTGTCTGTGATGAGCGTGTTGTCCGTCTTTATGTTTATGTTTGAGAATCTGGTTTTAAGTTTTTTACTGCAGCCTAGTTGATTATTGAGTAATTTCCAAAGTTCGCGGGGTTTGTTTTTGTTTTCCTCAGTTTTGTCGTTGATGAAACATTGAGATTCCAGGGATCCCTCCGAGTACCACCAGCAGGGGGCCCAAGTACCACTAGTGGTACACGTACCACAGGTTGAGAACCACTGGGTAAGTACATTACTGTCTAGTTTGGGTTTCTTTAGTAAGGGTCTTACGACGGCTGTTTGGAATGCGTCTGGGAAAATACCTGTCAGAAGCTATGTATTTATAATGTTTAGGACATGACTTGCAATACTTTTAATTTTTAATATTTTTTTTGTGGATATAGGGTCAATATAGGAAGTGGAGGAGTTACATTCCATGACAGTTTTGTAAAGCGCAGTTGATGTAATGCAAGCAAATTGTCCTATGGTTACTTTTTTGCAGGGTTTGCTGATGGTGTCCATGTTTGTATCAGGACTAATGCTGGCTCTCATTGAAGTTATTTTGTTATTGAAGAATAATGCTAGTTCTTCACATTTTGATGCAGATGACTGTGGAGGGGTGGGGGCAGTGTTGAGTAGCTGGTCGATGGCTGAGAATAATATTCTAGAGTTTCCAACATTAGAAAATAGTCCTTTCTTGCCACTCGTATTTCTTTTTTATAGACAGTCATGGCTTCCTTATATTATCGCAGTGGACTGTGAGCTTGGTTTTCCTCCATTTTCGTTCAGCAGCTCTACATGTTCTCTTTGTCTGACCAACACTCAGGGATGCAGTCGTAATATCAGAACTGCCTGGACGCCACGCGCGCTCCCGCGCACACGCGTGCGCATGCGCATACATGTTCCCTCGCGGTCGCACAGAACAGATGATTATTATGCATAAATAGTAGGAAACATGTTTGTATAGGAAATTACTAGTTTTAGTTTAGTTTTTGTAAATATTGCCTTGAAATAGAGAAGCTGAAAAAGGTAGCAGGGTGTAGCCTTCAATATATAAAGAAATTATATTGTCAACAGATATGGTTGAAAAACAAACAATGTTTTAAATTTAATTGTAGACTTCTGCGTACCGAGTGGTACCACCACTGCATCACTGCCAACACTGCTATTATTTAACCATGGGGAGATTTAGTCACATCATCCAGTGTATATGATAGGGTGTTGTTGAGATTTTCAACCATGCAGTTTAAAGAACAGTCCAGGCTGAGGGCGGCTACGTGGCGTAGTGGGCAAGGCGCTCGCCACGAATGACGGAGACGCTGGGCTTGCCTGTTCGAGCCCAGCGCTCCACATTGCTTTCAGTTTAGCTGGTCGTTCATACTAATACACATTGGCCGTATTAGGGGGTGGGAAACTGATGGGTGGGGATCGGGCGTTGTGGATAGCGACTCCTACAGGTCGGTTGGTGCGCCTGCGCAGTAGAATCAGGAAGTGTCGGGGGCAGCGTGAGCCTCCCACGCGTTACTCCTCGACACTGAGAGATCGAGCTGCGCAGGTGAAAAGATGCGACTGTTGTTACCTCAAGTACCGGAGGGGACTTGTGCTATGTATGACTTATGTGTGAGTCCACATTGCAGCCGGCTTGTGGGAGGCAAGAAACAGCGTTTGTGACAGGGGAGGGTTGAATTGGATGATACGAAATTGTGATGGGAGAAAAATATAGAAAATGGGAGAAAAAGTGGATAAAAAAAATAAAAATAACAGTCCAGGCTGGATGGTTCAGTTTGTCTCATGATGTTTGAGAACTCTCTTCTGCGATGTCATCTAGTACTCTTCCCTTTACAACGGTTACCGTTTTTGAAGAATACACAGTGATGGTCAGATATAGGTAATTCGATTACTGATACTTTATCAATGTTCAGCCTCGGCCAGTCCAACAACCAAATAAATGTACAACTTATTTTAAACCCCAATTTCAATTATCTCAAGCTTATTTTCATTCGTTGTAGTATTAGTATTTTGATTTTAAAGTTGGTTTTATTTCATTTTTGAAAAACATTGAGATTCCAGGGATCCCTCCGAGTACCACCAGCAGGGGGCCCAAGTACCACTAGTGGTACGCGTACCACAGGTTGAGAACCACTGGGTTAGTACATTACTGTCTATAGTTTGGGTTTATTTAGTAAGGGTCTTACGACGGCTGTTTGGAATGTGTCTGGGAAAATACCTGTCAGAAGCTATGTATTTATAATATTTAGGACATGACTTGCAATACTTTTAATTTTTTATATATTTTCTTGTGGATATAGGGTCAATATAGGAAGTGGAGGAGTTACATTCCATGACAGTTTTGTAAAGCGCAGTTGATGTAATGCAAGCAAATTGTCCTATGGTTACTTTTTCGCAGGGTTTGCTGATGGTGTCCATGTTTGTATCAGGACTAATGCTGGCTCTCATTGAAGTTATTTTGTTATTGAAGAATAATGCTAGTTCTTCACATTTTGATGCAGATGACTGTGGAGGGGTGGGGGCAGTGTTGAGTAGCTGGTCGATGGCTGAGAATAATATTCTAGAGTTTCCAACATTAGAAAATAGTCCTTTCTTACCACTCGTATTTCTTTTTTATAGACAGTCATGGCTTCCTTATATTATCGCAGTGGACTGTGAGCTTGGTTTTCCTCCATTTTCGTTCAGCAGCTCTACATGTTCTCTTTGTCTGACCAACACTGCTATTAATTAACCATGGGGAGATTTTGTCACAGCATCCAGTGTATATGATAGGGTGTTGTTGAGATTTTCAACCATGCAGTTTAAAGAACAGTCCAGGCTGGATGGTTCAGTTTGTCTCATGATGTTTGAGAACTCTCTTCTGCGATGTCATCTAGTACTATTCGCTTTACAACGGTTACCGTTTTTGTCTCTGTTAAGTTTCGGTTAGCTTTGAAGAATACACAGTGATGGTCAGATATAGGTAATTCGATTACTGATACTTTATCAATGTTCAGCCTCGGCCAGTCCTTCGAGCCAGTAGCCAACCGTGGGCACGGACTGCTCCCAATTAGCTAGAGAACTAACGTCTGGAGAACTTGAGAACTGTTTGACTCTTAACTAAACCCTGCACAGACTCTGGCACACTGTTATTATTATCGATAGAGTATACGTATGTCTCGCCTGTACGACTGACCAGACCTAGCTGTCACCTTTATCTATTCTGTTTTGTATTCATATTTATATAGTTGTTTACCTCTACTCTGATATTTGTATTATCTCTATTTTATTGTCATTTCTGCTGCTATGACACCTGCATTTCACAGAGGGGATTAATAAAGGAACATTTTATCGTCTCTTATTTAATCCACAGTGCATAGCCTACTGTAACTATGAACCAGTTCATCACCCCCCCCCCCTGCTTGAATGTCATATATTTGATTTATCATTGAAGAAATATTAAATATCTCTGCATGATTCCATTTTTGCAAAAGGCAGTGCATTTAGCCTTGCTATACATTCATCTGAGGTGTCATTTGAAACAATGATTTTCGCTCACGCACCTAACAGTCAGAACAATGTGGGCAGGACAAGTTAAATCTCAGAACAATTAGTGTCAAACGCACAAATGGAAATGTGAATGGAAATTACGCAGGTCGAGGGGCCATTTTCAAAAAAATAAACACAAGAGCAATGGCGAATCCAGTCGATGTTATGGCATTGTTTCAGGAGTGGGCACGTTACAGCGAGACCCAGCAACGGGTGAATCAGAGGCGCCATGAGGAAGCAATGCAGGATTCCCAGGCACGTCATGACTCGATTCTGAGTGAAATTCGGGAGACTGCGGAGAAATGGAGGATGGAAGCGCTCGATTCATTCCACCGCGCAGAGACCCACAGAGCGGAGAAGCAGATGAACAATATTAACCCCAGACGTTTCCTGGTCAAACTGAATAGCGAGGACGACATTGAAAGATAACTGGCCAGCAGAACAGTGGGTTTGTTTGTTGGCACCATTCTTATCTGGGCTAGCCCAGACAGCATATCATGACACCGCCCCGCTGGCGGATAAGACGTATGAGTTTCTAAAAAAATAAATAGTGCAACATTGGGGAATTACATTTCTCACTCCCTCCCAGTGGTATCATGATTGGGCATATGATGGGACTTTGTCCCCCAGACAACAACAACATGATTTGTTACGGCTAGCGAACAACTGGCTGTTAGCAGAGCCCCAGAACATTACACCAATCGAACGAATGGCAATGGACAGATATTTACAGGCCTGCCTGCCAATGCATGTAAAACCATTAGCCAAACAAAACACACATGTTTTGACGAGGTCGTAGAGGTTATCAAGCGGCTGAACCGCTATACCGGAGGAGTAGCAGCCCGAATACCGGACCCCCCAACCGGCTGAAGGAGAAGGGTAAGATACTTGAATCACCCTGCTACCTCAACCCTGCACCACACACCCGACAACCTGTAATGTATAATGACAGGGGACAGTGTTTCAATTGTGGCGAGGAGGGCCATATTTCCAGAGACTGTCCATATAGGAATGACGTGTCGATGCCCTCTGCAGCTGAACCACACCTGCCCCGACCGCGTGCACTTCTGACCGCCTGTTGGGCGGAGGACACAAACGTGTCCACTCTCACACCAGTAAGAGCTAATCACCACGACACAGCCGCACTGTTAGACTCAGGGAGCACAGTGACGCTAGTAAAACCAGAGTTGGTGGACGGTCCCAGGGGCGGAGCTTCCTACAGGCGATATAGGCGGTTGCCTAGAGCGCCACCCAGAGGGGGGCGCCAAAGAAAAATACATATTCTTTTTAATTTTTTAATTTGTTTAATTCTTAAATTTTTTTTGCTCTGCACAGTTTTGGCGCCCCCCTCTATATCTGCAACCATTATTTTTACATAAAAACTAGAGGAGTAGTGGGGGAGAAGAAGAGTAATATTTTTAAATAGCAAGAATTATCGACTGGCAACTCTGTGCTCGTCAGACATGAGAGAAGACGGCCGCTGCTGCTGGAGCTGGACCGAGTGAGCGGCGCACGGAGCCGGGGGGAAACCACCGCCTCGCCCCGCTGGCTCTTCCGCTTCACAGTGCGAGAGTGGGCGATAAGGGGGGCGTGCTAGCGCGTTGTCACGTGGGCTTAGTGGCCAATCAGAGGAACCCGGAAACCAAACGCCGTTGTATTTGGCATAGACGCCCCCCGTTCACCCGCGCATGATCAGTCATAACGTTTAGGACCATGTACAGTTGAAATTTTTAATATAGCGTCGATCGGTATCAAACGGCATTTGATAATCTAATATATGCATTTATGCATATATCTGACGTTCTGGAGAAAACGATAAAAACATATTTATACTCTAGACCAGGGGTGTCAAACTCATTTTCACAGAGGGCCACATCAGCATTATGGTTGCCCAATGGGCCAAATACCGTATAAATGTTAATGTAATGTAAAATAAATGTAGCTACTCATTTACATATTGTTAAACATGTTGTTTCTGTATTTATTACTTATTCAAGTTATACATATTGCATATGCATTTGCATAGATGTAAAAATATATGTTAGCTTATGTTATTTTAACAAATAATTTTAGTTTATCAGAACCCCATATTACTCCATCAATCAATGATCAAACCATTCAAGTAAATAACAAAGAAGAATATCATCAAATACAAGCTATGACATTAAGTTTGTTCAAAACCTTTTTGTCACAGTCAAGAGGGGCAGAACTAACACCTGTGAGCTGCAAAGAACACGTGGGACAGATGTAGCAGATGTTACAAAAACAAATGGCTGCACACAACCTTGCAGAGGCCATACATCCAACTAATGGAAGATAGTTTAATTAACTTTAATTAACAGATTGCAGAATGGGTACAGTACAGTTCAATACACACAATTGTTAAGGGGATGCAGACCAGAGAAAGACTTTCGACTTGTTTACATCAGGGTCCCCCATTTTCAATTCGTAATACAATTGCTATTATGTGTCTGCTTGAACACACAACTGTAACTGTACTCAAAAATAACAAAATAAGGGTTGTCTCAGTTCACAACTATATTGGTCAAGTTTTGGGTGGGACTTGTTTGCGTCCCTACAGCTTCTTATTCAATTGGGCGAGATGCTCGGTTATGTCACACAGCCAGCTTGCATCTGACAGTTCAGACAATATTTCTTCAACCCTTTGTTACCTATTCCGCCTGGATCTTTTTTGTATTTTGGGCTGTAAAATTGTCAAAGAATGTCTGAGGAGTAAGTGCTTTTGGCTTTTTTCCTTTGTTACTTCATCAATACCTCAGATTTTCAACACAAAATGTATGTGTAAGAATGTGTAATAACTAAGGCTGTCAAAGCTTTATTAACGCATTAACCCACAATTATTTTAACACCACTATTTTTTAACCCAAGATTAATGTAAACAAATTTTTTTATTTTTTTTTAACTAGAGCTCTTGGGGGGCCACATCAAATGACGTGGCGGGCCGCATTTGGCTCGCGGGCCATGAGTTTGACACCTATGCTCTAGACGGTATTTTCGTATGAATGTGTGAATGAAAAAGTAAAACGTTCCTACATCCTGAACGATAGATAATCGATGTTGAATGGGCCATAGTAATGTCAATTTAGCAATACAATTTAAAAAGTTATAGCCCTGCAAAGAAGGTAAACATCTCCATAGACTTACAGTGCTGGCAGTGATCAAACATTGATGGATATAAGCGTGGCAGAGAAAGTGTTAAGCAGGGGGTCTGGGGCTCCCCCACCAGGATTTTTTTTGTTACAAAGACTTCATTTCCTGCATTCTGGAGCAGGCATTTTTTTATTTGTACCCTTTATTTGTACCCTGGTCAATGGCTGAGAATAATATTCTAGAGTTTCCAACATTAGAAAATAGTCCTTTCTTGCCACTCGTATTTCTTTTTTATAGACAGTCATGGCTTCCTTATATTATCGCAGTTGACTGTGAGCTTGGTTTTCCTCCATTTTCGTTCAAAAGCTCTACATGTTCTATTTGTCTGACCAACACTCAGGGAGGGGGGGCGCTAGTGAGCGGTGAATGGAGTAGTCGCATTTTTCTGAGCTCCCTCCTCAACTTCTAATTTTGTATAAAAAACACACACGTTTATCTAACAGTTTGCTTGAAAAAGTATCAACAGACTAAATATAACACTACCGCCGTGGAAAGTTGAGATTATATGGAATTTACCGATGGGAAGGAGCCAAACAAACAAAAAAAAGGCAACCGCAGCTGGCAAATGACAAACAATGGCCACTACGAGACAAGCAGCAGCAGCCCAAACATCTGACGACACTGCCAGCGCTGCTATTCTGGCTGCAATTGAAAGCCAGGGTAAGAGTCTGAAGAAAGCGATGGACGAGACCCGAGTCTCTATCACATCCCGTTTGGACAAGTTTGAAGCCACTTTGGCATCCCTGCAGTCCGAGCAGAACAGCGTGAAGCAGCTAGTGACGGGGATAGAAGTGACGGTGAACGACCACGACGCGTGTCTGAAACTCCTGGAAGAATCCCAAAAATCCTTACGGAAGGAAAACACAGAACTCCGGGCTAAGCTCAACGACTTAGAGGGCCGGTCCCGCTGGCTGAACCTCAAATTCGTGGGAATCAAAGAGGGCGAGGAGAAGGGAAGGCCTACTGACTTTGTGACCGAGTTGGTCTCGCAACTACTTGGCAGTGAAAACTTCACCAAGCCAATTAAAGTGGACAGAGCCCATCGTATCCTGTTAGCCAAGCCCGCTGAGGGGGAGAAACCACGCACCATTATCGCCAAGATGCACCATGACAAAGACAAGGACCGGGTCCTGCGTCTCAGCCGCAAGCACGGTCCTCTTTACTACAAAGGATCCAGAGTGTATATTTTTCCTGATTATACAGCGGACGTGATGACCCAGCGCAGAGCCTTCAGTGATGTGATGAAGACCCTCCGAGAGGCAAATGTGAAATACAGCCTACGCTTAGGGTGACCAGATGCAAAAAGTCCAAAAGTGGGACAACAGTAAGATTTTGGTGGGACAAAGTGGGACAACAGTAAGATTTTGGTGGGACAAAGTGGGACAGATAGATAATGTAAATTTTTTTATTAGAATAACTGCTATGGTCTTCACTGAATAGATTTAAATCAAAGGTTAAAGGTTAAATCAAAATAAATACAAATTAAATACCACCTAACATCTGTTTTAAATATTCAAACGTCATCACTTGACAGGAATGTCTTGTGTTTGATATTCCCTGTTAACACACAACTAGGGAAAACAGTGTAGTATAATACAAAAATAGGATTTGGCTCTTCAAACCTAGCTCGGGTGTCCAATATCTCAGTGACAGAGGGAAAAGTTTTATGGTGCCATGATCGGAAGCATCAGAAGCGACCGAAAAGAATTGTGTGTTTTGGTCATCTGGGACCATTGGGGTTTTTAATTCAATCAAACAACTCTCCACTGAGGAAGGTGCCAGTACATCCATAACTATGGATGTAGCTTTTGTACGACCACACGATATTTTTTTTGTAATATCTGAGTCTGGCAAAATGACAGGAGCTAGTTTCATACCACAGTCGGCTGACCTGTATGAATGGGAGTGTTGTACTGTGTGATAGACACTTGTTATCTCAGCTGCAGTGACCTTGTCCGTCTGGCTATCATTGTTTGGTTTAAAAAGAAACATATCCATAGATCTGGATGTTTCTTTTTGGTGAGCCACTTTCAAGTGAGACTCACGTCCACTGTGGCGCTTCAAGTCGTATTCTCCTCCATGCGCAATTGAAAACGAACTATGACACAAAACACAGAAAGCCTGCTGCGGATTGCCTGCCATCTGCCTCACCCAGTCATGTGTCGTTTGCCAGTCTTGGTTGTAACTGCAGGTCCGTTTCTTTTTACTGCTTTCCATCTTGAACTAGTTCGCTTGTAATGTTTATTTTTTTGACCAATCAGATTTGCGATATGAGGTAGCGTCACAAGTTGAACTCGCAGAGCAGCGCGCTAAAGTACTATAACCAATCAGAGCAATGTGTGTGGACAAGAGGCGGGTTGCTACGTTTACTGTCTGTAGGGAGGGGCTTTTAGACGCATGTTTTTTTGGCTTCGAAAAGAGGGACATCCTCTCAATATGAGGGACGCGGGACATTTGGTCAAATGGTGGGACAGTACAACCAAAAGGGGGACACCTGGTCACCCTACCTACGCTTCCCAGCCAAGTTGCGCGTCGAGCACAACTCTACTGTCACAATGTTTGGCACCCCGGAGGAGGCTGTGCGCTTTTCCAAGACTCTCTCAACTGATGGACCTGGTCCCATGCTGGCGGTCTCAAGCTGACTGTATATAAACTGATTTGTTGACTATTCAACATAAGACACGTGTGAACACTTTATTATTTTTCATCCACTGAGTTGTGGAGGGACAGCTGTCTAGGTATTGGTAACTATAACGTTAACCGGTGCAATGCGATGCCTATTCTTTTGCCCAGCTGTCTTCGTGAATATATGGGGATTTTGCCGTTCAGTTTTGGTAAGCGGCGGTGGGGGGGGTGGGGGGGTTTATTGTGTTGCCAGTCCTTATTGTTATATTTTTGTATCTGAAGTCTCTTTCAAGAAGGTGGATGATCAATGGATTAAAATGTACTTCATATACCATGCTGTTTGTATTAAGATTGTTATCACTTGGTCGTGATGACGCAAGGGGTTAATATATCGGGGGGTGAGAAGCCTATTACGATGGTGTCATGGAACACTAAAGCATTGGGTAGTGCAGTTAAAAGGGGAAAAGTATTTGCTCATTTGAAAACATTGTCTGCAGATATTATATTTTTACAAGAGACTCATATAGCTCCAACGGAACAGAGGCGCCTGAGGAAGCACTGGGTGTCACAAGTGTACCAATCTGCTTTTTCTTCCAAAGCAAGAGGGGTTGCTATTTTATTTAGTAAATCTGTCCCATTTCAAATGACCACGGTAGTCTCCGACCCCGGAGGCAGATATGTCATGGTGTCTGGTACCATTAATTCACTACCAATAACATGCCTGAATATTTATGGTCCTAACATTGACGACCCAAGCTTTTTTCGTAAAATATTTGACATAATCCCTGATCTGAATACCACCAACTTGATTTTAGGTGGAGATTTTAATTGCTATCTAGATCCCTATCTTGATCGTACGTCCACTCGTCCGCCTCCGACCATTAATTCCGTTGGAGTACTAAACAATTTAATGCGTTCTATGAACATAGTTGACATATGGAGATTGCAGCACCCTACAGACAGGGATTATTCTTTCTTTTCCCACGTCCACAAATCGTATACAAGAATAGATTATTTTCTTGTCGATGCTAAATTTATATCTAGTGTGCTGCAAACTAAATATCATAGCATCCTTATTTCAGATCATGCGCCAATCACTATGTTGGTAAAGCTGGCACTGCCACAGACGCGATACAGTTGGCGCTTCAACCCCTCTTTGCTCTCGGAGAAAGCATTTCGGGATCAAATGAGATCTCGACTCATTGAGTTTATGGAGACTAAGCCTTTGGAAAGAGAGAAAGACGTAAGCGCCTGGCTGAGATTGAGGCACGGCTCCCCTCGCTGGAGCAGGTTTACAGACTATCACAATCCCAAATGGACTTAAATAACATTTTAAAATTGAAGTATGAATACAATTCTATTCTGGGCAAGCAGGTTAGTACCCTCCTCCTTAAACTCAGACAGAAGCACTTTGAACTAAGTGATAAACCAGACAGACTGTTGGCTAGGCAACTGAGGGGTGTACAGGCCAGCCAGGCAATTCATAATATCAAATCTATATCGGGCAGCTTGCTGACTAACCCTAAAGACATAAATGACCGTTTTAAAGAATTTTATACTGGCCTTTATACCTCTAGATGCCATGCCCCAGACTCTGAGGTTGAGAGCTTCCTGGACAATATTGATATGCCAGTGCTTAGTGATAAGGCAAGGGATGAGCTAGATGCTGATTTCAGCCTGCAGGAAATAACAAGTGCAATAAAGTCTTTCCCTAGCGGGAAGGCCGCTGGCCCGGATGGGTATGGGGCGGAGTTTTATAAAGCTTACAGTGACATTTTGGCCCCTCTACTTCTTAGAATGATTCAACATTCTATCACTAATAATGTCTTCCCTGACTCCCTTTACGAAGCAAATGTGTGCCTTTTACTCAAGAAAGGTAGGGATGGGACTGATCCAGCAGGGTTCCGGCCTATAAGTTTGTTAAATTTTGACCAAAAGACAGTTGCCAAGGTGTTGGCCACTAGGTTGGCTCAGCATGTCGGATCTCTCGTCCACTCCGACCAAACGGGATTCATTCCTGGCAGGCTTGCTTTTTCTAATATTCGGAAATTACTAAACATATTGTACTCTAACCAAAGAAAGGACACTAAGCCGGTGATCATATCACTTGACGCTGAAAAGGCATTCGACCAGATCGAATGGAAATATATGTTCAGTGTCCTCCAGCGCTTTGGTTTCGGTGACAGGTTTCGTTCTCTTATTGGAATGTTGTATGCTCATCCCAGAGCTTCCATTCTTACCAATTCTGATAGATCTGACTCCTTCCCACTCCATCGCGGCACCCGACAAGGATGTTGTATTAGTCCCTTACTGTTCAATTTAGCCCTCGAACCCCTGGCTATCAGTATCAGGAGTCATCCCAACATCACAGGAATAAAGTTGGGAAAGTATGAGAGCCGTATTTCGCTATATGCGGATGATGTGGTCCTGTATCTTGCTGATCCTGCCTCCTCCGTCCCATGCCTCCTAGATTTAATCAGGCAGTTTGGTACTTTCTCTGGTTACTCCATTAACTGGGAGAAAAGTGTGTTCATGCCCATCTCAGGGAGCCTAGACTCTTCCTTTACTGACAGCTTACCCTTTAAAATAGAATATGACCACTTCACCTATCTGGGAGTAGTTATACCAAAGGATCCCAAACTCCTATTTAAACTGAACTTTGGTGAAATGGTCTCAAAATTGAAGAAAAATATGGAGAGGTGGAGAATTTTGCCAGTGTCTTTGGTGGGGCGTGTGAATGTCATAAAAATGGTGGTTCTCCCCAGGTTCCTTTACCTTTTTCAGAGCGTGCCTATTTTTTTGACTGCCTCTTTCTTTAAACAGATAGACACTATACTTCTGCCATTTGTCTGGGGCTATAAAGCACATCGTATTTCAAAAGCACACTTGCAGAAGCCAAAGCTTATGGGGGGGCTGGCCCTGCCGGTATTCCAGCACTACTACTGGGCTGCTAATGCAAGGGCCATGACCTTCTGGCAAGATTACTTCATAGGTGATGCTACAGTAGCCATGGACGCCCCCAGGTGGCTAGACATGGAGGCGCATGTGAACCTAAAAAGCTCTCTTCCTGCAATGTTATTTTCTAAGTGTGATACGATTAATAAGATGGCTCTCAACAATTTTATCCTTCGGAACTCACTGAGAATATTGAGTCAAATCAAAAAGGTTTTCAAAGTACCTTCAACCTCGGCATATGCTCCAATATGTGATAACCATAATTTTCCCCCTGGTCAATCTGATATTGTTTTTTCATTATGGAAGGGAAAGGGACTGGCCACTATTAAAGATCTATATGTTGATCGTCACTTTGCCTCATTTAACGAACTTAAGTCTAAGTTTAATCTTACAAGCTCACACTTCTTTCGTTACCTGCAGGTTAGAAATTATGTCCGCAGTAATATCCCAGACTTTGAGACATGTCCTGCTGATTACCAGTTTTATAATCTCATGAGCCGATCACCAGTTTCAAAACACCTGATCTCTGATTTTGTTTCATATTTCTCTGTCCAATCTATGGCTTCCTCCGACCACATTAAAGATGTATGGTCCACAGAGCTTAGTATGGAAATCTCTGATGAGATGTGGGAGGAGGGACTTAGCAGGATACATAAATGTTCTATTAATGCCAGAGTCCAACTTATACAGTTTAAGGTCATTCACAGACTACATTACTCTAAAACCAAACTGCATAGAATCTATCCCTCTGTATCGCCTATCTGTGATCGTTGCATGTCCGCAGAGGGTAATCTTTCACATATGTTTTGGTTTTGTCCCAAGCTATTTAAGTACTGGGTAGACATTTTTGACTGGTATACCAAGGCGTACAAAAGAGAGATTGCCCCAGACTGCCTTCTAGCTTTACTCGGCTGTTCAGCTAACACTGCAGAATTACCTTACAATGAGCAGGAGACCCTGAAGTTTGGTATGGCTGTGGCCAAAAGAATTATCCTGAAGGAATGGAAAGACACGTCGTCTCCAAATTTTAAAAGATGGCTCACTGAGATGGTCTCCTCTCTGCAGCTGGAAAGCATTCGTCACAGTAGGTCTGAGACCTTGAACAAATTTGAAATGATATGGGGTCCCTTTTTGGAATGCTTAGCTAGAACATAAGTGCTTCTCAATGTCCTCCTGTGTATTTTCTGTACTATGTATTGGTGTTGTCAGGATAGTGGAATTTCGAGCTTCGATGCGATACCTTTTTCGATACCACAGGGAAAAAGGTTCAATCTTAAATTATAATTTTTTTTTATAGGTTTTGCTTCTGTTGCTGGTTGGTTCTCCTCAGCTTCTCTCTGGTACTGTAGGAGAGGATAGATATGGCACTTTTGAAACCCTTTGTTTATCTTTAGATCATACATTTGGAAATAACTGTTCATCTCACTGCTGTACTATTGCGGGTATTGAAGTGAACAATGCAACTTCCTTTTTTTATTTTATATTTTTTTATAAATGATTAGGTGTCGATATTTCGGGAAATGAGTATTGAAACAGTTTTGGGTATTCAGAATCGATATGTCGATTTTTCGATATTTTCGACAACACTACTATGTATGTGTGTATATATGTATATATGTATGTGTATATATGTCAGAGAATCAGCCCCTTGCGTCCTTAGTGTATAGCATATGACATGGTGTATGTTTGTTCATTGATGTGACAGTGTCTGGCAACATACTGTTTGTGTTCTTTTTATTTATTTTTTATTTTCTTTGTGTTTGTGATTTGTCTTGGTGTGTGTTTGTGAAACTATAAAAGCTGAAAATAAAATATTATAAAGGGATGCAGTCGTAATATCAGAACTGCCTGGACGCCACGCGCGTGGTTGACAACCTAGGATGGCTTAGAGTAGACGACAGAGCAGACCAGGCTGCAGAAACAAATTAGTGGGGGGGCATAAAATGTTCTCGGGGGGGCACAATGGTTTTTCAACACAGGTTCCCTTTTATACGTTTCAGCTGGGACAGCGGCACTGTGGCTTGCTTGGCGCTGCCCACGGTGCTGAACTAAACAGCAAAGAGCCAATTGAAAAATCTAATTTCTCTCTATCTTAAGAACTTTCACTTATACAAAAACAGACTGAACGGATATATATAACAGACCTGCTGGGGCAGCGGACTGAGAGCAGGGGACACAAACAGGCTGGATAAGATGGTCAAGAAGGCCAGTAGCGTGGTTGGGGTGGAGCTGGACTCTAGCGAGGGTGGCGGAGAGGAGGAACCTTGCTAAGCTCCAGGCCATCAGGGAAAACCCCTCCCACCCACTATACACAGACTTGGCTGACAGGAGGAGCATGTTATAGGCTCACACTACCTAAATGCAGCACTGAACGGCACAGGAAGCCCTTCATTCCGACAGCCATCAGACTATACAATGCATCACTGTGCCTCACTGCATCACTGAGCACAGAGTGACAATTACCATCTTCCTGGACTCTTACTTTTTAAACAGCACTGTGCAATATTACACCTAGACTTCAGTATATTTTTACTGTATTTATTTACTGTATATTTTATTCAATTTTTATTCTATTTCATTTTATTCTATTCTTAGGCCATTTGTTTTGTTATTCTTATTTGTGACTTCTGTCTGTCTAAATGTTGAATGTTGAGTGATTTGCAGTGACAAATTTCCCTCAGGATAATACATTTCTATTCTATTCTATTCTATATCTTTGAAAAGTCTCCATTTATTCAACACTTCTGAATTCACTGACAAACTGAACTGAACTGACAAAAATAAGGTGCATAAAAAAGCAAACAAAATTCCTCCACAGGCTACTCACCATCATAAGTAGAGCGGCAAGCAGCGTTTGGGGACAGAGTGAAATCTTCTTAAAACACTGCCCCTCGGGCGACCCAGTGGCGAACCACATAGCGCGCTCAGCCGCGACACGGCCGACCCGGGTTCGACTCCCGAACCCGTCGTTATTTGCCGAATGTCTTCCCCCCACTCTGTCTCCCATTCCTCATCTGTCTCTCCCTACTGGACTGCCCAGTAGAAATAAACCGATAAAACGCAAAAAAAAAAAAAAAAAAAAAAAAAAAACACTGCCCCTCCACTCATTCCTGAACTTTTTTGTTAAGTCCTTCTCAAATGCTAACTGAATTAAATTGGCCTTAGTTGCGTCGATGAAGCATACTAAGGCGATGTTCTGTAAAGACGTTCTTTGTTAAGTCCTTCTCAAATGCTAACTGAATTAAATTGGCCTTAGTTGCGTCGATGAAGCATACTAAGGCGATGTTCTGTAAAGACGTTCTTTGTTAAGTCCTTCTCAAATGCTAACTGAATTAAATTGGCCTTAGTTGCGTCGATGAAGCATACTAAGGCGATGTTCTGTAAAGACGTTCTTGAGGGTAGAAAATGAATTCTCACAGAGTGCCGTGCTAGCTTCAGTAGTGTTGTTGTTGACATCAGTGCCCACTAGGGCTGTCCCCGACTAAGGATTTGGATAGTTGACTTTGATTAAAAAAAAATAAAAAAAAAATTGTCAGGGTGGGCACAGCTGACTCAGTGGGCGGGCCAGGCCCCCTAATGCCCGCCCATGGCGCCGGGACTGCGACAGAGTACAGCAACTTGCAATGGGCCTGGTCTACAAGATACACTACACGACCAAGGTACCCATGTACATGTCAAAATACTTCCCAAAGGTCAGTGAATACCACGATCACAACACCAGAGGGAGCTCCACAAATCATGTTAAACCCAGATTCGGCTCAAACAAGGGACTAAACACGTTTCGCAATTATGCCACATCAATGTGGAACGCCCTACCCAAAGCTGTAAAGGAATGTGAATCACTACCCACTTTCAAAAACACTCTCAAAGAACACCTACGGGAGACTGCAATTCGAAACTGGCCCCTACAAATGTCCTAACCCAGTTGTACAGTAAATGACCAAGTATGGCTTTGTCAGTATTCCAATGTAAAGGCCAACGTAAAGTATGCATAATGCTCAACCAGCACTAGACTTTCTTTTCAAAAAGTAAAAGTCACAGAAAAGATGATTAGGGTTTTAAATAAGGACGTTTATGGGGTTTCTTGTATTAATAATAATTTGCACTAACGAATGTTGTAAAAGGAGATGTTACAAAGGAATGGGGAATATAACCCCCCCCCCCCCCCCCCCCCCCCCCATGGTGTGTGGAGTTGGTACGTCCCAGCAGCAGGGACCAGGATGTTATGGGTTGGCAATACAGACGCAGTTGACACACACGCTCTAGTCTCCTGGCTCGTTATTGAACACAAACAGTTATATTTGAACATCTGTTGTCAAGCCTCGTCAATATACCCCCCTTCCCCACTAATCGAACTGGTGTCGTGGAGTCACTTTGCTGTGAGCGTTTCCATGGTTAGCTTGCGGCTAATGTTAGTTAGCTCACTAGCTTGCGGCTAAAGTTAGTTAGCTTGAAGCTAACGTAACGTTAGCCTAGCTTGAGGCTAACGTTATATAACCGAACAATACACACATGCCCCAAACCGTGGAGGTCGTATTGAACGGTGTATGGTTCGAATGCATACCGTTCCACCCCTAGTAGCTCCACAACCGACTGTGCGTAACCCGTTGATTTCCCTGCCTATCATCTCTGTTCCCTTTAGCCAGATTGGGATGGACCTTGTGAGACCCCTACCCCGCAGCGCCAGGGGCCATCAATACATCCTGGTGATTATGGACTATGCCACCCGCTAACCCGAGGCCATCCCACTCCGCAGCATGGCCTTAAAAGGTATAGCCCGGGAGCTCATGTTGCTAATCACTAGAGTGGGAATCCCGGATGAAATTTTTACAGACCAAGGCTCTAAAGGTTCATGTCTAAAATAATGAAGGATTTGGCCGGATTATTGAAAATTACCCAACTGCGCACTTCAGTATATCATCCCCAAACAGATGGGTTAGTCGAGCGATTTAACCATACCCTGAAGAGCATGCTTAAAGAAGTAATGGAGGCCGATGGGAGTAACTGCATGGGACCAGCTCCTCCCGTACTTGATGTTCTCCATCAGGGAGGTTCCCCAGGCCTCCACAGGTTTCTCCCCCTTCAAACTTTTGTATGGGAGAAGGCCAGAGGGATGCTGGATATAGCCAAGGAGGCCTGGGAACACCAGCCGTCACCGCACAGTAGGGATGGGTACCGAATTTGGTACTGTTAAGGGTACCTACCGAAACACGTCGGTACTACCGTGTATTGATTCACGTGATATCAGTGCCAATTTTCGGTAATGCAAAAAAAAAAGTCTGATGACGTCATGTTTTGTTTACCGCAAAATGAAACTGCACGTTGATGTCAACGACACATGCACAATACATGTTTTCAAACTCTCTTTGGGTGTTTGCAATTCATGCAGAGTATATGTCTCTGATATCTTGGTACAGTGGGCAGGTTGTTAGAAAGTGTTGCTCAGTTACCACCTCTGCTTTGACATGTCTGTTAGCCTAGCCACAGATCGTCTTTAGAGGAGAGGCTCCGATTGAATCCGGGACACAGACATGCAGCCAATGGGACACTGGCTCTGTTCATGGTCACGAATGGATTCCAGCTTCATTTATTTACTACAGATGACAAAGTGTTGTTTCTGTTTTTCTTTTTGACATACTTGCGCCACACGGAACAACCCATCACTACAGCCCAGCATCATATTACTGTAGCCAGTCTCTTGAAACACCACTATCTCCAAACTTCCACTCCTCTCCAAACTTTCTTTTGTTATGTGCTCGCGGTGGGTTTTCGTTTTAGCGGTCGGCTTACTCCTTCCATAGTTCCACATATTTGTAACCCATTTAACGTTATTAAGCTAATGTTAGCTAATCGTCGGACATAACGCTACAGTGCAAGCAGACGCAGTCACGACAGAAGAGTAGCGGATGTGACATCGGTAAACAAGCCACAAATTAGGCCTGTCGTGAGACCGAAACACACCGCAGAGTGGGTCTTCTCCACAGCGGGGGACACACACAGTGAGTGTGGAGCAGGCTCGGTTGTTCTGAATAAATAATAATAATAACTTCATTTGTATAGCACCTTTCATACAGGGGATTGCAGTTCAACATGCTTTACATCAGTAAGATGTAAATAAAAATAAAGTAATAATAATACATAATTTATTTATTAAATATTAAGTTTGTATTTTTTTTTTACAACTGAGGTAGGTAGATTACATTTTTAGAGACTAAAGTACAGAAAAAAAAGGTACCGTTGGGGGTGCCCTCGTGGCGCATACCATAGTGCCTCGCGCACCTACGCGGCCGACCCGGGTTTGATCCCAGCTCTTGTCGTTATTTGTTGCATGTCTCCCCCACCTCTCCTCCCGTTCGCCCTCTCCTCTGTCGGTCCTGCGTGACCAATAAAGCTGTAAAAATGCAAAAAAATTCAATAAAAATAAAAAGGTACCGTTGGGTACCAGTATCGATTCAAATGTGAAAGGTACCCATCCCTACCGCACAGGAGTTTGGTGGATCATGTGGAGGAGATACAGGAGCGGATGGCCACCTTGTGGCTCCTGGTAAGAGACCACATGACCAAAGCCCAGCCGCCTCAAGCCAGGGTCTATAACCGGGGCACTCAACCCCGAGAATTCCAGTCAGGGGATAGAGTGTTAGTGTCGGTTCCCACCTCGGAGTGTACATTTCTAGCCAAGTGACACCACGGATCATATGAAATTATGGAAAAAGTGGGTCCTGTGAATTATAGAGTGTGACAGCCGGGGAGGCGTCCACCGGTGAAAATATACCATATCAACCTTTTTTTTAAATGGGCGGGCCGGGAGGCTCTGTATTCTTTCAACCCACCAAAGTTACCAGTCCGGACCCAACCGCTTGAAGTCCCCATGGGAGACCAACTCAGCGTTCCCCAGAAGAACGACCTAAGAGAGCTGGTGGAACGCCATCGGGATGTGTTTTCCACGGAACCGGGGAGAACCGAGGTAATACACCACCACATCCCTACTGTCATATGGAAAAGGTGAAACTTCATCCCTACCGACTCCCGGAGGTACATGACATGTTACAGGCGGGAGTAATAGTGAAATCCAATAGTGGGTGGTGTAGCCCCATTGTACTGGTCCCTAAGTCAAATAGAACCCCAAGGTTCTGTAATGATTTCCGCCAGTTAAACACCATCTCCAAATTCGACGCCTACCCTATGCCCCAAGTGGATGAACTAATTGAAAGGCTAGGAAAGGCGAGGTTCATAACCACCAAAGGCTACTGGCAGGTTCCCATAGCTCCCGAAGATAGGGAAAAAACAGCGTTTGCCACCCCAGATGGGTTGTTCCACTATGTTGTTCTCCCCTTTGGTCTACACGGCATACCCACCATGTTTCAGAGGCTGATGGACCAGGTCCTCCGACCCCACCGAGAGTACGCAGCGGCCTACATCGATGACATCATCATTCACGGCGAGGAGTGGGGAACACATCTACAACAGGTCACGGCTGTTCTACAAGCTTTGAGAGGGGCGGGGCTAATCGCTAACCCAAAGAAATGTCACCTGGGCCTACAGGACGCTGAGTACTTGGGGTACACCATCGGGAGGGTGTGTATCAGACACCAAGCCGGCAATGTCGAGGCCATCCAAAAAGCAGGTACGAACCATCATAGGCCTAGCCAGCTATTACCGGCATTTTGTCCCCAACGTATCTGCCCTAGCAGTACCCCTGACCGACCTAACAAAGAATAAATTGCCAGACCAGGTCTTGTGGACCGAGGAGACAGAGAAGGCCTTTCAGCAGCTAAAGGACAAGCTGTGTTCGGAACCCGTGTTTGTGACCCCCGATTTCAGCCAATCTCTGTTGGTGCAAACGGATGCATCGGAGACTGGGGTGGGTGCCGTCCAATCGCAACTGAGAGAAGGTGAGGAACACCCAGTGATATTTATCAGTCGCAAGCTACTACCCTGGGAGAAGAATTACTCCACAAGATCAACCACACCCCACACACACCAGACACACATAACATAAAACACTAGGACAGATAGAGTATTGTTGAGTGGAGGTGAGGTAGGAGCGAGTACAGAGAGATAGAGAGATTGAGATATGGAGTTTTGCGAGGTGAGAGGTTGTTGAGAGGTGAAGGCGAGAAGGTGTTCATTGTGTACTGGACCCTAGACTGGCTGAGAAACCCCCTTGTGTACAGACCCTGGACCGGAAGACAAACACTGAGGGCGGGATCCACAAAGAATGGATTGTGCGGTGCTAATTGCACCCTTACTTACAATTCATTATGAATTGAAAATGGGGGACCCTGATGTAAACAAGATGAAAGTCTTTCTCTGGTCTGCATCCCCTTAACAATTGTGTGTATTGTACCCATTCCGCAATCTGTTAATAAAATGTTCAATCAATCAATCACCTGTGCAGGGTTTTCACACGGATTCTGCTCCGTCTTTGCGAGCTATCCACTAACGACATTTACGCAGATGAGATACCAGCGCAGACACGCCCAATATATGTGGCTCGAGGAGCAGTCTGCACTCCTGACAGCGCTGTTGGCAGATACCAGGAATGACCCGCCCCTTTTCCAAGATGGCAGCATCCCCATTGTCAGTGCTGAATGTTTGTTAGTGTTTGGTCTTTCTTGTTGGTTTTTAGTACTTTTAAACATCCATTTCTAGTAAGTAGTAGTCTTCATTTGATCCTATACTGTTTTCATTTACGGATTTGTGGACTTTTTGGAGTTCTTACTTGCTCTGTGGACTGTGGCCTGGATTTCTTCCCCTGATCGTTGGGGAGCTGTCCTGCTGTGCTGTGCTGTGCTGTGCTGGCTGAGCTGAGGCATGCTTCCACCTGCCCTGCCCTACTCTGCTGTGCTGGCTGAGCTGAGGCCTGCTTCCACCTGCTCTGCCCTACTCTGCTGTGCTGCTGTAGCTGAGGTCTGCTTCCACCTGCTCTGCCCTACTCTGCTGTTGTAGCTGAGGCCTGCTTCCACCTGCCCTGCCCTACTCTGCTGTGCTTCTGTAGCTGAGGCCTGCTTCCACCTGCCCTGCCCTACTCTGCTGTGCATCTGTAGCTGAGGCCTGCTTCCACCTGCTCTGCCCTACTCTGCTGTTGTAGCTGAGGCCTGCTTCCACCTGCCCTGCCCTACTCTGCTGTGCTGCTGTAGCTGAGGCCTGCTTCCACCTGCTCTGCCCTACTCTGCTGTTGTAGCTGAGGCCTGCTTCCACCTGCCCTGCCCTACTCTGCTGTTGTAGCTGAGGCCTGCTTCCATCTGCCATGCCCTACTAATAATAATAATAATAATAATAGATTAAATTTGTACCACACTTTATATTCGGGAGAATCTCAGAGTGCTACAGGAGATATAGACAAAAAGTTAAATGAATAAAACAATTAAAATGAATAAAAACAATTAAAATTAATAAAACAATGAGTACTCTGCTGCCTGCTTCCATCTGCCCTGCCCTACTCTGCTGTTGTAGCTGGGGCCTGCTTCCATCTGCTCTGCCCTACTCTGCTACTCTGCTGTAGATTGACTCTTACTAGTCATGCTGCTTGCGAGTATGACTTACTACTAGGGATGTCCGATATTATCGGCCTACCGATATTATCGGTCGATATCGGCATTAAAATGTGATATCGGAAAATATCGGTATCGGTTTAAAAAAAAAAATTATTTCCTTTTTTTTACATTTCTTTTTTTTGTATTTAATTTTTTTATAATTTTTTAAACAAACACATAAACAAACATGACAACACACGATTAGATATACAAGCATTGTAAAACAGTGTACATCAGTTAACTCACCGTTTGGATAAATGTCTTATACAAGATATACCCCTAATACCTGCTATCTATTCCCCTACACACATATGCTCTTGCTCGCACCCCCCCCCCCCCCCCTGGACCCCCCAATGGATAATCCATCCATTATCCTTCGCTCCTAACCAGACACTACCATTAAATGCTAGCTTTTATTCTTTCCACCACTTCTAACCACATTGTCAATTTGGATTCATTGAGATCCAAAATTCTTGCTGTAGATATTTCTAGATAAATCACATTGAGATATGTAAGAATCCAGACCTTTCGGCACATTTTTTCCGGTTGAAACCATCGTGATGCTATCAGTTTTTTAGCCACTGTAATACCAGATAAAACCAATCTCTTTTGCTGTATAGGTACTGCATATTCAAAAACATCATTCAGCAGTAATATAGAGGGGTGTACCGGTATATTCAGAATTAAGAGATTTGATAATTGCTAGGTCACTTCTTCCCAGAATATCTTAACTGGTGGGCAGTCCCAATACATGTGCATAAATGTCCCCTCGTCCCCATTTGTGTCAGAATGCAGGTAGGTGAATTCCAATGGTTGAAGGCAATCACAGAGACAGAGAGTGTTTACTCTTGAACAGGTTCGACTTTAATAGTAAGAACACAGAGTAAATTCTAAGAGAGAACAAGTGCTAAAAGCACAAGTGTAAGATAAGGTAAATGGGAGCTTATTGGAGGTCCACAGTAGAACCGTCCGCGTTATCCCCGAACGCAATTAGTGAAGACCTGACAATGGACAAGCAGAAGAGAGGTATGTTAAATAGAGACCAAATACCAACATTCCACACACACCCCCGTGACAGCCAACCAGGAACCACCCCTAAGTGACAGCACTAATTGACAGGGAAATGACAGGTGACAAGCCCAGTGACATATGCCAGGAATGTGGGTGGTCACCGAGGTCGGTGTCCAGAACGTAACAGTACCCTCCCCCGACGAACGGCACCAGACGTTCACCTAGGAGTCTCGGGATTCAGCCGCCGGAAATCAACGATCAGGCTGGGATCTAAAATATCCCTTTGAGGCACCCAAGAACGCTCTTCTATCCCGTACCCCTCCCAATCCACCAAGAACTGAAACCCCCTACCCCTCCGCCTACAACCCAGTATCCTCCGCACCGTGTAAATGGGTTGACCGCCAATAAACCGGGGCGGAGGAACCACAGGCAGTGGCGGGGCCAAGGGCGATGAGAGGAATGGCTTCAACAGGGACACATGAAACGTCGGATGAACCCTCATAGAGCTCGGAAGTCGTAGCTTGTAAGCCACTGGATTAACCCAATGAATCACTTTAAATGGTCCTATAAAGCGAGGAGCCAGCTTCTTGGATTCCACCCGGAGAGGGAGATCCCGGGTGGAAAGCCAAACCCGCTGCCCTGGACGGTAAACTGGAGCCGGACGACGCTTACGGTTAGCCTGCCGTTGGGTACTAACCGAAACCTTCTGTAGCGCCTTCCGAACCTGTTTCCACGTCCTGCGACAGCGAGCCACATGTGCCTGGGCCGAGGGCACCTCCGCCTCCTGCTCCTGCTCGGGAAACAGAGGAGGTTGAAAACCATACTGGCACTGAAAGGGAGACATACCGGTAGAAGAGGAGAGAAGGGTATTATGCGCGTACTCAGCCCAAGCCAACCTCCTACTCCACGTTGCCGGACTACCGGCAACGTAACACCTCAAGACCCCCTCCAAATCCTGGTTGACCCTCTCCGTCTGCCCGTTCGACTGCGGATGGAACCCAGACGACAGACTGACAGAGGCGCCGAGGCCGGCGGCAAACGCCTTCCAGAACCTGGAGGCGAACTGAGGACCCCGGTCCGACACGATATCTACTGGCAGCCCGGGGACCCGAAAGACATGCTGTATAATTAAATCAGCAGTCTCCCGGGCCGAAGGAAGCTTGGGGAGAGGGACAAAGTGAGCCGCCTTAGAGAACCGATCCACCACCACCAAAATGGTGGTGAATCCGTCCGAAAGGGGACCAGAAATAAAGTCCAGAGATATGTGTGACCAGGGTCGTTTAGGAATAGGAAGTGGTCGGAGGAGACCCGCCGGTGCCCGTCGAGAGGTCTTACTACGTGCGCACACCGGACAGGCCGCCACAAAGGAACGCGTATCCCCCTCCACTGTCGGCCACCAGAACCTCCTACGGATAAATTCCAGGGTCCTGGTTGCCCCTGGGTGGCTGGTGAGGGATGACGCATGTGCCCACTGTAGCAAGCGTGAGCGCGCCACCTTGGGAACATACGACCGTCCCGGAGGACCCCCACCAGGATCGGGCTCCCGCGTTAGCGCCAACCTTACCACCTTCTCTATGCCCCAAGACACGGGTGCCAAAATCAAGGCCGGTGGAATAATGGGATGGGGCTGCTCCTCCCGCCCAGGAAGATCAAACTGGCGCGACAACGCGTCAGGTTTGATATTCTTGGAGCCGGGTCTATAGGAGATGGTATATCGAAATCGTGTGAAGAACAACGTCCACCTGGCCTGGCGAGCGTTAAAGCGTTTAGCCCCTTGGATGTAAGCCAAGTTCTTATGGTCAGTCCAAATAATGAAAGGATGTGCCGCCCCCTCCAACCAATGTCTCCACTCCTCCAGTGCCAATTTGATCGCCAATAACTCCCGATTACCCACGTCGTAATTACGCTCGGCTGGTGACAGACGGCGAGAAAAAAAAGCACACGGGTGCACTTTCCCATCCTTTAAGCATCTCTGAGAGAGCACCCCCCCCACCGCGACGTCAGAGGCATCCACCTCCACAATGAACGGAACCTCCGCGTCATGGCGGATCAATACAGGAGCGGATGTAAAACGACGTTTAAGATCGCAGAAGGCCGACTCAGCCCTAGGCGACCATTCAAAGCCAGGGAGAGAGGCCTTAGTGAGAGCTGTTAAGGGATTGGCTAAGGCGCTAAAATTGCGAATAAAGCGCCTGTAAAAATTTGCAAAGCCCAAAAACCGTTGTAACCCCTTGAGCGACGAAGGCCGTGGCCAGTCCAAAACTGCACTCACCTTGGCTGGATCCATGCGCAGATCGCCCTTCGTCAACACAAAGCCCAGGAAGGACACGGTGTCCGTGTGAAACACACACTTCTCAGCCTTAACGAATAGTTGATGCTTGAGGAGACGGTCTAGCACCTCCCGAACGTGCATTTGGTGTTGCACCATATCGCGAGAAAAAATCAGGATATCATCTAAGTAGACAAACACCGACACCCCAATCAAGTCTTGCAGCACGTCGTTAACCAGGTCTTGGAAGACTGCCGGAGCATTAGCCAAACCAAAGGGCATGACCAAATACTCATAGTGCCCATTGGGTGTGTTAAATGCAGTCTTCCACTCGTCTCCCTCTCTAATCCTGACCAGGTTGTATGCATTACGTAAGTCAAGTTTAGAAAAGACCTGTGCCCCCTGTAAGCACTCAAAGGCCGTGTCCATGAGGGGTAAAGGATATCGGTTCTTGATGGAAACGTCATTCAATCCCCTATAATCAATGCATGGGCGCTGATCCCCATCCTTTTTATCAACAAAAAAGAAGCCAGCGCCGGCAGGGGAAGTGGAAGGGCGTATGTGCCCCGCAAGCAATGCCTCCTCTATGTAGGTGTTCATGGCCAAGGTTTCGGGGCGTGAGAGAGAGAACATTCGCCCGCGAGGCGGGGAGGTACCGGGTAGAAGATTAATGGGACAGTCGTATGATCTATGAGGCGGAAGTGCTTTAGCACGCGTCTTGCTAAAAACGTCCGCCAGGTCCCAATAGATCTCAGGCACCCCTATTAAATCGGGATTAGAGGGTAGATCAGAATCTGCCACGCTCCCCACCATCCTGGAGAAAGAGGGAGGAGACAAAAGAGAAGAGGGGGGGGGAGACAAGGGTTTGGGCAAACTCCCGCTGACGATCGACTTGACGTCGGCCGCCATTGAGAGTTCGCCCGTGCTCCAATTAATGACACGAACATATGACGACAACCAGGGATGACCCAACACTATGACAGAATAGGGGGAAAAGATGACAAAAAAAGTAACCCATTCCCACTCCCCACCCTCCACCCGGATGTGTAAGGGAACTGTGCGCTGGGTGACGCTCCCACTGCCCAGGGGCCGACCGTCCAGGGCATAGACTGGTAAGGGAACCCCTAAGTCCTCCACCGGGGTTCCCCACTCCTTCACCAGTCCCACGTGAATAAAATTGCCCGCCGCCCCTGAGTCAATGAGAGCCTTAGTTCCCCTAATGTCACCCCCACAGTTGATCGCCACCTCAAAAAATGTGCGAGAATCCGTGGTTTTGGCAGGAATGAGCCCACCTGCTGGCGCCCTCTCGAGGCCCGACGGCGCACCTTCCATCCCCGATTGGCGCCGAGCCGATACAGCCTGGACCCGACAGCTGCCGAAGCGGTGACCGTTGCGGCCGCACCGGAAGCAGCGTCGCTCTTTGATGAAGCGCTGCCTCTCGTCGTCCGAGAGCGACAGCGCTCCAAGCTGCATGGATTCATCACCCAGTGGCCCACTCGTGTAATGCATGGAATTATCAACACCAGGAGAAGAAGGAAAACATACCTGGGGCTGGGTGTTGTTGACATGCTCCTTCTCCCTCTCCCGGTGCCGATTATCCATCTTGATGGTGGTGTTGATCAGCACTTCCAGCTGCTCGGGGATCTCACGCGCGGAGAGAGCATCTCGCATCCGCGCTGAGAGTCCCCTGACGAACAGAACCACGCAGACGTTCTCCGCCCAAGCTGTCTCCCGAGCCAAGATCCGAAATTTGATAGCATAAGCTGCGACTGTGCGGAGGCCCTGCCGGCAGTCGAGAAGACGACCACCAGCCTCGAAGATCGAGAGTACCCGGGAAGTATCGAATACTCTTCTCAATTCCCGGGTAAAGGCGTCCAGACTGTCGCAGATTATCGCCCCTGCCTCTAATTCCGCCGTAGCCCAGGAGAGAGCTTCGCCGGTGAGCAGTGTGATAATATACGCTACCTGCGCTGTCTCCGATGGAAATGATCGTGGTTGCAGCCGGAAAACGAGTAGACACTGGGTGATGAATTCCCGACAACCATCCGGTGATCCGTCATAGCGAGCGGGCGCCTGCAGATGTGGTTCGCGGGACCGCTCCTGGACCCCGAACCCCCCCCGACTTTCCTCTGCGTGGAGCGCTGCTTCCCCCGCCGCCGACTGCACACCAGCCACTCCTTCTTGGGCTTGTCGAGCTGTGGCCAACGCCGACTGCGCCACCGCTTGGGATGATCCGACGACCCCATTGAGTCGGATTAACTCGGCGCTGACCAGCTGCTGATGTTCCTCCATCCGTGTCTGGGCTGCTCCCTGCGTCCGGAGCATCTCCATGATGGCCTCCATGGAATTCTGATGGTCAGGTCTTCTGTCAGAATGCAGGTAGGTGAATTCCAATGGTTGAAGGCAATCACAGAGACAGAGAGTGTTTACTCTTGAACAGGTTCGACTTTAATAGTAAGAACACAGAGTAAATTCTAAGAGAGAACAAGTGCTAAAAGCACAAGTGTAAGATAAGGTAAATGGGAGCTTATTGGAGGTCCACAGTAGAACCGTCCGTGTTATCCCCGAACGCAATTAGTGAAGACCTGACAATGGACAAGCAGAAGAGAGGTATGTTAAATAGAGACCAAATACCAACATTCCACACACACCCCCGTGACAGCCAATCAGGAACCACCCCTAAGTGACAGCACTAATTGACAGGGAAATGACAGGTGACAAGCCCAGTGACATATGCCAGGAATGTGGGTGGTCACCGACCGAGGTCGGTGTCCAGAACGTAACACATTTGTACATAAGGAGCATTTGGAGTCTTGTTTAAGACCCATTCTGTTCAGTCTTATAGGAGTCAAGTATGTCCTATGAATATAGTTAAGATTGATTTGATTTTTTTTTACATTTCTATAACCTTTATTTACCCAGGCAAGCAAGTAAGAACAAATTCTGATTTTATTTATTGTCAAAAGTATGCATAATGTTGTGTTAATTCCACAACAAGAGATATGTAATGGTAATTACCTGAAATTATTAAATTTTTTGGGGGGGGAAACCCTGCATATATCGGTATCGGTTGATATCGGTATCGGAAATTAAGAGTTGGACTATATCGGTATCGGTAAAAAAGCCAATATCGAGCATCCCTACTTACTACCATAGTGTCTTTGTTCACCGTCACGTCACTTCCGACTGAGAGAACGTCGTGCGTGTTTGGCTGCCGCTTCTCATCAGAGTTTGTTTGGTTTGTTTGTTTTGTTTGTGTCTAAACGTTAAAGTACATGTACTGTGTCTGTCCATGTACTGTGTTTGTCCATATACTATAATGCAATGTTTGTAAAGTGCTTTGAGACTTATGTAAGGCGCTATATAAAATAAATGTATTATTGTATTATTATTAAATAACTCCGAAATGAGGCACAAGGCAGGCGAGCGTGTGTGTGTGTGTGTGTGTGTGTGTGTGTGTGTGTGTGTGTGTGTGTGTGTGTGTGTGTGTGTGTGTGTGTGTGTGTGTGTGTGTGTGTGTGTGTGTGTGTGTGTGTGTGTGTGTGTGTGTGTGTGTGTGTGTGTGTGTGTGTGTGTGTGTGTGTGTGTGTGTGCGTGCGTGCGTGCGTGCGTGCGTGCGTGCGTGCGTGCGTGCGTGCGTGCGTGCGTGCGTGCGTGCGTGCGTGCGTGCGTGCGTGCGTTAGGGCTGCCGCGGTATCGATTTTTTCCTTATCGCACACATTTGCGAAGCCATTCAAACCGCTGCTGTAACCGCAAAAAAAGAAAAAAATTACATTTTTTTTTTAGGTCTTCCATCATGCTGTTTAAGCATTCTACTGTGAAGCCAAGCATGTTCAACCTGTGCAATGATGATTCCACGTTCTCTAATATTACAGCTAACACCCCTGATGTATTTGTGGTAAATGAACACCTTAGGGAGGTGTCCATTCTTGAGGTTGGCTGTACTTTTAACTACAGCTTAGAAGAAGCCTTCCTAACCAAAATGCTGAGAAGAAGCCTTCCTAACCAAAATGCTGAAATACAAACAGCTACAGCAGACCATCTCACACCTAGGCTACAGATGTAAACTCCTAGTTTTTATCTTTGGCAGCCTAGGGCATGTGCACAAGTTGGTTGTGAGGGGCCTACAAATAGCCGGTCTCCCCAAAAGGAAGGCCAAGCAGTTAGCCAGGTACTGCTCAGTATCAGCAATTATAGGAAGCCGCTCAATTTGGAGGAGACGTTGTTACCTTTTCCCATGATTCTGCCGTACATGCACCTTGTACCTGACTGTTCTTTCATAATTTTCTGACTGCACTCGCATTGTTTATGTCCTTTGTATGAGGCCTCCTTGTACTTCTGTTCATGTTGACATAAATAAACATTTCAAGTGTGTGTGCGTGCGTTAGGGCTGCCGCGGTATAGATTTTTTCCTTATCGCACACATTTGCGAAGCCATTCAAACCGCTGCTGTAAAAAAAAAGAAAAGAAATGTAATGTTAAAATAATTGGTTCCTAAATAAACTTTTCGAATGCATTTATTTCTATAGACTGGTGTATTTTTCTTCCACGAAAAATGGAGCCCCTAATAACTATTATTGCTCGAGACGTAAAAGACGCTGTAAAAGATAAGCTAAAAACACAGACAACGCCACTTATACGTTATTCTGAGATGATAATTCATCTGTATCTGGATAACCAATGCACAGATTTTGTCAGGGCAGGTAGCGTTATGTCGGGAAAATGTATATCTATAGACTGGTGTATTTTTCGTACACAAAAATGTTTGCCTCTAATAACTATTATTGCCAGAGACGTAAAAGACGATATAAAAGATAAGCTAAAAACGCAGACAACGCCACTTTATTTCGTTAGTGTGTGGCTCGGAGCTTTGTTTTCAATCTGATGTGTGGCAGGAACGATTACAGTAGATCAAGTATCTGGGCAAGTATACTTGCCCTGATTCCTGGCAGTGTATGGCAGTGTAAAAAGGTTGGTGCAAAATGAGGGTATATATGCCCTCTCAGTTATGTTTGCCCTATATATATATATATATATATGTGCTGTAAATATAAATATATAAATGTAAATATTATTATTATTAACATAAAAATATATATTTAATTAAACTGAAGCATTTAATTTAATAATAATAATAATAACTTCATAATAATAATAATCATGAGGTTGCATTACTGCTGATCAGCACGCCTATCAGAAATAAATGTTTACTGTATTGGTAATCATGTTAACTCTGGGAAACACAGACACACACACACACACACAGATACACACACACACAAACTAACTTTCTTGCACAATTTTCCCTCACAGCTGATCCGAAACTCCTAAAAAGAAAATACAATCCTTGTCCTCTACTTTAGTTAGCCTAATCAATACAATCAACAAATTCACATGAACAATAAATAGTAAGACTGTTGAACACCAATATTATGAGAGGGGCAGCCCTGATGAGCAATGGATTCAACTGATCAGCGAATACTTTTTGACAGCACCAGTTGAGGTTGGCCCACAATCCATGATTAGCTGGTGTGTGGGTGTGGACGCACACGTGGACATGTACATGGGTGAGTGTGTGCACATAAGCATGTGCTCAAACATGACCAAATGATATGCACAAGTTAAGCTTTTCATTCAAATTGTATATTGTTGAATGTGCACGTGAGTATGAGCGTGGACGTGGGAATAAGCGTGCACATGTGAGTGTCTTTGTTCCATGGATTGATGTGTGCAAGTGACAAAGGGAGAACAGTATAGTGTGTGTGTATGTGTTTGTGCAAACATGTGTAGATTAATTTGTTTTATGTTGTTTCACATTTACATTTAGTCATTTAGCTGACGCTTTTATCCAAAGCGACTTACAAGTTATGTACGACAAGTCATCAGGAAGGGCACAACTCAGCTGAGTAACAATGTTCATCAAAGTGTTGAGTGCTACAGTGTAGGTTAGTTTATTAGGACAAGTGCATGACAGTAAGGTTAGTTATGGTTAGATTTTTTTATTTTATAATTTTTTTAATTTCAGATAATGGTTGAAGAAGTGCGTCTTTAGTTGACGGCGAAAGATTGGACGGGTTTTGGCTGTCCTAACTGGGGTGGCTAGTTAATTCCACCATTGTGGGGCAAGGACTGAGAAAAGGCAGGTTCTCCTTGATGACCCTCCCGGAGCTCGGATAGGAGTGGGTCTGTGACGGCCAGAAGATGCAGAGTGTAGGGGTCTCGACGGTGTGTAGTTAGAGACCATTGACCGGAGGTAGGTGGGAGCGGTTTCCTTTGCCGCACGGTATGCCAGGTCGAGGGCCTTGAAGCGGATTCGTGCAGCAATGGGGAGCCAGTGCAGGTCCCTAAGAAGTGGGGTGACATCGGCCGACTTCGGTAGGTTTGAGATCAGGCGGGCCGCTGCATTCTGAATGAATTGAAGAGGCTTGGTGGCAGTGGCCGGGAGGCCAGCAAGCAGTGCGTTGCAGTAGTCGAGGCAGGAGATGACTGTTGATTGGACGAGGAGTTGGGTGGCTTATTTTGTCAGGAAGGGGCGGATCCTTCTGATGTTGCTCAGGAGGAATCTGCAGGTTCTGGTTATCGCTGCGATGTGAGAAGTTCAACTGATCGTCGAGGACAACACCAAGGTTCTTGGCAGTCAGGGACGCGGTCACAGCTGCATTCTCGACTGTGATGGAAAGGTCGGTCAGGGGGGAGGATTTGGCCGGCAGGTGGAGCAATTCTGTTTAGCTTAGGTTCAGTTTGAGGTGGTTGGTCGTCATCCAGGCGGAGATGTCGGACAGACAGGCCGAGATCCGCTCAGAGACGTGGATATCTGAGGGAGGGAAGGAGAGGAATAGTTGAGTATCATCGACATAACAATGATACGAGAAGGCATGAGACGTGATAATGTTACCCAGTGATTTAGTGTAGAGGGAGAAGAGAAGGGGTCCTAGGACCGATTATTCATTTGAATAAATGCCTCAAAATGTACTGCAAACTTTGGAGGCCTTTTTTTCAAAATCATGGTTCGATGACAGTCATTACATAATGTGCTGTGTCTCGCTTAATATTTGGAGTAGAAAGACAATATTGATATCATTAGAAATAATCTCATAATTCCAACAGTGTGTGAAACTCAAAATATGTTGTGGGGTCAATGTGAAAATTATAGAGTCACAAAACCTCAGTGTTTGTACAGCACATCGTCAACATGACTTGAGATAACGAGTCTTTATACCTTAAAACATGGCACCAGAAAAAGGATATTCATAACCCATAAGGACAAGAAATATCTACATTAGTGAATTGTCAGACGGCCTCAAATTAACTTCTGAACTCCTGCGAAGCGAGGCCCTGGCAAACTCTCATCTGACGCTCCGCGCCCCCCTGGGGGAAGGCCAACGCCTCGGGTTCCAAGCCAATCATAATTTATTCATTAAAATTCATTATCTGATTATCTCAATGAATCAGTGTTGTGTGTTCTGGTAAACAGAGCGTGAGGACAATGGAGAGATCCACCTGAGCACATTCTTTCCCCTGCTCCTCACACCCGGGTAGAAATCCTGTGGATTGTGGGGTTATTGTTGCGAATGAGCAATGGCCGTCGATTAAGAATTCATAATGTGAGACATGTGTGTGTGTCTGTGTGTGTGTGTGTCTGTGTGTGTGTGTCTGTGTGTCTGTGTGGTGTGTGTGTGTGCGTGCGTGCGTGCATGCGTGTGTGCGTGCGTGCGTGTGTGTGTGTGTGTGTGTGTGTGTGTAGGGGGGGGGGGCATAGGGCCTGTGTACCAGGGGAAACTATACAAAACAAATGGGTGCCAAACAGGGAGCCAAAACCGCCCCTTATCCATGAATAATGTACCGCAGGAAAACAGTATGCTATGTTGTAACACTGCTGTGGTAAACAGACAATTAACATACTAGACGCAAGCACACACACACACACACACACACACACACACACACACACACACACACACACACACACACACACAAGCTGTACAGTGGAGGTATACTCCTGCCCTGGAGTGGGGCATCCTGGGAATGGTGCTAATTGTCACAAAGTCTCGCAAACAGCCTGGACGGGGACGGGGACGGGGGGGGGGGTTACACACAGGCGAGGACGCAACTCATTGCTAATGAAAAGAAAAGTCCCACGCTTTCTTTTTTTAGCCCTCCTTACAGACTTTTCTTTTTTAGTTTACCCTGCAATGAGGTTTGTTCTATATTTAGTCAGTGTCCTCTTTCTATCCTTTCTTATCAGCCCAGGCTTGTATTTCTCCGGTATCCCGGTGCTTATTGGGATTATCGGCGCTTGCGGGCCGTCCCACTAACCGCACACGGAGAAGCGGTTTGGTCATCGACTGTCAATAATGCTGTCCCTCGTTATTTGGGTTAATTAAGGCCTCCGGCCATTTAACCACGGCTCAGTGTGGGAAAAGTGTGTCTGATCCTGGTGGGCCGTCTACAGGTTGATGATGTTCATAGCATGCCCCCCCCCCCATCCAACCACATCCTCGGGGACAACAAAATTGATGGTCTTTAAATCCTCAATCTGAAATGGTCCAGTTGTATCACACTAGGTGGTATGAGGAAAAGGATGAGGAGAATTATGATATCTGCAACTACCAGACATCTGCAATTCCCCTCAAGCCGTCACGTGACTGAGAACCTTACCGTTACATCCAGACTCTTCAGGGGGGGGGGGGGGGGGGGGGGGGGTTCATTTGTATTGCGCTGCTGTTTGAAATGACACATCTCTCACTCAAAGAGCAGCAAGTGTGTGTGAGGTAAAGTGGAACAATTGGTGTTTAATAAGCTGAAACATGATTCATATTCTTAGAAGGTACTGCAATATGAGGAGGTATATGTGAGGACTGATGGAACTCAGCTCCGCACCTGAGAGTGGTTGGCAATCAGCTCGTCGGGAGACTACAAGTACTGCCGACTGCTTTCCACTCATTGCCAGGTCGTTCTTGTTGCTACCATCTACCGCCGTGTCTCCGGTGTGAGACGTCGTGCCATCTTTATTCTACCACCTACTGCCGCGTCTCCGGTGTGAGACGCCGTGCCATCTACTGCCCTACTCTCTCTCCGTGGCCCTCGTTCCTGGTGTGAGACATCGTCGTCGCTCTCTATGTTTCCACAGGAGGATTCCTATGTTCTCACTCCTTTTTCATGGACCCCTGTTTGCTGAGTTGCCCGTCGGCAGTGTTCTGGTGAGTCTGAACAAGACCAGACTCAGAACTTTCATTTCATTCATGGACTCTAGAAGATTCACCAGTGTATTTTTTAGAGATGCACCGAATATTCGGCCACCGAAAATGATCGGCCGAAAATGGTTAAAAAGGCATTTTCGACTTTCGGCCGAAAGGGTTTTAGCACCGAAAATATATCACAGAATGTCAAAGAACAGGGTTACGTAACGTTCGTAACCTAAAGTGTTGTTGTGATGACATAATCAAAACGCGGCTACAGACTTTGCGCAACGTATAACGTGAGCAGCTTGGCAGCTCTTCCTGCGTTCTGCAGCCTGTGATAACTAACTCCTCTTGGGAGTCGCGCTGTTTCTATGTAAACTCTGCGAGCAACTCATCCAATAAATGCGTCTTTAACATGCTTTATATCCTTGCCATTACTATATGCCCGTCGCGGTTAAAACCTTTTAAACTAACGTTAGCGTTAAGCTAGCTAACAGCGCTTCCGGCCCCCTTTCACTCGTCTCTCGTAAGCATACGTCATCCCCCACTAAGAGTCACGGGAGATGTAGTAAATACAACAGTCCTACCATAATGGAGGTTAGTCTGTCTAGAAGAATATAATGTGAAATGGTGTCAAATGCTGCAGAGAGATCCAGAAGTATGAGTATAGTGAGGAGACCAGAATCGGCAGCCACTAGTAAGTCGTTTGTGATTTTAACTAGGGCTGTTTCAGTGCTATGGAGAGATCGAAAACCAGATTGAAATTGCTCAAACAGATTGTTGCTGGAGAGGTGAGTGTGAACCTGGGCTGCCACAGTTTTTTCCAGTATTTTGGCAAGAAATGGAGATTAGAAATAGGCCGGAAATTATTCAGAATATTGGGGTCTGCACCAGGTTTCTTTAATATGGGAGTAATAGCGGCTGTTTTGAGGGCAGATGGAACAAGACCAGAGGTAAGGGAGGAGTGTATGATGGCAGTTATTTGAGAAGACAAGGATGGTAGGCAGGCTTTAACTAGGTGGGTGGGAAGGGGGTCTAACTGACATGTAGAAGATTTAGCTTTTCGGATGAGGTCTGATATGTCACTGCAACAATACAGATGGTTAAGAAGGGGCTTTAGTTGTAAATGAGAAGCTTGATGTGATACTTTGGGACCTGGGGGTTTAAGGAGCAGAGAGATGGAGGAGAATGTGTTTGGTTTAAGTCCTTTCGGACGGACCAGCGGTGGACCTAGGTGCAGGATCCCACAGGGTGCCCTGAGAAAGGTTGATGGTGTTAGAGAGAAATCACATGAAGTGTGAAGACTCTGTTACCCCCTCTCTCCATTGTTTGCTCTCTCTCTCTCTCTCTCTCTCTCTCTCTCTCTCTCTCTCTCTCTCTCTCTCTCTCTCTCTCTCTCTCTCTATCTCTCTCTATCTCTCTCTCTCTCTATCTCTCTCTCTCTCTCTCTATCTCTATCTCTGTTTCTCTCTCTTCTCTCTCTCTCTATCTCTATCTCTGTTTCTCTCTCTCTCTCTATCTCTGTTTCTCTCTCTCTCTCCTCTCTCTCTCTCTCTCTCTCTCTCTCTCTCTCTCTCTCTCTCTCTCTCTCTCTATCTCTGTTTCTCTCTCTCTCCCCCCCCCCCCCTCTCTCTCTCTCTCTATCTCTCTCTCTCTCTTCTCTCTCTCTCTCTCTCTCTCTATCTCTCTATCTCTCTATCTCTCTCTCTCTCTCTCTCTCTCTGCCTATGGAAGGTCATGGAGATAAGTTGAATGGTGTTCCGCTGCAGGAGATAGGAGCTGCCGCAATTACTGCCACATCAATGAAAGGGTCTTTAAATATCTGCAGGCCGCTGAGGAAGGTGTGTGGGGGACACCTCCCTCACTCCCAAGATGCACACCTAAGCTCTGGTGCCGGGCAGATATCTGTATGATATCATGTACAATAATGCTGTATATACCGTATACATATATTTATTCTTACCGTATATATCTATATCTGCCAAACAACAACACATCCAGCACCATCATCCTGAACACTGGGGCCCCCCAAGGATGCATGCTCAGCCCCCTACTCTTCACACTACTGACCCACGACTGCACACCAATACACAACACCAATCTCAAGTCAAGTCAAGAGTTTTAAGTCAAGAGTTTTATTTGTCACGGCATACAAGCATACAGTGAAATGCGGGGGGTCATGCCCGCAGTGTTGTGTAATAATACAAGTAATAAGAATAGGATGAGAATAGACATTTGTGCAATAATACAAGTAATAAAAATAAGACATAACAGGTATAATGTACATAATTTTTACAAAAAGCATGGTAAGACATGCTTAGGTTCCTGCGATAGTGCAATACACTGTTAGCTACGGATGAGTCTTATGTACACTACTATACAATGATATACTATACAATCTATAGTTGTACTATGTGTCCTTATGCTAGCTTGCTATATCCATATGTTTACTATACAAGAAACACTCCCGTTCTTGTTTTTAAAGTGACCTTTTCATTGTGTAAAGTGACCGTTGAGTGTGAGCGTGTGCAGCATGTGTGTGTGTGTTCATGCTAAAGTGACTGCTAGTGTGTGAGCGTATACAGTGTGTGTGTTGTGTGTGTGCTCATGTGTGCTTGTGTGTGGAGAGTTCAGTGTTCAAGACTCTGATGGCCTGGGGGAAGAAGCTGAGCCGAAGTCTCTCTGTCCTAGTTGCTGGTGTTCGCAGGTGTTTGCCTGACCGCAGCAGCTTGAACAGGCTGTTGTTGGGGTGGTGAGGGTCTTTCATTATTATGCAGGCTCTGGATTTGCACCTCTTGTTATATAAGACCTGCAGGGATGGTAGTGCAATACCCGTAGTACGCTCAGCTGAGCGCACCACTCTCTGCATGTAGGGCCTTCTTGTCCTACCTCTTCGTCAAGTTTGTGGACGACACAACTGTGGTGGGGCTCATTAAAAACAATGACGAGTCTCACTACAGGGACGAGGTGAGCCAACTGATCACGTGGTGGGGGAACAACAACCTCATTCTCAATGTGGAGAAAACCCCTCCCTCCAGGACATCTACAGTACAATACACTTTTTCACAGTCCTGCCCTCCGGGAGGAGAATGAGGAGCCTCCGAGCCAGGACCAGCAGACTAAAAGACAGCTTTATACACCAGGCTGTCAGGAAGCTGAACTCTCTCCCAGCTCTCCCCCTCCGCTCTCACCCTGCCACCCACAGAACCTGGACTAACCCCCCCCCCCCCACTGACACTGCCACTGCACAAACTCACTAACACTTTACTTTACTGCCATTATTTATTTTAGTTTACTGCCATATCTATCATCGCACTGCCACTTTACTGCCACTATTGTATTCTACTGCCATTATGTATCAGTTATACTTACTATGTACCACTGCTGCAAAACAAATTAAGATTTTCACTAAGTTCTCTTTTACCTCCTATATTTATTTCAATCATACATTAATGTTTTTGCCACTGTTTATACTGTATACTGTATATAGTCCTGTATAGTGTATGTACATTGTGTCCCATATGTTACTTATGTTTATAGTGTCCTATATGTTACTTTATGTTTATATTAGATATTTTTCTTTTTATATACACCGTGGGAAGGGGGAAACAAAATTTCACTTCTCTGTATGTTTCAAGTTTCAAGTTTCTTTATTAGTTGTCATACAGAAATACAGAATACGTTTGCATGAAATGCTTCTTTCTGTTTTGCTCCTGAGAGTGTGCTGCAGCTAGATAAAATAAAAAGATAGTATAAAATAAGTATAATATAAGTATAAAATAGAAAGTCAAGTACGTAAACAAGTGTAAACAAAACAAAAATGTTCAATATACATATATACAGTATATGTACAGTATATACAATGCAGATACAGTACAGTGTAGAAATGGTGAGGTGTAGCTTAGCTTGTGGTGGTGAGGTGCAATGATGTATGAGATTGATGTGCAAATCTCCTTACCAATAAATATAAATGGTTTGTTATTGTTCATTGAGCATCCTGATGGCCTTGGGATAGAAGCTCCTTCTGAGTCTCTTTGTGCTTGCCATGAGACTCCGATATCGCTTGCCTGACCGCAGCAGTTCAAAGAGGCAGTTGTTTGGGTGACTGGGGTCTTTGATTATTCTCTTAGCCTTACCATGCAGCGCTTGTTGTAAATGTCTTGGAGGGTGGGAAGCCCCCCTCCAATTGTGCGTTCGGCTGAACGGGCCATTCTCTGTAGTCTGCTACGGTCTTGTGCAGTGCTATTCCCAAACCAGGAGGTGATATTGCCAGTCAGGATGCTCTCTATGGTGCATGAGTAGAAGTTCTTGAGGATCTTCTGACTCACTTGGAACTTCCTTAGGCGCCTAAGGAAGTAAAGGCGTTGTCGTGCCTTCTTGATAACACTGTCAATGTGTGTGGTCCATGTCAAGTCCTCTTCCAGGTAGGCCCTCTCGTCGTTTGCAGAAATCAGGCCCACCACTACTGTGTCGTCAGCAAATTTGATGATTGTGCTGTTGTTCCGCTGTGCCACACAGTCATGTGTCTACAGGGAGTAGAGGAGGGGACTCAGAACACAGCCCTGGGGGGCCCCTATGTTGAGTGTGATGGATGAGGAGGTGCAGTTGCCTGCTCTCACCACCTGGGGTCTGCCCGTCAGGAAGTCCAAGACCCACTGGCAGAGGTCATAGTTCAAGCCCAGGTCCCTCAGCTTGGCTATGAGTTTGGAGGGGACTATGGTATTGAATGCTGAGCTGTAGTCGATGAATAGCATTCTCACATAGTTCCCCTGCCTCTTGTCCAGGTGTGATGCTGCTGTGTGCAGCACATGGGCTATGGCATCCTCCGTGGACCTGTTGGGGCGATATGCAAATGGCAGGGGGACCAGGTTGATGGGGAGGGAGGAACAGATGTAGCCCTTCACTAGCTTCTCAAAGCACTCCATGGCTATGGAGGTGAGAGCTACAGGGCGGTAGTCGTTGAGGCAAGCGGGTTTGGATTTTTTGGGTACAGGGATAATGGTGGACTTCTTCAGACAGGTGGGGATGACAGCCTGTTCTAAGGACAGGTTAAATATGTCAGTGAATACCGGCGCCAGTTGGTCGGCACAGACTTTTAGGACGCGGCCGTGGATACCGTCCGGTCCTGCTGCCTTCCTGATATTCACTTTCTTAAAGGTCCTCCTCACCTCATGTTCTGTTATCCTGAACACTGAGTCTCCATCGGCAGTGGCCCCCTCCTCCATTGCAGTGGTTTGTAGGCTGGTGTTGTTATTCACAGCCTCAAACCTTGCATAGAAGGTATTGAGATAATTTGCCAATTGGATGTCACTGTTCAGCTTGAGGGAGGTGCCTTTGTAATCTGTCATCGTTCCGAGGCCCTGCCACATACCTCTAGAGTCAGCCATTTCATATTGAAGTTCAATTGTATCCCTGTAGCGCCGTTTTGCCTCTATTACTGTCCTCCTTACATTGTATCTCGCCGCCTTCTGGTCATTCATGTTGCCTGTCACAAGCCCGTCGTTGTATGCTGGGGTGCGCACTTTCAGAGCATCATGGACGGATTTGTCTAACCAGGGCTTTTGGTTTGGGTAAACTCTAATTGTGGTAGAGGGGATTGTTTCTTCTACCAAAGTACAAACAAAGTCTAGCACTGTTTCCGTGTAGTCATTAATATTGTCTGTGTTGTCGCGGAACACATTCCATTCTGTACATTCAAGTGCAGACTGGAGCATCTCTTCTGACTCCACAGTCCAGCGCTTAACCTCTCGCGTTACTACAGGGGCGTGCTTGAGACTTTGTCTGTACTCGGTAAAAGAAAGATGGCGTCATGATCTGATTTGCCGAAAGGACTAGTAGCTTGAGACTTGTACCCGCTCTTAAATTGCGAGTAGCAATGGTCTAGGATATTCCCACCTCTGGTGGAACAAGTCACATGCTGATAGAAATTTGGCAACACTTTTCTCAGATTAGCGCTATTAAAATCACCCGCAACCACAATAGCAGCGTCAACTTTAACTGTTTGGAGTTTGTTTACCTCGTCGTGAAGAAAGTGAAAGTGCCGCTCCCGTGTTTGCGTGGGGGGGAATATACACTCCAATGTACTCCAGGTTTCAGGAACAGTGGTTCAAAAGCTCTTTCACGTTTCCTGGGTCACACCAGTTGTTGTTAATCATGAAGGCTATTCCACCCCCCCGTTTCTTTCCGGATCCTCTGTGCGGTCCTTTCTGTGAATGAAAAAGTGGTCGGCCGGTTGAATGACATGGTTTGGGACGTCCAGCGTCAACCACGTCTCAGTGAAGCAGAGAACATTACACTCCCTAATGTCTCTTTGGAATTGAATCCTTGCTCTGATGTCGTCCAGTTTATTTTTGATTGATTGCGCAGTGCCTCCTGGATCTCAGTCTGTTTTGGACGCATGCTCTCTTTCCTCGCCGTCTCCCCTTTCCTTGTGTGGGCCAAGATCTGGTCCTGTTCTACTCAAGATCTCAGCAGGCCATTGTTGTTGCACAGCGAGCCGATCCAGAGAGCAATCCAGTTGGTAAGTTTTCCTTAATCCAATGTCGATGAGTGACTAATGGTCATACACATGCACCAACATTTGGTACAAACAAAACTCGTAAAACTATAAATAATAACAAAAGTAAGCACAGTCTCGTCAGAGCACACAGTGAGGCAGCCGGACATTGCAGCCCCATTTTCGTCCATTGTCTTCTCTTGCACATTATGAGAAGTGACAATAAAGCTTTGACTATCCACACCTGTCTACATACCTACATATAATCCTTTTTACATATGTAAATACTATATCTATATGTACATGTCCCTTACCCTCTTACTAGTTAAGGCCTCTGCATGCTACAGAAACTTCAAAGCAACTGCAACACAACATCTACAAAGCAACGGTGTTTTAGACACTCTGCCTTTATGCTTCTGCAACATCGACGCGCAAAGTTAGTTTAACTAAAGTTAGTTTAGGTTCGTGTTAACGTTAGATAATGTACAAAATAAACGTATTTCCGGTGATTTTAGACGTCGCTCTTTTATTTTGAAAACCCCCGACCGGAAGTGTTATAGTGTCTGTTGCTAGCAGCTTAACTTTCTGTGCTTTTCGAGCTAACGTTACCGTAACATCATTAGTTTCCAATGGAGAGGACCTCGGCTCACATGCAGCTCAAACTACCTATTGGAATAAATTAATTTATTGATGTTTAACTTGTCCCTGTGTGTGTCCAGTCATTTCGACTAGCAAACGTTGTATTTAACGTTACCTCAGGACAGATACCATTGTATTTACTTGGTTAGCTATGTAGCTAATGTGGATAGCATTTTGAATAGACCCAATGCTAGCTGGCTGGCTACAGCTTTATTTACTAAATTATGGAGGCTTTTTAATCGTCAAGGTAAGAGAGGATTTGTCATGATCAACTGAAGGCGTATGCTATGGAACAATATGTGCTTGGGTTTTCAGAAAAAGGCGAGCTATGTGACGCTAATTATTTAGCGTCAACGCTGGCTACAACAATGGAGGATGTTATTCTCTGCGGGACTAATATTATTCTATGACAGCCCCGCCCCCATTCGCTAACCAACCAATCACTGCTACGCAATATCAACGCAACGGTTGTTTAGGTTAGATTTGGGGGACATGTACGCAACGTCCAAGCAACACAGTCTACAAGACCCTCTAAAACAACCGCGCTGAAATCGCGCCGATGTTGTGTTGCAGTTGCTCTGAAGTTTCTGTAGCATGCAGAGGCCTTTACACTGCTGGTCAGTATGACTTACTACTAGGGGTGGAACGATACGCATTCGAACCGTGTACCGTACGGTACGACCCCCGCGGTTCGGGGCATCTGTGTATCGTACGGTTCAGATGATGCGCAAATAAGAAAATAAAAAACTTCATTTGGCACGGAGCCGGGAGAGGTGAGCGCTGGCTGCAGCAGCAGCAGCACTGGAGGTGCTAGTCAGTTTGTGTAAAAATGGCAAGCACAATATAAATCAATCTTCATTATGACTTTAAAAACATAGCCATTAACATTACATAGGCCTACACACATCTTGCCATAGCGTTAGCAGTTTGTACAAAACAACACATGTTGAACTATGGTAGCCCGCCAGCTAATACAGTCAATGCAATGTTATCGTAGCTACTAGCTAGCAGAGGAGCAAATGAGAGTCTGAGAGGCGGGGTGTTTAAAGACAATGATAGGCGTTTATTCAACATCCAAGAAGGCTAACATACAACTGTGTTTTACTAACTCCAACCGGGACTATTGCCGCTTTTCCACTGCATGTTGATGTTATGAACTCCTCCTAACGTTACCGGAGCTGATAACATTGCCTGAGCTGAAGGTCCGTGACACTAAAATGTCCGTGGGGACCCGCCAACCCATAGATAGTTCCAACTCACCGAATTACGTAATCAACCACAGTTGCACTCAATATTTAAATAATGTTAGTCTAAATAAATGTAGACAGATAATGTACGTATTTTAAAAATAGAAAGAACAGAGCAGTGTTGTTTTGAAACAGTACAGTGTGTGTGTTAGTTTGATGTATGCTGCAATTTATATTGATGGCCTTCTAATTTGTTTATTTATTTATTTTAAATAACAGTAACACTTTTCCATTTGATAAGAAATTCAGCCATATTCCTTTCATTGTATTTCAAATACTGCACTTTAATTTCAAGCAGAAAACGAATCTTTCCATTAACACATTCGGGGCCATTGGGATGCGTTTATACGTCTAATAAATCTCTAGTCTAGAGGACCGGCAAATGTAAACAGATGTGGGGCTGTTTGTAGAGCTAAATCGATACTTTATAGTATTGCTATCTGTCCATTCTCATTGTCAATTGGGACCATAAACCGTCCCTTCAAAATGGTTTAAAGAAAAAAAAAATCATCAATACTTTCTCATTTTATAGCGCAGTGAATATAAGCGTTATACGGCATTTGGTCTAGTATATTTCCTGGGAGGCGAGATAAAGGGCTAATAGTTACTAACGTTATATCCAATGGCATTTCCGTTATACAGATGCTACAGTTAAAACTCAAACTGCATATGATTGGCACGATCCTCAAGCATGTATGCATGAAAGGGGGGGGGGGGGCGGGGGACGTCGTTACTTATTATTGATTACCAATAACCGTGTTCGTCTAAATAGCCACATAGGCCGATCGTATCGTATCGTAATATTTAGAGTATGGATTCATATTTTTCTTGTGCTTCTAGTCATAAATACACACACATCCTAATGTTATCTTATGTTAAGCCATTCACATATACATGCACAAAGTGAATATGGAAATGCATTGAATCATACCTCAAGCTGTTATTACATTGCATTTCATACTGTAACCATTGATGTATTATAAGAGCTTAATACATCCATGACTAACTTAAATGCTACATGTCATACTGTCCATACTGTTACTACTAGTGTTCACACTGTATATATCTTAGCGTATTCATACCACTCTTTTCATACAGTTCATTCTGTTAATGTTCATACTGTATCTTAGCACATTCATACCTACCTTTACTGTTTATTCTATTTATAAATATTATACATAATATGTACGTTTTTGCACTTCTGGTTCGATGCTAAACTGCATTTAGTTGTCTCAGTACTTGTAGTCTGTGCAAATTACAATAAAGTTTAATCTAATCTAATCTAAATATCAATCATGCCAGAAACTACTCAATTAAGCCAAGAAAGAAGTTTGGTCAACAGTAGAAAAAAATACAAGGCAAGCAATTGCATTCCACAATTTTTTTATTATTATAGGCTTATAATATGTCCAGGTAGAGGTCCAGTCTTCCACTCCTGTTGTTTGTAGTGCTAGGGCCTTTCTGTCACGACTGCTGCTCACCTCAGACTGGACACACGTACGAACGTCATTATAGTGGTAATTTATCCTAGAAAACAAAACAGGGACATAGAGAGTTATGATTGTGTATGTGACAATAAAACCTGATTTGATTTCAATATTTTAGAGGGTTTAGAGTTCACCCACCAGTTTCTGTGGGAAACTTGGTATTTTAGTATACATATTTTGCTTGCTTAATCATAACATCTAACTTTTATAGATTGACATCTTACCATGGCTGGCTTGCAGCATTTGGACACAGACATGAGAAGAAAAAGGTTGACTAGTTCATATAGTTTAACTAGTATACAGCTCAGACAACAACTTAAAGGTCAGGCCAGCTTGACTTAGATATGACACGTCCAAGTAAATCACATCTTGTTCTTTTTCTCGTTGTCTTCATATCAATCTTGTGACAGATACGACAAAACCCATAATCTCACCTTTGTTTACCTTTCTTGTCATTATCTGTTATTAATTTGTCATCTTAATTTGTCAAATTTTAAACTGTGCATAATCTTTCTATGGCCATAGAAACAGATAATAAACTATTCTATTTTTGATACAATTTGACTCATCTGAATTTCTACAGTTTCACTTAATTTAAAATATTCCACAACAGGTTCAATGTGTTTTACTGTAATATGTACATGACTACAATGAATTTGTGATTGACAATTATGGGGTAAAGTCTGGTATGAGACAGGTTGGTATGAATAACGTAAAGTTGTAATTTATATAATATTTCAATGACTAGCCTACACACCCTCGCTGTAACACTGACAATACCATATCATCATTTCAGATTGTAACCTATAAAGATGGAACCAGGAGTATTAGGGGAGGTGTTTGACAAGCTGAAGGTAGATGGCCTGACAGAGATGATAGTGTCTGATAGTAATGATAGTGTCCCCCACAGTTACAGCATGTTTGAAAAGCTTACGGTGGGAGGGAGAGGGATACGGGAGGAGGCTGTGGGAGTCCGGGTTCTTTGCAACAAGTGCTGGCCTGAAATTCATGGTGGAGCAGGAACAACGACCCCCATCTTACCAGACAACAGCATGGCTCCTGGAGCATGTGAACCATTTGTTTGACCTCATGTCCTCTCACCACCCAGTAATGGCACTGAGTAGGCACAAGATGGAGGAATACCAAAAGGCCATCAAGTTCCTCCAGCCTTTTGGCAGACTTCCTGGACGCAAAGGAGACATTTCCCAGTCGGGCCCTCATTTATTAATTTTTCTTAGAAAGTATTCTATTTTCATACGTAAGCACAGAATTTAGAATGTGTGCACGCACAAAAAAAACTGGATTTATCACACGTGCGTACACAGGTCCTACGCACAGTTGTCTTGATAAATATCACCTTGCTCCTAAGCTGGAGCTTGTGCACTGTTTTAAGTATTTGCATACCAGAACCGCCCTGATTAACCATATACGGTAATGGAACACCCCCATGAAATGTGGAAAAGTGGACTAAGCCGAGGGAAGCGTGTTGTACACGGTGATGTCGGATATTATATCTATTAACTTCCTAAAAGACCATTGCTGCCTGGACACCGCAAACACTAATAAAGACCATTAACCACTGTTTTGCCGTTGCCCGTTGGTGTCATTAATGCATGCTGGAATAAGAATGCCTTTCTTCATTTATTTTTAATATTAATAATTATTATATTACAATAAAAGACAGCTCCGTCTTTTAATACACACATATATTGTACAGTAACGTCAAATAAATACTACAGTCCGCGCTGAAATAAAGGTTCTGCACGCACATACCAGCAGTGATCTACAGCATAAAAGATAGCCACTTTATAATACTATTCTGAGTAGATAATTCATCTGTATCGCAACAGAGTCACGGATCTGGTCGGGGCAGGTAGCATTATGTCGGGAAAATCTTTATGAAATAAACAAATGTGAATTAAAGAATTTAAAAACGAAGTTTAGCATATTAAATCGTTTTATAAGCTTTCTGAGTAGATAATTAATCTGTATCGCAACAGAGTCACGGATCTGGTCGGGGCAGGTAGCATTATGTCGGGAAAATCTTTATGAAATAAACAAATGTGAATTAAAGAATTTAAAATGAAGTTTAGCATATTAAATCGTTTTATAAGCTTATAGCTTTTTTCGTGCTGATTTGAGAAGGGTCCAGCTGCAGAGCCGGAGAGCAACTCTCAGGGCCAAGATAGCACTTATACTATTTTGAGAGTATCTCTCTCTCTCACTCTCACTCTCTCTCTCTCTCTCTCTCTCTCTCTCTCTCTCTCTCTCTCTCTCTCTCTCTCTCTCTCTCTCTCTCTCTCTCTCTCTCTCTCTCTCTCTCTCTCTCTCTGTATCTCTCTCACTCTCCCTTCCTTCATGGCTCTCCCACCTCAACCCGGGATCCAAGGGGAGGAGGTGCCCGAAGTGTTTTAGCTGAGCGAAATGTACTGACATGGGGAAAGCAGGTTCATGCCCTGAGTGTAACCAAAGCCGCGTTGGCATCGGCCGCTCTGACACAAGCACTCTCGCGCAGATCTCAATTTTTGCAGCTTCACTTTCCTGCGTCTGGGCATCTTGTTTGAGAGGGGAGATGCGCCAGCGCCGCCACGGCCTCAGTGAGCGTGTCTCTCTGTCTCTCCCCTCACCCCTCACCCCAACCCCCACCCTCCTTCCCTTCTCCTCTCCCTTCTCTATCTGTAAGTGGATGTGACTTGATGTGGCAGAAATGCTGCTTCTGCGGATTGTGTCCCCCTTCTTCCGTTGTCGGCTTTGATTGTGCCGGATGAGATCACCTTCGCTCCACTTCCAATTAGAGTGGACATGCGCATGATGTTGTGATTTACCCTTGACTAAATATCCTTGTCCTCAGTCAGAGTATGGAAATGTGTTTAGACGGAGAGACACACACTTACATGCGTTGTTTGTGAGTTGTACCAGCCATGCGTTTGTGATTGTGTTCATGTGTGCCTACATGCAGGTGGTGTAGTGATGCTAGCTAACTGTGACCCGTACCTCAGCGAGTAATCCCAAATGAGTTTTCGGCGTTTGATCATCTGGATTAACATCAATTAGTGTTCACACTTAAACTCTTAAGCCCGACGGGTCCGGCACCGGTCCCAAAATAACATCACTGTATCCAGACTGTATTAACCTCTTCCACCCGTGGAATATTTTCTGAAAATCCGCCTAAAATATATACCTTAGTACAGTGTTTCTCAACTGGTGGGTTGCGACCCAAAAGTGGGTCGCGGGGCCATTTTGATTGGGATGTGTGTGTAAAAAAATATATATATATATCTTTTTTTTTCTTTTTTTTTCTTTTTCTTTTTTCTATCTTTATGAAAGTGGCTTCTCAGCTCTGGTCCAGCTGAAGACAAAGCAGAGAAACAGATTGGACATTGAGCATGACCTCAGAGTTGCTTTGTCTACCATCACCCCAGACTTTGAGACTCTTGTCAGGAGCAAACAACATCCCCAGTTATCCCATTAGTTCCCTGGGATGTTAAGCTAAGAAGTCTGCTAAGAAGGATATATTATTTATTATTATTATTATTATTATTATTATTATTATTATTATTATTATTATTATTATTATTATTATTATTATTATTATTATTATTATTATTATTATTATTATTATTATTATTATTATTATTTTATTTCATTGTGTTTTTAGCCCTAGTTGCACTTTTGTTGCAACCCCAGTTATCCCATTAGTTCCCCCAAACTTACTGTGGTCTGTTATGTTAAGCTAAGAAATCTGCTAAGAAGCATATTATTTATTATTATTATTATTATTATTATTTTATTTCATTGGGTTTTTAGCCCTAGTTGCACTTTTGTTGCAACCCCAGTTAGTTCCCCCAAACTTAGGTCTGTTATGTTAAGCAAAAAAATCTGCTAAGAAGCATATATTATTTATTATTATTTTATTTCATTGGGTTTTTAGCCCTAGTTGCACTTTTGTTGCACTTTTTTGTGTTTATTTCATGTTTTTAACAGTGCACGAAAGATTGTGTATTACTGCAAAAAAAAACATTTGAAATAAATCATAGTGGTTAAAAAATTTGGGTCGCGACTTAATGACTAAGGAAAATGTTGGGTCCCGAGGCTAGACCAGTTGAGAACCACTGCCTTAGTAGGTAAATGGAATATTGCTCCACTTCTACAGGACCATTTGCATATTCTTGGTATCTAGGGACATCAACGGACCTCAGGGAATGTATTCACAGTGTCAGAAATATTGTGTCTATTACTAGGCTTGCTTAAATTGTGATGAAACAAAGGAGAATATGAATCATTATTTTTCTTTGCATCTTTGACAGTGAATAACACCATGCTAATAATGACCAAACATTAAAAACGGCCACTGATCTCGTTCAGTACCTTCTTGAGATCATGTGTACAGAAAATCTAAGGAAATTAATAAAGGGAAGATGATTAAACGGAAGGTTCTGTAGATACAGTACTGAATTATCCCATCCGGACCAATGCAATTTGAAATATTATTATAGAATATGGAATAGGAGGTAGGGGTGGGTGATATGACGATATTAAATAAATATCGGGTACAGTTCATAAACTATACACTTTTTAAACGTATCGTGGACATCGTGATGTTTCTCACAATCCCTCACATCAGTTTATAAGCCGCCGCGGTTGAGATTACTTACTTTGGCCCAGTGTACTACCGCCCTGTAGCCCTCACCTCCATAGCCATGAAGTGCTTTGAGAAGCTAGTGAAGGGCTACATCTGTTCCTCCCTCCCCATCAACCTGGACCCTCTGCAATTTGCATATCGCCCCAACAGGTCCACGGAGGACGCCATAGCCCATGTGCTGCACACAGCAGCATCACATCTGGACAAGAGGCAGGGGAACTATGTGAGAATGCTGTTCATCGACTACAGCTCAGCATTCAATACCATAGTCCCCTCCAAACTCATAGCCAAGCTCAGGGACCTGGGCTTGAACTATGACCTGTGCCAGTGGGTCTTGGACTTCCTGACGGGCAGACCCCAGGTGGTAAGAGCCGGCAACTGCACCTCCTCATCCATCACGCTCAACATAGGGGCCCCCCAGGGCTGTGTTCTGAGCCCCCTCCTCTACTCCCTGTACACACATGACTGCGTAGCACAGCGGAACAACAACACCATCATCAAATTTGCTGATGACACAGTAGTGGTGGGCCTGATCTCTGCCAACGACGAAAGGGCCTACCTGGAAGAGGTAGAGAACCTGTCACAGTGGTGTCAGGAGAACTGCCTCTCCCTGAACGTCAGCAAAACAAAAGAGATGATTGTGGACTTCAGGAGGTCGGGGGTCAAGGACTACAGCCCCCTCAGCATCGACGGGGCACCGGTTGAGAGAGTGAACAGTTTCAAGTACCTCGGAGCCCACATATCCGAGGACTTGACATGGACCACACACATTGACAGTGTAGTGAAGAAGGCACGACAACGCCTCTACTTCCTCAGGCGCCTAAGGAAGTTCCAAGTCAGTCAGAAGATCCTTAGGAACTTCTACTCATGTACAATAGAGAGCATCCTGACCGGCAACATCACCTCCTGGTTTGGGAATAGCACTGCACAAGACCGTAGCAGACTACAAAGAGTGACACGTTCAGCCGAACGCACAATTGGAGGGGGGCTTCCCACCCTCCAGAACATTTACTACAAGCGGTGCAAGGGGAAGGCTAAGAGAATTATTAAGGACTCGAGCCACCCGAACAACTGCCTCTTTGAACTGCTGCGGTCAGGCAAGCGATACCGGAGTCTTAAGGCGAGCACAGAAAGACTCAGAAGAAGCTTCTATCCCCAGGCCATCAGGCTGCTAAACGAACAATAATCGCTAAACGAACAATAATCACTATGCAACAACCATCAAATGCACACAGCACACACACCCACACGCACACACTCACTCAAACAAACAACACACTGCAGCACCCACTCTCCACACTTTAGATCACACAAACACACTTACACTTTATATTTATTGATAAAGGATTTGCACTACAACTCGTACACCTACTGTGAATTGTACCTAAATTGCACCTCGTCCCATTTCTCCATTTCTGCCTTGCACTATATAGTATTGTATATAGTATTGTATATTAGTACACTCGTCCCATTTCTCCATTTCTGCCTTGCACTATATAGTATTGTATATAGTATTGTATATTAGTACACTGCACAGTATTGTATATTGTATGGTAACTACGTCTATTCTGCATCGAACATTGTACATATGTCTAAACTGAACACTGTGACCTTTTTTTTTACTTCTAATTTTACCATGTTTTTATTTCATACTTATCTTGTCTTGCACAGTCTCTGGAGCGCAACAGTAAGAAGCATTTTGTACAAAAGTATTCTGTACTTCTGTATGACAACTATTAAAGAAACTTGAAACTTGAAACTTGAACTTGTTTGGCTTTACTCTCTCCGTCTCTCGTCTCTCCCTCTCAAAGAAAGAAAATGCACACACTCGCCCCAACTTACACGCACAGGCCCCTGTGCCTCAAATAGATCCGCTATCAGCTCTATCTTTAATCTTTCAAAATGTTCAGTTGCTATCGCTATCAGCTCTATCTTAAATTTTTCAAAATTATGCACTCATCTGTGTTTCACTACACACATGAGTGCATGCTTACCAACTGTCCGTCTGCAACACTACTATCACCGACATCTAAGAAGGGAGATCCCCCCTTGAATGGCCCTTCTAAGGTTTCTCTCCTCCACACTGCCTGTGGTGCATTTTTTCATATTGTTAGGTTTTAGTGAGTTTTTACTTACCTTCGCGTGGGGTATGTCTGGGAGCAGTGGCGTAACTCTGTTGCTAGTGGTGCGGGGGACAGATTAGGGGGCGTGGTCAGTGACGTCGCAGGGGGGGGGGGGGGGGGGGGGGGCAGGTGTGCAATACGCATTTTCCCAGGCGGTGGCGCCTCTTGTAAGAGGTGGTCATCGTGGAGCCAGGGCTTGTCCGGCTCCACGTCCGCTAATTTAATATAATGATAGTGAAAAATGTTTAACTCTGTCAAAATAAACGAGCTGCATAGGCATAATAAACTGTAAGCGACATATACATGTTTGCACTGTCTTTTTTCTATTATAAAGTGCCTCTCGGGTGCATAACACATGAACAGATCAGTCATTTGATTTGAATGCAGGTGCTCGCATTATAAATCGAATGTATTATTATTATTATAACACATGAACAGATCAGTAGGGTGGGCATTTGATTTGCAGCACCTCGGTGGGTGTATTATAAATCGAATGTATTATTATTATTATTATTATAACACATGAACAGATCAGTAGGGTGGGCATTTGATTTGCAGCACCTCGGCGGGTGTATTATAAATCGAATGTATTATTATTATTATAACACATGAACAGATCAGTAGGGTTGGCATTTGATTTGCAGCACCTCGGTGGGTGTATTATAAATCGAATGTATTATTATTATTAAAACACAACTCACCATAATGCAGCTTATTATTGTTTCGGTCCTCCAAAATCCCAACTTTGAAACATGTCAAATGTCCACTCGCGTTGAATGCAACTACTTTATCTTCTGCAACTTGAACACAGTTGCGTCATTGCCTCGTGTTGCCATGTCAACACGCGAGAGTCACCTGTTGCGATAAACCCGTATTTTAAGTATGACTCCTGTTTATTAAAAGAAGCTTTATAGGTCGTAGGCTCCTCTTCTGGCTGATCAGTTGGTATTTCCCCGTTGCAAAGAAGCTTTGTTTTGTTTTTGCAAACGTTCGCTCGCATGATCGCATCCCGGAACGCGGAAGTGAAAGTGACATTCCATTGGTTCTCCCAGTCCACGTGACCATTTCTAGCATTTCAATTGGCTATAGTGACAGACATAGATATGATGAAGACCTGACCTCAGAGATGGAACATTGATTGATTGATTGAAAAGTTTATTAACAGATTGCAGAATGGGTACAGTACAGTACAGCTCAATACATACAATTGAGCTGCCGATGTGGTCCAAGTGCAGCGTCGCGTCACCGTTTATTATCATGTAACATTGTTTTTGGACGGTAAAAACGTGGGGGGGACAATAACTCCATTCTGAAACCATGGGACCCCCCCCATAGTTACGCCCCTGTCTGGGAGTGTTTGCATTCATTCATTTATTTTGCATTTATTTTAAATTTGTTGGACCTTATGGTGTTCTTGTTTTGTTCTTGAGTTATTGTTATGTTTCTTCTTGACTTGTTTAAAGAATACGTATCCGGCCCATGGGGACATTAACGTGTGTTGTCGGGCCTCACAAATAAATTTGATTTGATTTGATTTGATTTGATACATGCACGCATGCACACACACACACACACCCAGAGACGGAGAAGTGGCGCCACAGGTTTGTTTTGAGGAGACAGCCGGGGATACGAGAGTGTGAGAGAAGTGGAGAGAGCTTCGCGAGTTTAAACGTTAGCCCTACATGTTTTATTCAGAAACGTCAATGGAATATGGAGGCGCCGAAGTGGATGAACTGGTAGTAGCCTCGCGTTCTAACGGTTAGCATTGCAGCTAGCGTAATTGAGCTAATAAGGCACTGGATTAAGACTATGCTTCAAAGGGTTAAATCAAGCATTTTTAAGGGCTTTAGAGGAAATGTCAAAATATCGCGATGTACATCGTGTATCGTAACATAGCCAAAAAATATTGTGATATCATTTAGAGGCCATATCGCCCAGCCCTAATAGGAGACTTATAAATTACCTTATTATAGCCAATTCGCACATTTATATATACATATATTATCTTTCAAATGCCCGAGTTCAATTTGGATTTAGTATCACCAGGCGTGCATAAGAACAGATAATGAAATCTACTGTAATCTACTGTACTTTTTTATTTATTTTTATTTTTATTATTATAACCGTTTTGAAACTAATTTCAGATCTAATTGTTCCTACATGTTAACAATAGGGAAGAGAAACTTGAAAGCCTTTCAATATTTGTCAAAAACTTTACCTTTTGTGGCTTATTATCCCGAATAATAACAGTTATTGAAATAATTCATACAGAACTCTGAACCTTGAACCCCATAGAATCTTCCAGGAAGTGTAGTTTTAAAAGCTTTCAACGCAGAACCATTTCTGTGGATGTCTGCTACAAAATGGGTGCAAAAATACTACAATTCCCATGGTTCAAAATATCCAAAATGGTCGCCCTCACGGATCGACCAAATCGAAAAGTTAAATCTATCTAATGACACTTTTAACCTATTGCTAAACTAACATATTGATGATAATATACATTCTACATGCTGTTGTGACATGTTTATGATGGTAATACTTGAATACGTTTGAAATTAAAATCGCTACTTTTAATTTAAAAAATATTTATTTATGACGGACCTGTTGGGTGGAAGAGGTTAATATAAGTAGCGTTTTTTTTTTCATGTATCCAAGAGTAAAGACCATAACCATGTCACAACAGCAGTCATAGTGTATATTTTCAACAATACGTTTGTTTACCAATAGGGTAAAGTGTTATTAGTGAGATTTTAGTTGATGGAATATAAGAGAGGAGGTCATCCAGAGCTCTCAATGAGCGTTGAAATTTCGAAAAACTACAGTACCCAGCCGATTCTAATTTCCTGCAAGCAAATAATTGTGTATGAATCTTTTTTATTTCTCTTATTTCTCTGGATTCTCTACCACAAAACTGAATGTTATTGGCATAGATTGGAGCGCAGTTAGTGTGTCTACCTTCTGTGAACATTTAGCAACAATCCGCGTTGCAAATGGATAAAAAATGGCGGAGCCATATCCATTATTAGAATGGAACTGTACATACAATAGATTTCATTCATGGTTCTTCAGTGCACGGAGTGCCTGGAGATACTAAATCCAAATTGAACTCCATTTGACAGAGGAGATTTGGCTCGATCCATAGATGTGCGAGTTGGCTATAATAAGGTCATTTATAGGCCTGGGCCCTCATTTATCAATGGTACGTACGCACAGATATGTGCGTAACCCGTGCATACGATAATTTCTAGGCAAAGTGTGGGACTTCAATTTGAACGTGTGCTTGACTTTGTGCGTATATTTACGCACAGCTCCGACCGTGCGTACCTGGCGCCCGGTGGTAGAATATGAATATTGCAACGCGGAAATAAGCTTCCATGCATTAGTTTCAACACTGGCGTGTTCTGTATGACCCCCCGTAATTCATTATAGTTCATTGTAAAATAGCGACAGTAGTGTAATTATTGTCAAACCCTATAAATATAGCATTTGGAATAGGTTTTTCTTTCCGAATGAATGCAGCATGGTTTATATATAGGGTTATCGGAATATGGGGTGCACTGACTGCGCTCGCGAGGAACTGTTTTCAGAGATAGCAGATAGGAATGAATGAGGGGCAGTCTAAGTGCCGAGAGAACATAATATTAACTAGAGTCCGCTATACCCGAGACACCTCCTTCATTTGTACCGCAATTTGAGGCCGAAATTGGAGCGTGGAACAAAACGCACAAATGCCATCCCCATGCACATTGATTCAAGTCCTCTCCACCCTCGGGTCTTTGTCCACCGGCACAGTCCATTGTGATATTGGAGATGGATCGAGCAATAGACTGTTACTGTACCACCCATGTAGCTGTCAAAGCTCCATCACAAATGCAGTTATGTGAATAGAAAGGGATTCCACTCAGTGATGCACATTTGTCTGATACATGTCATTGCTGCATGCCGGGAGGAAGCAATGCTGCATGTTTTCAATTCATTAAATAAAACGGATACTTTTTGCAAGGGTTTATTAACTGTCATACAAATAATCAACCAACTACATACTGTAACTTTTCAGTGCACGTTTTATTTACATTGTGACAATAGCCTTGTGAGCTCCCGCACACAGACATGATGGATCTCAAGTTCAAGTTTGTATTGATCACATATAGGCAGGCTACACATGGCGTAGGGCCGTAGGCTATGGCAGTGAGATTCATTGTTCTTGTATATGCTCTCGTATTATTGTTTATATAGGCTACCTAATACCGACATCAACGTAGATTGTATGCCTCTACAAATAATATGCAGGTCGAAAATTTACGGAAAATCCGTCGCAGATCATATTCCAGCATGGTTATTAATGACACCATGGCAAACAGTGGTTAACGGTCTTTATTAGTGTTTGCGCTGCCCAGGCAGCAATGGTCTTTAGGAAGTGTCTGTCAGCCTGTCGCATATTTCTCCCATAACACGCTTCGCTCGGCTTAGTCCACTTTTCCACATTTCATGGGGGTGGTTCATGACCGTATATGGTTAATTATGGGCGGTTCTATATGCAAATACTTAAAATCGTGCACGAGCGCGGAGCGTAGAACAAATGGTATTTATCAAGACGGAGTGTGCGTAGAACCTGTGTACGCACGTGTGATAAATCCAGATTTTTCTGTACGTACACACATTCTAAATTCTATGCTTAAGAACGAAAATAGAACACTTTCTAAGCATTGTTGATAAATGAGGGCCCTGGTATTCTATATTCTATAATAATATTTCAAATCGCATGTGTCTGGATGTACTGTATCTACAAAACCTTCTGTTTAATCATCTTCCCTTTATTCATTTGCTTAGGTTTTTGTACATATGATCTCAAGAAGGTGCTGAATGAGCTCAGTGGCAGTTTTTCATGTCTGGTCATTTTTAACATGGTGTTATTCACTGTCAAACACCTAAATCATTTATATTCTCCTTTGTTTTATCACAATTTACTCAAGCCTAGTAACATACACAATATGTCTGACACTGGGAATACATTCCATGAGATCCATAGATGTCCCTAGATACCAAGAACATGTAAATGGACCTTGTAGAAGTGGAGCAATCTTACATTTACTTAGGTATGTATTTTTAGGCGGATTTTCTGAAAATAGGGCTTAACAGGTTCATGTGTAATTTATTTTATTTTACTAATTAAGTTGATTGCCTTAGAGCACCAGGTATCTCCCAAAAGGGAGCCAATTCAGTAGAGGAGGTAGGGAGCAGCTGCTTTTGTATATAAGAATCTGTTCTTAATTGCTTGCCTGGATAAATAATAAATAAAAATAAAAACTGTGACCTCACCTAGGTTATTAGACTGATACTTGGTGGGTTACTTTCAATAACCAATAACTGGGTGTACCCTGTGTAACTGCATGTACTCTTGACTACAATGCTGTGTGTGTGTGTGTGTGTGTGTGTGTGTGTGTGTGTGTGTGTGTGTGTGTGTGTGTGTGTGTGTGTGTGTGTGTGTGTGTGTGTGTTTGCCCCCCGTTAATGTGCTCTCAGAGAGAATGTCATGAATTCATAAAAAACGAATTTTATAAAAAACTGGTGGATATCATAGTAGTGGGTCCCCTTACAGACATGTTCAAGGATTTCTTTGAAAAGGGCTGCTTCCCCTCGACCCTGAACCTGTCTAATAAATTAGTCTGGTCTCTTTTGAAAGGTAACATTCTGAAGTTGCTAAGTCAAAAAAGAAAAATCACTTCTGAGTGCTAATGTATTAGAGAAACAGGTTTGAACACACTGAAATAAAATATATTTGCTTACTTTTGTGTTGACAGATTCCTGTTGTTAGGTTCCAGATGAGAGGTAGGAGCTGGAAAACACAACTGTTCCATAGCCTGAAGTATTATAGTCATACAGTCCAAAGTTTATAAAAATCCCACAGAGAATTTGTTTTGTAGAAAGGTTTTTGTAATGTGTGTACCGGGTATACAGCGTGATTATCCAAAATGGCCGTCCACTTCATAACATTCTGACGCTTGAGTCGGGACAAAGTTATTCTTCGTCAACCTTCCCCACCTTCCCCCACTCTCACCCGCCCGTCTGGGGTCACGTTCAGAGCAGACGCTGGCTACAACAGTGATCAATCATTTTTGCCGTCAGCGGTGATTGGTCAGTTCAGGACTGTTCAGACCCGGAAGTGGTCATTTGACGGAGCGCCTGTAAAATGATGCTCACCGGATATATCGTCTTGTAACTCCCCCACTAGTATAGAAGGTAAAACTTTTTTTTAAATTATTATTAAACATTTAATATTTATACATTTTTATTAAAAAAGGACATTTATGGAAATGTATGGTTGAAACATGCAAACGTTCAAACGCACACACACTAATAAGCATTGGAGGCTTTTAACCAGGGCCGGACTGGGGAAATCATTCAGGCCAGGAAATATAGTGCGAAATATAGCCCCAGTCAGGCCACTTTTTAAGCGGGGGGTCTGGGGGTCCCCCACCAGGAAATTTTTTGTTACAAAGACTTCATTTCCTGCATTCTGGTGCAGGCTTTTTTTATTTGTACCCTTTAAAGGAAAACTCCAACATTTTGGAAAATTAGCTTATTTAACATCTTCCCTGGAGTTAGACAAGAAGATACATACCTTTTTTGTCTCTGTGCGTGCATTTAGCTTTGGGAACAGTAGTTCCGTTAGCGTAGCTTAGCTTCATCACTGGAAGTGGAGGGGTGCAATAGCCTGACGTTCCCTACAGAGTCCTACAGTCACCAAATACACTCCAAATACAACTCCAAAACGTTCCTGTAAACATGTTGTGACCTGTGTATTTACCACATGGAGAAATAAAAAATTATTGAATTCGACAATTACGTTTTCTAAGCAGATATACTGTTTATTTTGTACATAACTTGTGAGGTTTCTGTCCTTGCGCTCTCACTCGTTCTGTTCCTTTAACCACCCTCGCTATGTTTTCATTCATTTTCTGTCAATTGGTTCTATCCCCTCGTTCACACGTTTCTCCCCGTTGACGTCATCAGAGACGTCGCTGATTGGTTCTCTCACTTCCCCACGCTTTTCAATCACATTCCCCAGCTGTCACTGCTTTCTCCCCGTTGACGTCATCAGAGACGTCGCTGATTGGTTCTCTCACTTCCCCACGCTTTTCAATCAATTGATCCCTCATTATTTATACCCCGTTTCTCCCCACCCTAAGTTGTTGGATCGTCTTGTTTTGTCGCCTTGATTTGTCTCTGGATATTTTTCCCCGTTGCTGTTGCTGCTGCTTTTTTCTCTGTGCTGTTCTCCAGGAATTCCTAGAAGCCTTCGCTTGGATACCTGCTCCCATGGCGCGCGCTCGCCTCCACTGTTGTTCCAGTTCCAATTACGCATCTCGTCTGGGTGAGTTATCTATTTGACTGTTCTTGACCTATTCCGTTTTTCGTGTGTAAACTTACACTGAAGACTACCACCTTTTTGTCAAACAGTCACTCACCCAGCCATTATCTATTTTTGCTTGTTCCTTTATGGAATGATATTTTGGGATCTACCATCTCCCTCTGTGTGCTAGCTCACACCGAAGATATTATTTCACAATTGGACTGTGTGTTTACATGAAGATATTCACTGTGTGTTTACATGAAGATATTCACTGTGTGTTTACATGAAGATATTCACTGGGACTGTGTTTGGATTTAGCTCACTGTGTTGTTAACACGAAGAGTTTCACTTGGGCTGTTTTTGGAATTGTGCTCTCTGTGTAGTTAACACGAAGAGATTCACTTGGGCTGTGTTTGGAACTGTGCTCACTGTGTTGTTAACACGAAGAATTGTACACCCTGTTCTCCTGCTCGTTTAAGACTGCTCTGTCACTGACTCGTTCCCTCTCTCGGTCTCGCCACAACATCTGAGAACCCGCCGAGAGGATTCTGCAGAGCGGTTCAGAAGTCAACACCTGCTTCCCAAGACAACCCTCACGGGAGAAGCTGCAGAGCAGCAGAACTTTGCCCCTTGATCATTGTACCTGTCTTGTTTGACCTGCTTTCCCTGTTTCTCTTATTCTTAGTACCAAATAAACAAGCCCTCGTATTTGGCAACTCTGAATCCTACTCTCTTGTGTCGTTGCGTTTGGGGTCGGTGTCAAACCATAACATTACGATCCAACCAACAATATGACGACCCCAGCCGACACAGAGAGGGTCAGAACCGCACTTGCTATTCAAGTCGAGTTGACCAGGGATCACGGTCTCCAATTAGAGCGGGCTGCGGCTGCGGTGCAGGACCTCAGGGACCAGGTCCTGCCCATGCAGGGTTCTATGGCCGCTATGGCGAGACAACAGTCCGAGATTCTCGCCCAGCTTAACTCGCTGGGCGACGCCGTTAATACTTTTCATCTCTCACACCCTTCAGGAACATTCCCCGCAGCCCCAGCAGATCTCGCACCTCGGGAACCCCATCTCTCCGTCCCACGGCTGTTCGACGGTAATCCCGAGGAGTGTGCCACATTCATCATGCAATGTGAGTTGGTTTTCCGTCATCAACCAAGCCGTTTTTCTGCTCATGGGTCCCGAGTGGCTTATATAACCAACCTACTTTCAGGCCATGCTGCCCAGTGGGTCACTTCCTCCTGGGCAATGGAGGCAGATTTTTTGTTCTCCTACCCAGACTTCGTGGCGGAGCTCCGCAGAGTGTTCCACCATCCAGCCCGAGGTCTGGACCCTGGAGCCCGGTTGGGGACCTTCCGACAAGGGAGCAGCAGGGTGACGGACTATGTCATGGAGTTCCGATTGGCGGCGGTGGAGAGCGGATGGAACGAGCCTGCTCTTCGCCTAACCTTCATAAGGGGGCTCAGTGACGCAGTTCGGGACCAGCTCGCTACCAGGGAGGTGCCCGACTCCCTCGAGGAGCTGTTTAGCCTTGTCATCCGTATTGACGGACGCCTCCTGGAGAGAAGGCACGAGAGGACCCGACTGTCACCTCCTGAGGCACCCCGGACTCCTGGACGCCCCGTCCCCAACACTACTGATGGTAACAGGCTTCCCCGTCCGGTGCGCAAGGAGGAACCCATACCACTGGGTCGCTCTCGTCTGAGCCAGGTGGAGCGTCAGGCAAGGCTCAGGTCCGGTCTCTGCCTCTACTGCGGAGGTACGGGACACTTTTTCGCCGACTGCCCTATCCGGCCAAAAGATCGGGCTCACCAAGACCCCGGGAGATCCTGGTGAGCCGTTTTTCCCAGTCCCAGCGCCGCGCACCACCTGACCATCTGATGAGCGTCACCCTGGCCTGGGGGGACCAACGTGCCACGGTGGAGGCCCTCATCGACTCTGGGGCAGACGAGAACTTCCTCGACTTCGAGTTTGCCACCCAAGCCAACATACCTCTTGAGGCCCTTGTGAGGCCCTTGGAGATCTTTTCGTTGGACCAACACCGCCTGGCCGACATCTCTCAACGCACCGGCCCAGTCGTGCTGACCATCGCTGGGAACCACGTTGAGAGAATCCAGTTCCTCATTACCCAATCCCCCCTTGTCCCGGTGGTCCTGGGTAGGCCCTGGCTCGTGCTGCACGAGCCCCACATCGCCTGGTCCTCCGGTACCATCAGGGGCTGGAGCTCCTCCTGTCACGCCCGCTGTCTGCAGGCGGCGTCCTGTCCCCCGCCCCGGAGACCGGCTGGTGAGTTGCCCCCGGACCCCTCGTCCATTCCTCCCGAGTACCACGACCTCATGGAGGTATTCAGCAAGACCAGGGCTCAGGCCCTTCCACCTCACCGCCCCTATGACTGCGCCATCGACCTCCGCCAAGGGGCTCCCCTTCCCGGCAGCCGCCTCTACAGTCTGACTGTCCCGGAGAAGAAGGCGATGGATCTCTACATCTCTGAGTCATTGGAAGCAGGACTCATTCGGCCTTCCTCCTCCCCGGTGGCAGCCGGGTTCTTCTTTGTTGGTAAGAAGGATGGAGACCTGCGGCCCTGCATCGACTATCGTCAGCTCAACGAGATCACCATCAAGAACAAATACCCCCTACCTCTCATGAGCTCCACCTTCGAGCCACTGACCCAGGCCTCGTTCTTCACCAAGCTGGATCTCCGAAGTGCCTACCATCTTGTCCGTATCCGTGAGGGCGATGAATGGAAGACCGCCTTCAAGACCCCCAGGGGCCACTATGAGTACCTTGTGATGCCGTTCGGCCTCACCAACGCCCCGGCGGTATTCCAGGCACTCATGAACGATGTCCTCCGTGACATGCTGGAGGTGTTCGTGGTGGTGTACCTGGACGACATTCTTATCTTTTCCAGGACCCTCGAGGAACACATCCTGCATGTTCGCCGGGTGCTGGAGTGCCTCCTCCACAATCGGCTCTTCGTCAAGGCGGAGAAGTGCCGTTTCCACTCCAACTCCGTCGAGTACCTGGGCTTCATCGTTGAGAAGGGCTTGACCCGAGCGGATCCTCGCAAGATCCAGGCTGTGGAGGATTGGCCGGAACCCACCACTCGGAAGGAGTTACAGAGTTTCCTCGGGTTCGCCAACTTCTACCGAAGGTTCATCCGGAACTACAGTCAAGTGGCGGAGCCTCTTACCAAGCTGACCTCCCCCGCTCTGCCGTTCGACTGGTCCCCAGCGGCATGCGCTGCGTTCCGCTCCCTCAAGAGAAGGTTCACTTCCGCCCCTATCCTGCTCCACCCTGACCCCAAGAGGCAGTTCATCGTGGAGGTGGACGCCTCGGATTCTGGTCTGGGCGCTGTCCTATCCCAACGTTCTCCTTCCGACCAGAAGGTACATCCTTGCGCCTTCTACTCGCGTCGCTTCCTCCTCGCCGAGAGGAACTACGACACCGGCAATCGGGAGCTACTGGCGGTCGTGGCTGCGCTGGAGGAGTGGCGTCATTGGCTAGAGGGTGCCGAGGAACCTTTTACCATCTGGACGGACCACAAGAACCTAACGTTCATCCGCGCTTCCAGGCGCCTCAACGGTCGGCAGGCGAGATGGGCCAGTTTCCTCAGTCGGTTCGACTTCTCGCTGACCTTCCGCCCCGGTTCCCGCAACACGAAGGCCGACTCTCTGTCCCGGATGCACTCCAAGGGGGCTCCACCCTCTGAGGTCCCATCTCCCATCATCCCGGAGGCCCGAGTGGTTGGAGCCATCACCTTGGGCATCGAGGGTGTGGTGAGGCGTGCCCTTCGCTTCCAACGTGCTCCAAGCAACGTCCCTAGGAGCCGTCTCTTCGTCCCCGACTCTGTCCGGTCCCAGGTACTGCTGTGGGGCCATACCAGCCGGTTCGCCTGCCACCCAGGCATCCATCGCACGTTCTCCTTCCTGGCTCGTCGTTTCTGGTGGCCCACCATGCGGAACGACGTCAAGGAGTTCGTATTGGCCTGCGCGGTCTGTGCCCGCAGCAAGGCCTCTCACCAGGCACCCTCCGGGCTCTTGCAGCCCCTTCCCGTTCCAAGCCGTCCGTGGTCACATGTGGCGCTCGACTTCGTCACTGGTCTACCCTCCTCCCAGGGGAACACCTGCCTTCTGACCGTGGTGGATCGATTCAGCAAGGGGGTCCACCTCGTGGCCCTCTCCAAGCTTCCCTCAGCAGCCGAGACGGCGGACCTCCTGACGCACCACGTGTTCCGCCTTCACGGCTTTCCCCAGGACATCGTCTCTGACCGGGGGCCCCAGTTCACCTCCCAGGTATGGCGGGCTTTCTGCAAAGGATTGGGGGCAACGGTCAGTCTCTCCTCTGGCTATCACCCCCAGACAAACGGGCAGACGGAGAGGATGAACCAGAGCGTGGAGTCTGCTCTTCGGTGTGTGGCAGCCGAGAGGCCGGCATCCTGGAGCCGTTTCCTTCCCTGGGTTGAGTACTCCATCAACTCAATGGTCAGTTCCGCCACCGGCCTCTCCCCTTTTGAGGCCTCCCTGGGCTACCAGCCCCCTCTTTTTCCCGCACAGGAGACGGAAGTGGCAGTTCCCTCCGTGCAGGTCCACCTCGACCGCTGCCGTCGAGTTTGGGAGATCACCAGGACCGCGCTGCTCCGAACATCTGAGCGCGCCTGTCGTGGTGCCGACCGGCGCCGGGTTCCCGCGCCGACTTACCGCCCTGGGCAGAGGGTGTGGCTCTCCGCGAAGGACCTCCCGCTACGGTCCTCGGCCAAGAAGCTCAACCCCCGCTTCGTCGGGCCTTTCGAGGTCCTGAAAGTACTCAGTCCGGCGGCCCTGCGCCTGAAGCTTCCTGCATCCATGCACATCCACCCCGTGTTCCATGTCTCCCGGGTCAAGCCCGTCTCCCTCTGTCCCCTTATGCCTCCGGCTCCTGATCCGCCGCCTCCTGTGCTTGTGGATGGTCACCCCCAGTGGCAGGTCCGCCGGTTGATGGGCGTTCGTCGGCGGGGCCGGGGGTTCCAATACCTGGTGGACTGGGAGGGTTACGGCCCTGAGGAGCATAGCTGGGTCTCCCGGCAGCTCATCGTGGATCCCGGCTTGATCACCGACTTCCATCGGGCCCATCCTGACGAGCCGGGTCGGCCTGGTCGCCGGGTGGCTCCCGTGGAGGGGGGGGTACTGTGAGGTTTCTGTCCTTGCGCTCTCACTCGTTCTGTTCCTTTAACCACCCTCACTATGTTTTCATTCATTTTCTGTCAATTGGTTCTATCCCCTCGTTCACACGTTTCTCCCCGTTGACGTCATCAGAGACGTCGCTGATTGGTTCTCTCACTTCCCCACGCTTTTCAATCACATTCCCCAGCTGTCACTGCTTTCTCCCCGTTGACGTCATCAGAGACGTCGCTGATTGGTTCTCTCACTTCCCCACGCTTTTCAATCAATCGATCCCTCATTATTTATACCCCGTTTCTCCCCACCCTAAGTTGTTGGATCGTCTTGTTTTGTCGCCTTGATTTGTCTCTGGATATTTTTCCCCGTTGCTGTTGCTGCTGCTTTTTTCTCTGTGCTGTTCTCCAGGAATTCCTAGAAGCCTTCGCTTGGATACCTGCTCCCGTGGCGCGCGCTCGCCTCCACTGTTGTTCCAGTTCCAATTACGCATCTCGTCTGGGTGAGTTATCTATTTGACTGTTCTTGACCTATTCCGTTTTTCGTGTGTAAACTTACACTGAAGACTACCACCTTTTTGTCAAACAGTCACTCACCCAGCCATTATCTATTTTTGCTTGTTCCTTTATGGAATGATATTTTGGGATCTACCATCTCCCTCTGTGTGCTAGCTCACACCGAAGATATTATTTCACAATTGGACTGTGTGTTTACATGAAGATATTCACTGTGTGTTTACATGAAGATATTCACTGTGTGTTTACATGAAGATATTCACTGGGACTGTGTTTGGATTTAGCTCACTGTGTTGTTAACACGAAGAGTTTCACTTGGGCTGTTTTTGGAATTGTGCTCTCTGTGTAGTTAACACGAAGAGATTCACTTGGGCTGTGTTTGGAACTGTGCTCACTGTGTTGTTAACACGAAGAATTGTACACCCTGTTCTCCTGCTCGTTTAAGACTGCTCTGTCACTGACTCGTTCCCTCTCTCCCTCTCTCGGTCTCGCCACAACATCTGAGAACCCGCCGAGAGGATTCTGCAGAGCGGTTCAGAAGTCAACACCTGCTTCCCAAGACAACCCTCACGGGAGAAGCTGCAGAGCAGCAGAACTTTGCCCCTTGATCATTGTACCTGTCTTGTTTGACCTGCTTTCCCTGTTTCTCTTATTCTTAGTACCAAATAAACAAGCCCTCGTATTTGGCAACTCTGAATCCTACTCTCTTGTGTCGTTGCGTTTGGGGTCGGTGTCAAACCATAACATAACTAACGTTACAACTAACCTAAAGTTAGTTTAGGTTTGTGTTAACGTTAGATAATGTACAAAATAAATGTTTTCCGCTGCTATAGACGTCGCTCTTTTATTTTATATCATTATCATTTTATATCATTATATTTGCTTTAGTGACCGTCCGGTTCTGTGTTAGCTCCGGTTAGCTTCGTGCAGTAGTTAGTATTATCAATACCAGCCATTGGATTACTGTTTTCTAAATTGGGGAGGCTTTTAATCGTCAAGGTAAGAGGATTTTAAGTCATGGTATCCATAAACTTCAATCGGTTCGGATCCTTTGAATGAATGAGAATGGCCACAAACACGGCTTCACGTAGAAATCACTGACTGCGCGCAGAGACGAGTGCTTAGGCAAAAAAAAATCGAGTATATCTGCTTAGAAAACTTAATTGTCGAATTCAATTATTTTTTATTTCTCCATGTGGTAAATACACAGGTCACAACATGTTTACAGGAACGTTTTGGAGTTGTATTTGGAGTGTATTTGGTGACTGTAGGACTCTGTAGGGAACGTCAGGCTATTGCACCCCTCCACTTCCAGTGATGAAGCTAAGCTACGCTAACGGAGCTACTGTTCCCAAAGCTAAATGCACGCACAGAGACAAAAAAGGTATGTATCTTCTTGTCTAACTCCAGGGAAGATGTTAAATAAGCTAATTTCCCAAAATGTTGGATTTTTCCTTTAAATGCCAGTGTTTGTGATGGCATCACAAATTATTGTTAAAAAACAGGCTAGCATGTGTCAATGATTAGCAACAACACTGATTTTGATGGATTTAATTTTTTTTCTAAGGGTCCCGCCTCCACCAATCACATCTCTTTGTGTGTGTGTGAGAGCAAGAGAGAGAGAGAGATAGTTCTCCAACTTGTGTGAGTTGCAGTGATCTCCTGGTTGTTCCCCACCTAGGTTATCTATTCCACCGCTGCAACTAGAAACACTGGCCTGGCCTGCTTCTAAGTTCAGTGGCCTGACTGCATAAATCTTTTTTTTTTCTTAATTTCTTTTTGAAATTTTATTTATTTTTTTTATCATCTGGCGACCCCCCCCCCCCCCCCCCCCCCCCCGCGGCGGCTCACTTTGGGAACCACTGCTCTAGCGGAGGTCATCAGACACCACAAAGATGTTAGCTCTCAGGATACAATACATTAAATTGCGTTGCATGCTGACTATATCCTCCTCTTCCTTACTTTGCCTGCAATGTATGTTCCTACCATCCTAGCAATAATAAATTAATTCAGCTGAATCCACTTTAGTGGATCTGAAGTCATGCTCTTGGGCAGCTTCAGTGTCGGGCTACTAGAGAATTTCCTTGTCTCCTGCTGGTTTCACATACTTAGGTTTAAAAATGTCACCTGATAATAGAGACTTATAGAAGTTAAACTTCCCTCCTATACTAACTGCAGTGAAACAAGACTGGGCTCGTTGGCGTGATCTCTCACTTTCTCTGGTTGGTTAGATCAGCCTTATAAAGATAACTGTGTTCCTCTGACTCTGTGTACCCTTTGCAAATGCATCCTTTGCACATCCCCAAGAAATGTAATAAGGATGTGCTTTTTTGCAATCAGGCCTGTCATTCCTGCACGATTTGGACTTGGCTACACTCATATCATAGGCGTGAATCTTGCACAGATTCCTGGGCATGTCTCTTTGGAGCTTGGGGACATCTAGATAACTACAATCTTTCTAAGGACCACTTTTATGAATACTTTGCATGTGCGACACTCGCACTTACTAATATCTCACCAAAATGGGAAGGTGACCTGGATAACGAATTCATGAAAGAAGATTGGCAGGAGGCTTTACGCCTAGTTAGATCATCCTTCATTTGCAATAGGATTGTGGAGATTAAATATAAAATATTGCATAGGCTCCACAATGCTCCAGTAACTCTTCACAGAATCTCTAGAAGCTTTTCTCCTTTATGCAGTAAATATAAAGTAGATCTTGGGACTCACTTCCGCTACTTTTGGGGATATAGACTGATTTCTAGGTTTTGGGGCCACATCTGCATCTTCAATAATAAGACTGCAATAGGAAAAGCTCCAGGACCATTCATCCTCAGGCTTGCCCTCTAAAGAGGTGGCACTTCCTCACCATCGCTGCAAATCATTAGACAGACTCCTCCTCCTTGCTCATAAATGCATCCTGTTGAAATGTGTTAAAGATACTCCATCAAATGTAACTCTATGACACAAGGAGATCTTTTATGTCCTTCCTCACAAGAGGTTTAGTGCATTCCTTAAGGATAATGAGAGTTAATTTCTTATATGGATATGGATTCCTGTCTTATTTACCATCAGAGATTACACAGACTTTGTTGAATGGTCAATACCCATAAAAGTGGAAGCAAACTATACCCAGCCCTTCTCAAAAGACTGTTAAATAGCTATACGGTGGAATACCATCACCATTTACTGATGATGAAAATGAGAGGACGGTATATACTGTATTCAAATTTCAAATAGACATTGGCAATATTATTTATTGCTTGTTATAATATTTGTATTTATTTATTTTCTTGGGGGGGGGGGGGGTATATCTAGTATGTCTTTATATTCACTGTTGTATTATACTGTGTGTGTGTTTGGGGGGGGGGGTATATTTACTATGTGTTCAACCCATGAAAGCAATTCCCAGAAAGGAGTGTGTGTGTGTGTGTGTGTGTGTGTGTGTGTGTGTGTGTGTGTGTGTGTGTGTGTGTGTGTGTGTGTGTGTGTGTGTGTGTGTGTGTGTGTGTGTGTGTGTGTGTATGTGTGTGTGTGTGTGTGTGTGTGTGTGTGTGTGTGTGTGTGTGTGTGTGTGTGTGTGTGTGTGTGTGTGTGCCGCGTGTGTATTTTTGGAAATTAGCTTCAATCAAATATCGTTTTTTTTATATGATGGGACCATCCTCGAACCCTGTGCTGTTCATTTCCCCTTGAAAGATTTGAAAGACATGAAACAAGAAATGTAGTTTTTGCTGGATGATGATTATCACTCAGACATAACTAAGTACCTTTGTAGTGAGCTACTCTTTTACTTTTACGCGAGTCATCTTCTAGACATGTACAACTCTTAAGTCAAATGTGACGTGTCCATTTCCTCCGCAGTAATTAGCGAATGTAAATGAAGGGAGACTTACGTGACAGTCATTCCAGAGGGCAGGAGTCCAAAACAGATTGGTTCAACTCCAGAGCCCCCCTGGAGGTGTCGGTCACAGCAGAGCTGATTGCACACGCTTCTCTTGCGATTCTCTTGCTCTCACATAAGGTCTTTGTATGTCATTAGTTGCTAGGAAATTAACATCTAAATACCCCTTGATTGGAAGGATTCCGTGAGGTAGTCTGATTGGCCCTTGACTGTATGTGTACAGCACTTTGGTCAACTTTGTTGTTTTAAATGTGCTTTATAAATAAAGTGGATTGGATTGGATTCACTGGAGTTGGGGGTTGTGGCAAAGAGCAAGTATTTGTACTCACCCTCCAAACGCTACCATGTTGCTTCACTCTCTCATTGATTATGGTGCTAACTGCCTCTGAAGAGTCTGCTTCAAGTTCAAGTTCAAGTTTCAAGTTTCTTTATTAGTTGTCATACAGAAGTACAGAATACTTTTATACAAAATGCTTCTTTCTGTTACGCTCCAGAGACTGTGCTAGACAAAAATAGATAAGTATAAAATAAAACAAGTATAGCAAGTAAAAAATAGAAGTCACGTACGTAGACACAAGTGTTCAGTATGTACATATGTACAATGTTCAATGCAGAGTAGAAGTAACTGAGTTACCATACAATATACTAATATACAATATACTATATAGTGCAAAGCAGAAATGGGATGAGGTACAATTTAGGTACAATTTACAGTAAGGTGTAATGAGGTATGGGTTGTAGTGCAAATTCTTTACCAATAAATATAAAGTGTGTTTAGGTGTTCTAAAGTGTGTAAAGTGGGTGCTGCAGTGAGTTGTTTGTTTAAAGTGAGTGTGTGCGTGTGGATGTGTGTAAACCGCTTGTTGTAAATGTTCTGGAGAGTGGGAAGCCCCCCTCCAATTGTGCGTTTGGCTGAACGGGCCACTCTCTGTAGTCTGCTACAGTCTTGTGCGGTGCTATTCCCAAACCAGGAGTTCAAGTTTCAAGTTCAAGTTTCTTTAATAGTTGTCATACAGAAGTACAGAATACTTTCATACAAAATGCTTCTTACTGTTACGCTCCAGAGACTGTGCTAGACAAGATAGTATCAAATAACATAGTATAGCATGTAATTTAGAAGTAGAAAATGAGGTCACAGTGTTCAGTATAAACATATGTACAATGTTCGATGCAGAATAGACGTAACTGAGTTACCATATAATACACAATACTATGCAGTGTACTAATGTACAGTACTATATAGTGCAAAGCAGAAATGGGATGAGGTACAATTTAGGTACAATTTACAGTAAGGTGTACGAGTTGTAGTGCAATCCTTCATCAATAAATATAAAGTGTGGGGAGTGGGTGCTACAGTGTGTTTGTTTAAAGTGGGTGTGTGCTATAAAGTGTGTGGAGTGGGTGCTACAGTGTGTTTGTTTAAAGTGAGTGTGTGCGTGTGGATGTGTGTGCTATGTGCGTTTGATGGTTGTTGTTGTGTAGTTGTGGAGGTGATATTGCCAGTCAGGATGCTCTCTATTGTGCATGAGTAGAAGTTCTTAAGGATCTTCTGACTGACTTGGAACTTCCTTAGGCGCCTGAGGAAGTAGAGGTGTTGCCGTGCCTTCTTCACAACACTGTCAATTGTCAAGTCCTCGGATATGTGGACTCCGAGGTACTTGAAACTGTTCACTCTCTCAACCGGTGCCCCGTCAATGCTGAGGGGGCTGTAGTCCCTGGCCCCGACCTCCTGAAGTCCACAATCATCTCTTTTGTTTTGCTGACCTTCAGGGAGAGGCAGTTCTCCTGACACACATTACGCACTCACCCCACCCTGGGCCAAAGTGACCAATTAGCTCCCACTCCTGAGCCATTCAGCCATTGTGTAGTGTGATGTGTGCCGGATGCCAGTGTATGGCAGCCATTGAGCCTGCGTAGCCCAAGGTTGGATGCTACCAGTGGTGGTGAAGGAGGCCATTTCCACCCTACATTATAAAGCACTTTGAGTGTCTAGAAACGCGTAAAAAAAAATGCAATTCATTATTATAATTGTGGTGGTGGTGGTGATGGTGGTGGCGCCTGAGGAAGTAGAGGTGTTGCTGTGCCTTCTTCACAACACTGTCAATGTGTGTGGTCCATGTCAAGTCCTCGGATATGTGGACTCCGAGGTACTTGAAACTGTTCACTCTCTCAACCGGTGCCCAGTCAATGCTGAGGGGGCTGTAGTCCCTGGCCCCCGACCTCCTGAAGTCCACAATCATCTCTTTTGTTTTACTGACGTTCAGGGAGAGGCAGTTCTCCTGACACATACAGTACGCACTCACCCCACCCTGGGCCAAAGTGACCAATTAGCTCCCACTCCTGAGCCATTCAGCCATTGTGTAGTGTGATGTGTGTCGGATGCCAGTGTATGGCAGCCATTGAGCCTGCATAGCCCAAGGTTGGGTGCTACCAGTGGTGGTGAAGGAGGCCATTTCCACCCTACATTGTAAAGCACTTTGAGTGTCTAAAAAAATGCAATTCATTATTATAATTGTGGTGGTGGTGGTGGTGGTGGTGGAGGTGGTAGTGTAGGTGGTGGCCCTGGCAGCCTCTTAAGTCTGATGGAGCTGGGGGACAAGCGCATGTGGCAGTGGGAGGTCAAAGGACCACAGGCGGGAGGGCCTGATAGTGTCTCACTCCCAGGATGGAGGGGACAGCGGCCGTGAGTATAAATCGCTGGTATAAATCACTCCCCGCCCCCCTGGGACCACATACACACACACACACGCACGCATGCACGCACACACACACACACACACACACACACACACACACACACACACACACACACACACACACACACACACACACACACACACACACATATGATACCGATCTGACCCGCGTCCCCCACAAGGCAAAAACTCAACAACTGGCATTTAAATAGCTCTGCGGGACCAGGACAGAAAGAGAAGATGGAGAGTCTGGGACTACCAAGGCCTTATGCTTCTTCACTGAGACACCCTCTTGTCGATGCTCACATTGAGAGATCAGACAGAGAGAGATTTAATTGAAAGAGTATATGAAACAAAATTCTTAGGAGTGATTATAGATCACACACTCTGTTGGAAGCCACATATACAATATATCAAAGGTAAATTAGCCAAATCTGTTGGCATTCTGTACAAAACAAGGGAGCTGTTAAATCAGAAATGTTTGCATATATTGTATTTTTCACTTGTTGTGCCATACATGTCATATTGTGTTGAGGTCTGGGGGAATGTTTATAAAACAAATATAGATCATATTATTAAACTACAGAAAAGAGCTATTCGAATAATAAACAAAGCTAGTTACCTTGAATCGAGAAATCCATTATTCATAAAGTCCTGCACTTAAAAATGTGTAGATATGGTCTACATAAAAACCTTGGAAAAAAAATTTCGTGCTAAGAGTAAAAGCCTACCAGTTTGTATTCAATATCTCTTTCAACCAAGAGAAGGAAAGTATAATTTAAGAGGGTTGTGTATTCTTAAAACATGTAAAAAGGTAAGAACTAATGTAAAAGCTAGATGTGTTATAATTTTGGGAGTTAAATTATGGTATAGCCTTAGTGACGGGTTGAAGTTGTGTACTTCTCAGGGGAGATTTAAAAAAGCTTTGAAGGATAAAATAATTCAGGAGTACAGTTTTGAGTAAAACATCAAAAAAAAATTGTAATCTTTTTTTTGCAGCATATTTTAAGTGTTTCTTTCTTATATTAAAATATATTTTGTTTTTAAGAATTTGTAAAGGATAGGCACAAATAAGCATGTGCTTCAGCCTATTCCTTTTAGTTGATTTTGGATTTTGTGTGTGAGCTTGCCTTATTCTCCACTTGCACAATCTGAAAGTAGCCACTTCCGGCTGACTTCCGGTTGCCAATGGCACTTCCTGTCCCATCCAAATACATTGGTTTTAGCTACTTTTCTCCCCTTATTTAAACAACTTTGTCGTCACAGAGAGGCAATGAAATGTTTGTATTATTATAGTATAGAATGTATTTAATAAGCAAACGTTTGTCAGCAGGGTTTTTGGGCTGTATTTCATGTAAAAACGTTTACTGTTAGTTTCCTTGCTCAGCCAGCATTAGCTAACAGAAGCTAGTGGTTAAACAGGCCGGATTAGCTTTGAGCTAACTATCTTTCCCGACCCATGTATTCATTCCATTCTAAACATAACGTTAGTTTACAAAACATGACCCGTCTATATAACGTTGAGGAACAAATTATATAGACAGGTAATGTTTTGAACAACTAACGTTACGTTTAGAATGGAATGCATCGGCAAAGATCCGTTAGCTCAAAGCTATTCCGGCCAGTTTATCAACTTCCTGTCATTTAGAAATATGATTTTATAGTGAAAATCATTACCAAAACGTCCGGAAAAACCTAACAGGAGCATTATAGACTGTCATACAAATGTACAAATGCTATAAGGTGGCAAGAAATGCACTATAAACAATACTTTATGCATTGGCAAAGATCCGTTAGCTCAAAGCTATTCCGGCCAGTTTATCAACTTCCTGTCATTTAGAAATATGATTTTATAGTGAAAATCATTACCAAAACGTCCGGAAAAACCTAACGGGAGCATTATAGACTGTCATACAAATGTACAAATGCTATAAGGTGGCAAGAAATGCACTATAAACAATACTTTATGCATCGGCAAAGATCCGTTAGCTCAAAGCTATTCCGGCCAGTTTATCAACTTCCTGTCATTTAGAAATATGATTTTATAGTGAAAATCATTACCAAAACGTCCGGAAAAACCTAACGGGAACATTATAGACTGTCATACAAATGTACAAATGCTATAAGGTGGCAAGAAATGCACTATAAACAATACTTTATGCATCGGCAAAGATCCGTTAGCTCAAAGCTATTAAGGCTAATGCTGGCTAACAGAGGCTAGCGCAAGAAACGACGCCGCAAAGTATTGTTTATAGTGCATTTCTTGCCACCTTATAGCATTTGTACATTTGTATGACAGTCTATAATGCTCCCGTTAGGTTTTTCCGGACGTTTTGGTAATGATTTTCACTATAAAATCATATTTCTAAATGACAGGAAGTTGATAAACTGGCCGGAATAGCTTTGAGCTAACGGATCTTTGCCGATGCATTCCATTCTAAACGTAACGTTAGTTGTTCAAAACATTACCCGTCTATATAATTTGTTCCTCAACGTTATATAGACGGGTCATGTTTTGTAAACTAACGTTATGTTTAGAATGGAATGAATACATGGGTCGGGAAAGATAGTTAGCTCAAAGCTAATCCGGCCTGTTTAACCACTAGCTTCTGTTAGCTAATGCTGGCTGAGCAAGGAAACTAACAGTAAACGTTTTTACATGAAATACAGCCCAAAAACCCTGCTGACAAACGTTTGCTTATTAAATACATTCTATACTATAATAATACAAATGTTTCATTGCCTCTCTGTGACGACAAAGTTGTTTAAATAAGGGGAGAAAAGTAGCTAAAACCAATGTATTTGGATGGGACAGGAAGTGCCATTGGCAACCGGAAGTCAGCCGGAAGTGGCTACTTTCAGATTGTGCAAGTGGAGAATTATGTACATTTGTGATTTTCTATAAAAATAATTTTTTGCAAGTCCACACGGGTGTTTTTGATTTGTCTGTAAATAAGACCGTAAAATAAAAAACTTCATTCATTCATTCATTCATTCAGATCGTCCTATTTAAAAACGATTTAAGCCTCTCATGGTTACACTGGGGTTTTTTGTTTTTGTTTTGTTGCTGAATGATTACGTTTGCTGTCCTAGTTAAATAGAAATGCCGTTTTGGCAGGATAACGCGTTGCCCTACTGACAACGCTGAAATAGTTTTTCCGTTTTGGATACTCGCCAAAACTCGCAGACAACGTGTCATGTAATCTGCACGGAGCCGTTGTTGCTCAACGCCCATGCGCAGTAGATACCGACATCTGCGTGCCCTCACCAACGTCCGGTGATGACAGACAGCAGAGCTGTCCCAAATAGCTACAGCTACCATGTGTTGTCAAGTTATTGTTATAAGGAGCCCAGTCCAACAGTCTGCATTCCCTTCACAATTGTTTGTATTGAGCCGTATTGTATTGTACCCATTCTGCAATCTGTTAAATAAAGTTTACATCCATTCATTCTGCTAGCATTAACGATTGCATGAGCAGCTGGCTAACGTGAGCTAACGTTAGCTACCTGCCGTAGCTACCAGACCCTGTTAGCTCAGAGCTCCTCTTTCAATCTTAACAAGCATTAAACAAAATGGCCCAGTCATCTATTCACCTTTGTTTAATACATGAGGCATTGTCTAATGTTATCTAGCTACTGATAGCTCCTGATATCATCAGTTTGGTGCTGGCTGGCTAACGTGAGCTAACGTTAGCTACTAGTCACAATGCTATACTGTTGTACTGGCATATTCCATTCACGTTAGCATGTAGCTAACAACATCGGAGATCTTTTTGTGAAACTAAACTATCCGCTCTTGGTGGTCAATTGTGTTGATGTTAGTTTTGTTTCATCAACAAATGAGGCAGAACACACAGTGAATGTATCCGTTTTGTTTATTGCACTTTTATTGCACTTTCTTTGCTGAAAAATAAATGCTACATTGGCTAAATGGCTCACGCGAGGCATTTAAAGATGGTGGTTTGTTGTTTTTTTTGCAGGAAGTGTATTGGCACATTCAACTTCTGATTGGTTGAAAATGTCCTTCATGTTCGCCACCTACTGCCACCTACTGCTTTGGCATTGTACTACATCACTGTGCTCAGGAGGCAAAACCAATGTCTAACTTGCCTGCCATTACGTTGCGTTCTGGAAAGCGAAACTGACCTTGAAAACTAAACGAAAATACCCCTGTGTGTAACCGCAGCCTCCATAGGACAGCACCTCTCAGTAGGACAGCACCTCTCAGTAGGACAGCACCTCTCAGTAGAACAGCACCTCTCAGTAGGACAGCACCTCTCAGTAGGACAGCACCTCTCAGTAGAACAGCACATCTCAGTAGGACAGCACCTCTCAGTAGGACAGCACCTCTCAGTAGGACAGCACCTCTCAGTAGGACAGCACCTCTCAGTAGGACAGCACCTCTCAGTAGGACAGCACCTCTCAGTAGAACAGCACCTCTCAGTAGAACAGCACCTCTCAGTAGGACAGCACCTCTCAGTAGAACAGCACATCTCAGTAGGACAGCACCTCTCAGTAGGACAGCACCTCTCAGTAGAACAGCACCTCTCAGTAGAACAGCACCTCTCAGTAGGACAGCACCTCTCAGTAGGACAGCACCTCTCAGTAGGACAGCACCTCTCAGTAGGACAGCACCTCTCAGTAGAACAGCACCTCTCAGTAGGACAGCACCTCTCAGTAGGACAGCACCTCTCAGTAGGACAGCACCTCGCAGTAGGACAGGTAAGGTAAATCAAAGATTGCGTGACCCAACTTGGAACCAGCGACGGAAATCAATCAACAACCACATCGATCATGTCCCAGCCTTCTACTCCCCTACCTTGTCCTTCTTTAAGACCTGCATACCTGTAGGTTCAGGGGTGTTGATCACGTCCCAGCCTTCTACTCCCCTACCTTGTCCTGCTTTAAGACCTGCAGAACTGTAGGTTCAGGGGTGTTGATCACGTCCCAGCCTTCTACTCCCCTACCTTGTCCTTCTTTAAGACCTGCAGAACTGTAGGTTCAGGGGTGTTGATCACGTCCCAGCCTTCTACTCCCCTACCTTGTCCTGCTTTAAGACCCGCAGAACTGTAGGTTCAGGGGTGTTGATCACGTCCCAGCCTTCTACTCCCCTACCTTGTCCTGCTTTAAGACCTGCATACCTGTAGGTTCAAGGGTGTTGATCATGTCCCAGCCTTCTACTCCCCTACCTTGTCCTTCTTTAAGACCTGCAGAACTGTAGGTTCAGGGGTGTTGATCATGTCCCAGCCTTCTACTCCCCTACCTTGTCCTTCTTTAAGACCTGCATACCTGTAGGTTCAGGGGTGTTGATCATGTCCCAGCCTTCTACTCCCCTACCTTGTCCTTCTTTAAGACCTGCATACCTGTAGGTTCAAGGGTGTTTGTTGCGTTATGTGGTATAATTAAACTGTTTAATAATACCAGTTTTTAATAAAGTGTATATCTTTCAATAATAACTCATCATTATATAACCAAGCTATTCAATAATCAGCCTATTCCTTGACACTAAGTGAGATCTTTGAGTGTGACTGAAACTGGAATGTCGCCAGCTGATAAAGAACATTTACATACAAACAGAGGCCTGGCAGCTGTTTATCAGGAAAACAATAAGACAGTGCTGGTTACCACAGAGTTAAAACAATAAGACAGTGCTGGTTACCACAGAGTTAAAACAATAAGACAGTGCTGGTTACCACAGAGTTAAAACAATAAGACAGTGCTGGTTACCACAGAGTTAAAACAATAAGACAGTGCTGGTTACCACAGAGTTAAAACAATAAGACAGTGCTGGTTACCACAGAGTTAAAACAATAAGACAGTGCTGGTTACCACAGAGTTAAAACAATAAGACAGTGCTGGTTACCACAGAGTTAAAACAATAAGACAGTGCTGGTTACCACAGAGTTAAAACAATAAGACAGTGCTGGTTACCACAGAGTTAAAACAATAAGACAGTGCTGGTTACCACAGAGTTAAAACAATAAGACAGTGCTGGTTACCACAGAGTTAAAACAATAAGACAGTGCTGGTTACTACAGAGGTGTGAGAAGCCAACTTCCTCTGTAACACAGAGACACACAGTTGGGAGAGGATGATCCAATATTTCATTAGTAAGGATATTGGTAAAACTGTAGAAGGCCATTTTCTGTATGAAATATAACTTAATTAGAACTACCATTATCACTGAAATGATGTGCTCAATGAGGGGAACATAAATATATTAAACTTGAAGTGGTGTATAGCCTAATACACAGATTTAAAGTAAGAATCATATGTTTGAGTTAGTACAAATTGCAAATAGTTAAACTGGTATGAAATAATATAACTGTTTAGAAGGACATGTTTTCAGGTTAAAGACGATATCTAGGAGACGATTGGAGTGAATTTAATGACAAAATGTAACATTTGGTCTGATACAATGAGTGAAACAAAGGGTTGGAAGTGTCTATTTGTGTTATAATCTGGTACAAAATGGTAAAAAGTCATCTTGGAATGTGCCCCTGTAATAGACCTACAATAATATATAAGTAATATGTCAAACAAATGAAGTAGTTAAGTTGATTTGGACATAATACTCATTTGTATTAAGCAACTTGAACTGGAGAAACAGTTGGGCGTTAGCCACGCCCCTAATTCAAATTCAAATATAAGCATGCTGGGGATTGGAAGAAAACCTGTTGTGATGTCACTTCCTGTGAGGTCATACCGGGACCAGGGCCCTGTTATAAATCAAATCAAATCAAATTTATTTGTAAGGCCCGACAACACACGTTAATGTCCCCATGGGCCGTACACGTCTTCTTTAAACAAGTCAAGAAGAAACATAACAATAAGTCAAGAACAAAACAAGAACACCATAAGGTCCAACAAATTTAAAATAAATGCAAATAAATGAAAGAATGCAAGCACTCCCAGACATACCCCACGCGAAGGTAAGGAAAAACTCATTAAAACCTAACAAATAGGGAAAAATGCTCCACAGGCAGTGTGGAGGAGAGAAACCTTAGAAGGGCCATTCAAGGGGGGATCTCCCTTCTTAGATGTCGGTAGTGTTGCAGACTAACAGTTGGTAAGCATGCACTGTGTAGTGAAACACAAATGAGTGCAAGCAATAGCAACTGAACATTTTGAAAGATTAAAGATAGAGCTGATAGCGATAGCATCTGAACATTTTGAAAGATTAAAGATAGAGCTGATAGCGAATCTATTTGAGGCACAGGGGCGGCGCAAAGAGGGTTGCGTCCTCCCCGTCTTAATCACGGGACATTCAACACTCATTGCTCCGAGACAGCCGGAGACAGGGAGATGGGGGGGCGGCGCAGAGAGGGTCGCAACCTCCCGGACATCATCGCAGGACGTCCAGCACTCCGGTCACCACTACGAGACCGCCGGAGCAGTGGCGGCTCTGCCACTAGGGGCGCAAGGGCGCCGACCCACCTGCTGACTGCTGCTGACTGAGAAGAAGAAAATAAAACTTTTTAGTTTTTTGTTTTATAGCCCTATAAATAATATAAACATGTTTAAAATTAATAATATTTACTCATTTTAAGTATGTTTGTGTTTCCAATGCACAATATAACGTTATTATATAAAATAAAAAAATACTTGTTTTCTTGAACAGGAAGTGACATCACTTTTTTTTTTTTTTTTTTTTTCGGCCCGGGCTAGACGCAATAGCGCTCTGAGTGCGCGTCACGGTTTGATCGCTGTATCCGTCGAAGCCAATCAGTGCGTAACGCGTTGTGCGTTGAAATATGACTATTATGTTGGAATCCGGGCGCGATTTGAAGCGGTCTAGCCAGTAGCGTCAAGAATTTCTGTAGCCGCATTTCGCGGAGACGCTCTCTGATTGGCCTACGCCAGTATTTTTTTCCGTAGCAGAATTTCACAGAGACGATCTCTGATTGGCCGAATCTAATTTCTAATGTTCCAATTCTAGCTTATTCCGGTCAGTTGGTGAGAGATAGTTGTGTTGTTGTGTTGTTGTGAAATGCAGGCAGCAGAGCGTGCCGTGACTGCAAGTTCTTTAGATGGTTAAGCTTAGGCACTCTTTCAAAGTTGGTTAAGGTTAGAGTTTGTCTTAGAGCATGGCGATAGAACGCCAGGTAGTTTGCAGTCTGTTCGACGCGGAAAAATGGACAAAGAAATGTACTTGTGTTGTGCTAACAAGCTAACACTTGGCTAACAAGCTATATGGCGGATGCAGTCTGGAGACAGTGGACAGTGGTCTGGAATACATCACAGTGGATTATACACGTTTATCAAGCTCTCCTGCCCTGGACGTTTCAACTAAACAGTGAGTCTCTCTCTCTCTCTCTCTCTCTCTCTCTCTCTCGCTCTCTCTCTCTCGCTATACACAGCTGTCTCCGCGAAATGCGGCTATGGAAAAAAGTATTGACTGTGCTTGCTGAGACGATAATTAATAGGCTAGCGATTCAAAACGCGCTGCTGTGTTGTGAACTATAACATTAATTTAGCTGCTGCTGATGCATAATGAATGAATGGTGAGTTGTTTAAAATGACAACATACATGTGTTAATTATTTGATTTGATTGATCCGAGAGACAGAGAGAGATTGCATTACATTTTCAACTTGACCTATTAACGTGAACTGCGACCTACAAGGCACCAGCGCCAGCGGCCGCCACTGCGCCGGAGACAGGAGGGCACGCAGAGAGGGTTGCATCCTCCCGGCCTTCATCACGGGACGTCCGACACTCCGGTCAGCACTCCAGGACAGCAACTCACAGGGAGACGGGACAGGCGTTAGACAGCTTGCGTGAATGTAGTGGGCGGACATAGCAATAGATACAAGTGGAGGGCCTCGGGACACAGGTCAGAACAAGAAGAAACGAAGAAGAGGAGACAACCTCCTACAAGACTCAATGATGAAGGCAAAATAAGAGACATTCTACTGCATTACAAAAGGAACGTTAGAATATAGGATTTGGACTTTGCTTGTGAAAGAATCTTTGTAACCAACAATTTAAGGAAGGTGGACACCAGTGCAACTTTGCCTACGTGTAGACTGGATCCGCCTACATTAGAGTATATAATTGTTTGAGAGTGAATTGGGTTCCATTTTGTGGTCAGCCAATAAATCCCCCTTTTCAGTATAATGCTCGTTCTTGGTGGACTCAAATTGTTTACGCATCACACCTTTTCTGGGATATCAACAACAATGACGCAGAGGAGCTTAGTATTATTAGTTTCAGAGACGACAGTTAGCTAACATGTTAAAGGCAGCGATTAGACAAAGGTTGCCGGTTGTTTACGTTACTGCTTCGCCTGGAAACAAATCTGAGTGAATGGTTTCTCTCTCTCTAGCACTCTCTCACTCATTCACTCACTCACTCACTCTCTCTCTCGCTCTCTCTTACTCTCGCTCTCTCTCACGCTCTCTCTCTATCTCTCCCGGCCTAATGCATCCCCATTGGTTTACACAGCTGGCTCCGAGCCAGTGTCTTTCTGGAGACAGAGCTTTCAACACGTGCTCCCTTGTCTGATGCTAATCTGTTCCAAGCAGAGGCTCCTGGGACAGTTGCGGGTTTGGTTTAATTGGTTTCTCTCTGAATGCCTGACTGGAACATTGACTGAGATTGTGATGTCTTCAGGGTATTTGATATTGAGGTATATCACATGTGTTTTACAAATATATTTAATCATACACACACATATTGGTGTAACCCATTGACAAATATGCGGGTTAGAGTATTCCTTGTACTCCCTAACTGTGCAAGTAATACATCTGTCAGAAAATCAGTAGTGACGGATTAGGCTCCATCCCGCCTCTAATTTGCAACAGTTTCACTTGAGTTGCCTTGAAACTCTGTACGACAAAACCACATTTATCTGAACCAGAGGCATCTGAATTGACTGGATAACTAAATGAGTATAATGAACAAAACAAAGGCTAGTGCAAAATGAAAGTCATATTTTGTTAATTGTGCTTAGGCTAATGTTACAAGTCCCTTATTAATGTATGTAATTAAAAGTGTACATTTTAGAATGCATGTCCACACAGGGCAATGATGTGTTTCATATTTAGAATAAGGTGTGACACCGTAATGGTGCGAACATGATTGTAGATTAATACCTGCCCATTTAATGACCGCAGAACTGAGCGTGGATCACGATGATTTAATTTGCAGGGAAAGCGTATCGGATCACTGTGGTCTTTTTGTCTCCTCAGGAGTGCAGGATTACCTGTCTCCTCATTAACATCACAGCTGAGAGAGAAAACCTTGCCCCACTGCTTTATCATTCCCTTCAAGACTAATGTGTCTCATCTGGAGATCGAAGCCATCTTCCCTCTGAGACACTTCTCTCAGTCTGTATGGGTCTATTGGCCTCGATCCCATTGGTTTTAACAGTAGCCGGATGGGGGGGGGGAGACTATGGATGGGACCCTCATTGATCTAGAGGTGTGTAGGGGGGGGGGGGCTGAACAGCCGCAGTATAGAGCTTGACTATGGTAATGTTTCACCAGATCGATTAGAGGGGATGTGAGTTTGAGTCACAAGAGCGCTCCTATAAATCCTCCATCCAACCTCCTTACTCCCCCTCGAAGTGGTCTGCACTTCAACAGCATGACCAACGCCTTAAACATACCAAAACATTGGCCGCAGGGCGTATTATGAGGCCTGATTTGAATAGAGCCAATGGGATGTATGTGATGTCTCTGATTACAGTTTGTAATTGCCAAGTGCCCCCATGTCATTAGATTGGTCATGTTTATATATATATATTGAGCATCCCTAGTTTGGACAAACCCAACTGATTATTAGATGCTTTGAGATGTTCTTTCTCTCTTTAATTCCTACATAGTACTATACATAGCTTGAGCAGATGCACACACAGCACACACACACGCACGCGCACGCACGCACGCACACACACACACACACACACACACGCACGCACGCACGCACGCACGCACACACACACACACACACACACACACACACACACACACACACACACACACACACACACACACACACACACACACACACACACACACACACACACACACACACACACACACACACACACACACACACACGTACGTGATGGGTATGGGGCTGTTCTGGGAGTGAGTTTGTCATTGCAGCCAGAGAGTTCATCATCACAGTGATGTGATAAAGATGGCTTCCGAAGCCATTACAGTTTTATTTGGTGCAGCCAAAGGATTAGTGGGAAGGAATTAATAGAGTAACAGGCGACCGTAAATATAAAGCACTTTCCCCCCCTCCGCCTCTCTATCTCTCTCTCTCTCTCTCTCTCTCTCTCTCTCTCTCTCTCTCTCTCTCTCTCTCTCTCTCTCTCTCTCTCTCTCTCTCTCTCTCTCTCTCTCTCTCGCTCTTTTGTCTATGTTTCCTCATTCTCGTCCTGGATCTGCTAGATTCACACTGTAGGCCACAGGTCTTCCCGAAGGCAAGACGTTTCAATCTAGTCTGGACATTGCTAACCACACAGTAGCTTCAGCAACACACTCAGACCAAAATGTGAATATTTTATTGGAATAGTTTATACATTCATATCCTAAAATGTTTCTATAATTTAAACATGATTAGCCCCACCTGACTCTATGTCCTGCCCTGTCTCACTTGTGGTTGTGGTGTCGAGGCATCCAGGCTGTGTTAACCAAGACATCGTTAGTCTTATTCATGCCTCCCTTTATCCAACGGGGATACATGCCGTCTTTCATGTTTCTCCTGCATCGATAATGCTGTGTTTCTGTGTGTGTGTGTGTGTGTGTGTGTGTGTGTGTGTGTGTGTGTGTGTGTGTGTGTGTGTGTGTGTGTGTGTGTGTGTGTGTGTGTGTGTGTGTGTGTGTGTGTGTGTGTGTGTGTGTGTGTGTGTGTGAGTGAGTTAGCGAGTGAGTGTGCATGCATGTGCATGCATGTATGTATGTATGTATGTATGTATGTATGTATGTATGTATGTATGTATGTATGTATGTATGTATGTATGTATGTATGTATGTATGTATGTATGTATGTATGTATGTATGTATGTATGTATGTATGTATGTATGTATGTGCTGCCGGGTTCAGCTGGAATCTGTGATCTTGTTGCATCATCAAACATGATGGAACCGTGGGAGCCGCGTTCTGCTGTTTAGGTGATTCATCCCTTTCTTCTCTCACCTCAGTGTTATTTGCCTTTGCTACGCAGACAGCAGCATCCCTTCCCCACTCTGACATCTCATTTATTTGCATAATGCTAGGTGTGTGTGTGTGTGTGTGTGTGTGTGTGTGTGTGTGTGTGTGTGTGTGTGTGTGTGTGTGTGTGTGTGTGTGTGTGTGTGTGTGTGTGTGTGTGTGTGTGTGTGTGTGTGTGTGTGTGTGTGTGTTTGATTGATTGATTGATTGAAGAGTTTATTAACAGATTGCAGAATGGGTACAGTACAGTACAGCTCAATACATATAATTGTTAAGGGGATGCAGACCAGAGAAAGACTTTCGTCTTGTTTACATCAGGGTCCCCCATTTTCAATTCATCATATGACACACGACATACAGATAGACAGTACTGCTACATCTATACATTTATGACATACCAGATTTTCAAATGTGTGTGCGTGTGCGTGTGTGTGTGTGTGTGTGTGTGTGTGTGTGTGTGTGTGTGTGTGTGTGTGTGTGTGTGTGTGTGTGTGCGCGCGAGCGTGCGTGCGTGCGTGTGTGTAGGTACAAAGTGATGGATTTATGATATGTTCTGCTGCTCAAAGCCACTGCATTAGTGAAATCCCAAGTGGCAGCATATTTTTCTTTTCTTTTTGCAGACTGTATTGAATTCCCGTTAATGAGAGGCACTCTAACCACCCTTATGACTTATGTAATCATGCTCACCAGAAAAGTTTATATTTACACTTCTCTGGCGCTTGATCCAATCTCACATAAATATTTAATTATGGCAGATTTTTTTAATCATTCTTTGAAGTCGTAAAAGAGCTTGATCTCAGCAGAAGAACAAGTTGAGGACATGCTTAATAATTTCCCCTTGCGTCTCACTGTATCACACTTATATTTTGCTGATAAATTACCCCCACCCCTACCAACCACACACACACATCCCCAAAGCCCCCCCCCCATTAATATTCATCATGTCTCCACCCACTTTGATGTAATGGCATTTTTGTCAGCAAGGGGACCGCTAGCCCTCTACTCTCTCTAGGGTGTGTGGGTCCACTGTGAAATTGTTAAGTCATACAGCTTGATAAGCAGGTTACCATGGAGACGCTTGAAAAACGCTACAGTAGGTAATCTATACCTCCTCACCACTGAGTCATGAATGGGAAAAGGCAACATGGGTCGGCATCTCTCAGCTAACGGCTAACATACGCCATGGAAAAGACGCAAGATATGGATCACAAATCGTTTACGTCTACATGCGTGCATTTACAGTATGTGCTAGTTTGTGTGTGTGTGTCTGTCTGTCTGTCTGTCTGTCTGTCTGTCTGTCTGTCTGTCTGTCTGTCTGTCTGTCTGTCTGTCTGTCTGTCTGTCTGTCTGTCTGTCTGTCTGTCTGTCTGTCTGTCTGTCTGTCTGTCTGTCTGTCTGTCTGTCTGCCTGCCTGCCTGCCTGCCTGCCTGCCTGCCTGCCTGCCTGCCTGCCTGCCTGCCTGCCTGCCTGCCTGTCTGTCTGTCTGTCTGTCTGTCTGTCTGTCTGTCTGTCTGTCTGTCTGTCTGTCTGTCTGTCTGGCTGGCTGGCTGGCTGGCTGGCTGGCTGGCTGGCTGGCTGGCTGGCTGGCCTGCTGGCTGGCTGTCTGTGTGTGTGTGTGTGTGTGTGTGTGTGTGTGTGTGTGTGTGTGTGTGTGTGTGTGTGTGTGTGTGTGTGTGTGTGTGTGTGTGTGTGTGTGTGTGTGTGTGTGTGTGTGTGTGTGTGTGTGTGTGTGTGTGTGTGTGTGTGTGTGTGTGTGTGTGTGTGTGTGTGTGTGTGTGTGTGTGTGTAGGTGTGTGTAGGTGTGTGTGTGTGTGTGTGTGTGTGTGTGTGTGTGTGTGTGTGTGTGTGTGTGTGTGTGTGTGTGTGTGTGTGTGTGTGTGTGTGTGTGTGTGTGTTTGCAATGTGTGTACTGTATGCATGTGTGACCCAATAGCCATTGGATTTATCATTGCACTTATGGAAAGTAGTTAGAGTCTAAATCTATGTCATCGCTTTGGCAATAATTATTTCAGTAACTATTTGTTAGTACCTCAGTCTCGCTGTACCTCTATTGACCCTCTCTTCATCAACGGCATCTTGTAGGCAAAACTTTGCTTCTCAGTCTGCATTTTTTTGTTGTTGAAATCCTGACCCAGCTCTCAAAATGTGAAATATGTATGTAATTGACCTATCTCAATCTCTGCCCTCTTTTCTTGATAGTCCAATTACAACTCTCGCTTCCCTCGGACAGGCGACAGTCGTGACTGGAGGATCAAGAGAACCAGGAACCTTCCGATTACTAGACAACCAATCTACCTCCCGAGCCACTTCAGGACGTCACACTGTTTCATCTGGACTGAAACCAAATTGTGTGCACATCCTGAAATTGGTAAAAACAGTAAAAGGATCTATTCTACCATCGGCTTTAAAGCCTGCTTGCCCTGAAATTATAACCCTTTTTACTGCACAAAATGACTTCAATCCTAGGCAACTGGGCTCACCACAAATCAGAGATTGTGTCATAAACACCACAACCCAGAGAAAATCAAACGGGACCTGAAAGGTAATGGAATGATTCAATCTGCAGAGCACACACACCGGTTCACTGTTCATTTCACCTCGGAGCACAATCTCAAATTACAATCTGCAGAGGCCCAAAGAGCCCACTATTGTTTTACCCCTCTCTTCAAATGAAGATCCATTTTAATCGCACCGTTTGAGCACAATGCCCTGTTCTCTTGAGGGAGGTATTGATTCTGACAGCTGTGTAGAATATCTTTATTGTCGAGTACATTTTTACACATCCCCAAAATGTGCCCTCTGCATTTCATTTATTCATTATTCTGGCCGTCACAGACCCACTCCTATCCGAGCTCCGGGAGGGTCATCAAGGAGAAGCCGCCTTTTCTCAGTCCTTGCCCCACAATGGTGGAACGAACTGCCCACCACAGTTAGAACAGCCAAAACCTGTCCAATCTTTCGCCGTCGACTAAAAATGCATTTATTCAACCATTATCTGAAATGATAAAAAATAAATAAAAAAATAATCTAACCCTAACTAACCTTACTGTCATGCACTTGTCCTAATATACTAACCTACACTGTAGCACTCAACACTTTGATGAACATTGTTACTCAGCTGATTGATTTGTGCCCTTCCTGATGACTTGTCGTACAGAACGTGTAAGTCGCTTTGGATAAAAGTGTCAGCTAAATGACTAAATGTAAATGTAAATGTTACTAGTTTGTCCACAGAGCAACCAAATAGAAAGGACCCTTGCCCCTTCGGCCACTAATCCAAAGTTACGACTCACCTCTCGGGGCAGCGCTCGCACACCCACTTTGTCTGTGTGATAGCCAGCTGTCATTGCTGCACCAAAATGACCCCCCCATTAATCCTGTCTACCTGCCTGCCTGCCCCACAGCTGAATCAAACTTGAGAAGCGTGGGGGAGAGAGAGAGAGAGAGAGAGAGAGAGAGAGAGAGAGAGAGAGAGAGAGAGAGAGAGAGAGAGAGAGAGAGAGAGAGACAAATGTAGTGCAAGGAGTCCAGGAGGAGGACCGACTGGATGCGTGACCGTGACCCGCAGAGCCCCCCCGTCGTGTAGTCCTCGTGGCCCGGGAATGAACCTCTGGAAACCTTAGTCATCGTGACAATTCGTATTGATTCACAAATAGGGCAGAGTGTAAGTTATTCAGTGGGGCATGTTGGGGTGAATGGACAGGTAATGGACGCTTTAGTGAACGAATGAATAAATGAATAGAGAGAGGGCTTTGTCATCCGTTGGCTCTCCGCGGCAGACCCTCGTTGTGGAAGAGCCGCCGGCTCCCGCAGCTTTTGACGTGAATATGAAGGCTATTAAATTAAGCATCCTACTTGGCTTCACAGGGAGAGAGTACAGGACCACAGAAGCACGTGTCTTTGTTCAGTTCTTCGTCTCTCGTATTTCAATCACGTAACACAGAAGCCCTTGTGGGATTTAAAGGCAAACTAATTCTTCGATTTAAGAATTCATATTGTTATCTCCATGCTGTTAGATAGAGTCTGTATTTATGAATATAATCAGTCTCACAAAGCTAGAAACCAGAGAACAAATCTCTAATCTGTGACGTCATCACAGCTTTACAGCCTGGAGCTACTCCACGAACAATACGCTGATACACTGTTCATCTACAAGAAGATACTGATAGATGATTTTTAAATTTCATGTCCACACACATTGGTGTGCCAAAGCATTGCAACAAATATTGCGTCAATCAGCCGGATGGTGGCACTATAATGAAATGTCAAAATGTACATCTTTGAAAAACCATAACTCTCTAAGTCCAATTGACGAAGGATTTGTATATCCACCTACAACCAGGCTTCGTACACATATCCACCTACAACAAGGCTTCGTACACATATCCACCTACAACAAGGCTTCGTACACATATCCACCTACAACAAGGCTTCATACACATATCCACCTACAACAAGGCTTCGTACACATATCCACCTACAACAAGGCTTCGTACACATATCCACCTACAACAAGGCTTCGTACCAGACCAGGCTGCAGAAACAAATTAGTGGGGGGGCATAAAATGTTCTCGGGGGGGCACAATGGTTTTTCAACACAGGTTCCGTTTTATACGTTTCAGCTGGGACAACGGCGCTGTGGCTTGCTTGGCGCTGCCCATGGTGCTGAACTAAACAGCAGAGAGGCAATTGAAAAATCAAATTTCTCTATCTTAAGAACATTCACTTATACAAAAACAGACTGAACGGATATATATAACAGACCTGCTGGGGCAGCGGACTGAGAGCAGGGGACACAGACAGGCTGGATAAGATGGTCAGGAAGGCCAGTAGCGTGGTTAGGGTGTAGCTGGACGCCCTAGCGAGGGTGGCGGAGAGGAGGAACCTTGCTAAGCTCCAGGCCATCAGGGAAAACCCCTCCCACCCACTATACACAGACTTGGCTGACAGGAGGAGCATGTATTGTTATAGGCTCACACTACCTAAATGCAGCACTGAACGGCACAGGAAGTCCTTCATTCCGACAGCCATCAGACTATACAATATCACTGTGCCTCACTGCATCACTGAGCACAGAGTGACAGTTACCATCTTCCTGGACTCTTACTTTTTAAACAGCACTGTGCAATATTACACCTACTGTAGACTTCAGTATATTTTTACTGTATTTATTTACTGTATCTTTTATTCTATTTTTATTCTATTTCATTTTATTCTATTCTTAGGCCATTTGTTTTGTTATTCTTATTCGTGACTTGTTCTGTCTAAATGTTTAATGTTGAGTGATTTGCAGTGTCAAATTTCCCTCAGGGTAATACATTTCTATTCTATTCTATTCTATATCTTTGAAAAGTCTCCATTTATTCAACACTTCTGAATTCACTGACAAACTGAACTGAACTGACAAAAATAAGGTGCATAAAAAAGCAAACAAAATTCCTCCACAGGCTACTCACCATCATTAGTAGAGCGGCAAGCGGCGTTTGGGGACAGAGTGAAATCTTCTTAAAACACTGCCCCTCCACTCATTCCTGAACTTTTTTGTTAAGTCCTTCTCAAATGCCAACTGAATTAAATTGGCCTTGCGTCGATGAAGCATACTAAGGCGATGTTCTGTAAAGATGTTCTTGAGGGTAGAAAACGAATTCTCACAGAGTGCCGTGCTAGCTTCAGTAGTGTTGTTGTTGACATCAGTGCCCACTAGGGCTGTTCCCGACTAAGCATTTGGATAGTCGACTTTGATTGACAAAAAAAAAAAAAAAAAAAAAAAATCTCAGGGTGGGCACAGCTGACTCAGTGGGCGGGCCAGGCCCCCCAATGCCCGCCCATGGCGCCGGGTCTGCTTCGTACACATATCCACCTACAACAAGGCTTCGTACACATATCCACCTACAACAAGGCTCCGTACACATATCCACCTACAACAAGGCTTCCTACACATATCCACCTACAACTTTGACACTGGGACCCCATTCTAACAAAAGCTGCTGTGTGGGATATATGGGCCAATGAAGCAGCAGTTAAAATAAATAAATCTAGCTTAGCATTGCAGCTCAGGTCACCCGACTTCACCAGCTCCAGTGCATTCTCGTAGTAAGGTCACAACCTGGTTTCTTAGACCTTGTCCAGAAAAACAAAAGGTACTGCATTTAGCATAAAATAAATGTGCTGCAAATAATCAAAACATGGCATCATAACAAAAACAGATGGTCATATTGACCTGCTGAATGTAACATTACTCAGTAATAAGTTGTCATGTACAAAGGTCTGATGACCATATACAATAATAGCTGGAGCGGGCTGTACATGAAAACCAGCCCGTCCAGTAGGTGCTTTAAGCACTGGTCCCGGCAGGCAAGAAATAAACAAATGCGTTTTCCAAATAGTAAATGATATTTATTATAACACAGAAGAGGGGAATTAAACCCACAACAAATAGACAAACAGGGAAAAGGGTAAGGGGAGAACAAACAAGGTAGATATAATAAAGGTAAGCACAAGCCCTAGTGACCTAGTGTCACAGGACACAACCACAAGCCATGTGGTTGGCAGTCTGGGAATCACCCAGCACATGTACACAACGTGCACAGCCCAATATATATATATATATATATATAGGTCCACTTAATAGTGGCAAATAGGCACAGAGGCCAACAAGATATATAATTACTTATAGTAGTGGCAAAATAGGCAGAAGGCCCAATACATATATATATATACACTTACCTGGTAGCAACACCAACAGACACAATGCCTACCAGGTAAGTAGTGTGAACGTGAGAACACACTAATCACAATAAGGCCAACACAAGATCAAACCCACACAACAGTGGAAACAAAGGGCAGTATTATAATAATTCCACAAATGAACAATGGCAAATCAAGGGCAACCTCCAACTTTATGGTCACTGGCAAATGACTCCATGAGGCACCCGGATGCGTGAACACTTTAGGCAACCAACATGCCCTTCCGCATTGCTCTGAATTGGTCTGATTGGCCGAGCGTGCGCATGCGCATGAGCCGCGACGCGCTCCTCAGAGGCAGGAATACTAAGCTCCCCCTTAAGCTCCAGGAGAGAGGAGAGAGGCTGAAAACCCGCAGTTCTTGCCCGACTGATGGGAGCCGAATCCCGGATCCGATTTTTCTGATGAATACCCCCAAAACATGGAGGTCCCGAACGCATACAACATACAGTGTTGTAGCCACCGGGTAAATCGCGATTTTTTATTAGTTTGTCATAACAAACCAATTACATAATCCAACATATGTGTAAAGGCACAACATATTCCAGTTAACGGTATATTTTTTTAATGATTAGTTACGGCGCAATCAATACTTCCATGCGTTCGGGACCTCCATGTTTTGGGGGTATTCATCAGAAAAATCGGATCCGGGATTCGGCTCCCATCAGTCGGGCAAGAACTGCGGGTTTTCAGCCTCTTTTAGTGCTGGGTGATTTCAATAGCGCCAATCTGAGAAAGGTATTACCTGACTTCTATCAGCATGTGACTTGCAACACCAGAGGCGGTAACATCCTAGATCACTGTTACACGCAATTTAAAGGTGGCTACAAGGCTCATTCTGATAGTGGCTTTGGTAAATCAGATCACGCGTCCATCTTTCTTTCACCAATGTACAAACAGAGAATCAAAAGTACTCCTGTAGTCTCGCGAGAGGTGCAGAAATGGGATTTGACGTCAGAGGAGACGCTCCAGTCTGCGTTTGACTGCACAGACTGGAATGTGTTCCGCGACACAGATAACATTAATGTCTACACGGAGACAGTGCTGGACTATGTTTGTACTTTGGTGGAAGAAACAATCCCCACTACCAAAATGAGAGTTTACCCAAATCAAAAACCCTGGGTAGACAAATCCGTCCGTGAAGCTCTGAGAGAGCGCACCAAAGCATACAACGACGGCCTAGTGGCAGGCAACATGAATGACCACAAGGTGGCGCGATACAACGTAAGGAGGACAGTGTCAGAGGCCAAACGGCGCTACAGGGATAAAATTGAACTCCAGTTTGAACAAGCTAACTCTAGAGCTATGTGGCAGGGGCTCAAAACGATGACAGACTACAAAGGCGCCTCCCTCAAGCTGAACAGTGACATCTCCTTAGCAAATGACCTCAATACCTTCTATGCGAGGTTTGATGCTGGTAATAACAACACCAGCTCACAAGCCACGGCAATGGGGGGGGGGGGTCGGCTGCTGATGGAGGCGCAGTGTTCAGGGTAACAGAGCATGAGGTGAGGCGGACCTTTAAAAAAGTGAATATCAGGAAGACAGCAGGTCCGGACGGCATCCCCGGCCGCGTCCTAAAAGTCTGTGCCGACCAACTGGCCCCAGTATTCACTGACATATTTAACCTGTCCTTAGAACAGGCTGTCATCCCCACCTGCCTGAAGAACAGGCTGTCATCCCCACCTGCCTGAAGAAGTCCACTATTATCCCTGTACCCAAAAAATCCAAGCCTGCTTGCCTCAACGACTACCGCCCTGTAGCTCTCACCTCCATAGCCATGAAGTGCTTTGAGAAGCTAGTAAAGGGCTACATCTGCTCCTCCCTCCCCATCAACATGGACCCCCTGCAATTTGCATACCGCCCCAACAGGTCCACGGAGGACGCCATAGCCCATGTGCTGCACACAGCAGCATCACACCTGGACAAGAGGCAGGGGAACTATGTGAGAATGCTATTCATCGACTACAGCTCGGCATTCAATACCATAGTCCCCTCCATACTCATAGCCAAGCTCAGGGACCTGGGCTTGAACTATGACCTCTGCCAGTGGGTCTTGGACTTCCTGACTGGCAGACCCCAGGTGGTGAGAGCAGGCAACTGCACCTCCTCATCCATCACCCTCAACATAGGGGCCCCCCAGGGCTGTGTTCTGAGTCCCCTCCTCTACTCCCTGTACACACACGACTGTGTGGCTCAGCGGAGTAGCAATACAATCATCAAATTTGCTGACGACACAGTGGTGGTGGGCCTGATCTCTGCCAACGACGAGAGGGCCTACCTGGAAGAGGTCAAGGTCCTGGCGGGATGGTGCCAGGAAAACAGCCTCTCCCTGAACGTCAGCAAAACAAAGGAGATGATTGTGGACTTCAGGAGGTCGGGGGTCAAGGACTACAGCCCCCTCAGCATCGACGGGGCACCGGTTGAGAGAGTCAACAGCTTTAAGTACCTCGGAGCCTACATATCCGAGGACTTGACATGGACCACACACATTGACAGTGTTGTGAAGAAGGCACGACAACGCCTCTACTTCCTCAGGCGCCTAAGGAAGTTCCAAGTCAGTCAGAAGATCCTTAAGAACTTCTACTCATGTACAATAGAGAGCATCTTGACCGGCAACATCACCTCCTGGTTTGGGAATAGCACTGCACAAGACCGAAGCAGACTACAAAGAGTGACACGTTCAGCCGAACGCACAATTGGAGGGGGGCTCCCCACCCTCCAGAACATTTACAACAAGCGTTGCAAGGGCAAGGCTAAGAGAATCATTAAAGACTCCAGTCACCCGAACAACTGCCTCTTTGAACTGCTGCGGTCAGGCAAGCGATACCGGAGTCTCAAGGCGAGCACAGAAAGACTCAGAAGAAGCTTCTATCCCCAGGCCATCAGGCTGCTAAACGAACAATGAACACTACACAACAACAACCACCAAACGCACATAGCACACACATCCACACGCACACACTCACTTTAAACAAACACACTGTAGCACCCACTCCACACACTTTATAGCACACACCCACTTTAAACAAACACACTGTAGCACCCACTCCCCACACTTTATATTTATTGATGAAGGATTGCACTACAACTCGTACACCTTACTGTAAATTGTACCTAAATTGTACCTCATCCCATTTCTGCTTTGCACTATATAGTACTGTACATTAGTACACTGCATAGTATTGTATATTATATGGTAACTCAGAACATTGTACATATGTCTATACCGAACACTGACCTCATTTCCTTCTTCTAAATTACATGCTATACTATGTTATTTGATACTATCTTGTCTAGCACAGTCTCTGGAGCGTAACAGTAAGAAGCATTTTGTATGAAAGTATTCTGTACTTCTGTATGACAACTATTAAAGAAACTTGAAACTTGAAACTCTCCTCTCTCCTGGAGCTTAAGGGGGAGCCGCGCTCGGCCAATCAGAGAAACGCGGAAGGCGCTCGGCCAATCAGAGAAACGCGGAAGCGCATGTTGGTTGCCGAAAGTGTTCACGTCGCCCGGATGTGTGTGTGCTTGTCAGGTTTTATCCACCCGCCCCTCGAGGTGATTGCCGTCAGCTGCCACTCATCAGGCAATCAGCACTCTTCAGTGTAGGGACGTGCGGCACCTGACAAAGAAAGAAATGGACAGTCATTAGTACCATGACACACACACATACCACATACAAATAATAACACATATTACATATACTAACCTGATGTTCACATGGTGTCATAAATACAGTAATAATGATAATGACCAACCCACGTACAGTACCCATGTACGTCACATAAGTACTCACACAATGTAGTGTCCTTATAAAGGTTCACTAGAGACTTCCGGTCTGACCGCAGAGGAAATTACAGCCTAACTTGTGAGCTCCCCGATAGATTAATAAAATAGCCCCAAAATATTGATTTTGACAACACCAGGGTATATGTTTATTAGTGATGATAAAAGGGGCTATCACAAGACGTAGGGCAAACACGATTACAACCGAAAAAGACTAATGGCAGAGAACAATAACACAACAGAAGAAGAAGAAAATGGCGGTGATGATCCTGAACGTGAAGCCATGCTACTGACCATCCTTAACTCAATCAGTGCCAGGGGTCGCTGTCTACCTTCTGGCTAGAACACCAGGGCCCTCATTTATCAACAATTCTTAGAAAGTGTTCTATGTTCGTACGCAAACACAGAATTTAAAATGTGTGTACGCACAGAAATATTGGGATTTATCAACCGTGCGTACACGGGTCCTACGCTCCTCCGTGTTGATAAATACCTCTTTGTTCTACCGTCAATGCTTGTGCATGATTATCCATATATGGTCATGAAACACCCCCCATGGGATGTGAAATAATGGACTGACTCGAGCGAACTATGAGAAACTCCACGAGCGAGATTGTTCACGGAACCAAGTGTTATGGGATAAATAACAAGCTGACGGACTTGTACACGGTGATGTCAGATATCAAGACTCCCTAAGACCATTGCTGCAATTCTGCCTGGACAGCTCAAAATACTAATAAAGACCGTTCGTTAACCACTGTTTGGCGTTATTGTGTCATTATAACCATGCTGGAATATGAATGTCTTTATTCGTTCTGTTCGATTGGCTACCGGGTATAATATGATTTGTACTAGAGGCATACAATCTATTTTGTTGTCGGTATTAGGTAGCCTATATGAATTACATATAATAGCAGCCATAGCCTACATCAGTGGTTATCAAACTGTGGTACGCGTACCACTAGTGGTACTTGGTGGTACTGCTGGTGGTACTTGAAAACATTTACAAAAAAGCAATTTTTTTTACTATATATATATATTTTTTTTAAACATAACATCAAATTAGAGACACAGGCATTAACAGTAAACATCCAGTAAAAATATTTTTGCAGTCAGGCCACTGAACTTAGAAGCAGGCCAGGCCAGTGTTTCTGGTTGCGGTGGCGCGATAGTTAGATAACCTAAGTGGGGAACAACCAGGAGATCACTGTGACAGAGAGTAATGTAGTCTAAACAGTCATAAATCTTTAATTCAACTTCAGCCCTGATCATAACCATTTATTTTTAGATTTTTTGTAATGTCAGATAAAAAATCTGACATTACAAAAAATCCATCAAAATCTGTGTTGCTGCTAATCATTGACACATGCCTAGCCTATAACAATCCCCCCCCCCAGAAAAATTTACTTTGCATTTGATATATTGAAAATATTTTACTTTTTGTGTGTTTTTTTTAACAATAATTTGTGATGCCATCACACAAACTGGCATTTAAAGGGTAAACATTAAAAAATGTATTGAATATGTGTTTTCTTTTCTTTTTTACAATAATTTGTGATGCCCATCACAAACCCTGGCATTTAAAGGGTAAACATTAAAAAATTCCTGCACCAGAATGCAGGAAATTAAGTTTTTGTAACAAAATAATTGTGTGTGTGTGTGTGTGTGTGTGTGTGTGTGTGTGTGTGTGTGTGAGTGTGTGTGTGTGTGTGTGTGTGTGTGTGTGTGTGTGTGTGTGTGTGTGTGTGTGTGTGTGTGTGTGTGTGTGTGTGTGTGTGTGTGTGTGTGTGTGTGAGAGAGAATGATGGACAATCGCTTGCTGTGTGAGAGAGAGAGAGAGAGAGAGAGATAGAGAGAGAATTAAGTACATTTGCTGAAATGCAGTTGTTCTTAATTTTCTCACTTGCTATGTGAGAATGTTAGTTATTATGTTCTCAATGCCCCTTGCATTGTATGAGTTGTGTGGAAGCGTTTGCTAGTTCTAGTGCTACCCTTTGTACATTGTGGCTGTGGCTGACAAAAGTTAACAATAAATAATGCTATTAGGAATACATTTGCCTCCTGCGTGAACTGTGCATAGCTGAATAGACTGTATTTTAACGCCAGTCATATGGTGGTACTTGGAGAGCCAGCTACGTTCTCAGGTGGTACTTGGTGTAAAAAGTTTGAGAACCACTGGCCTACATTATGCAACAGTAACTTGCGCATATTTAACACTTTGAGCGCCACGCCTGGTTTTCCGTTTTACCGGCTGAATGCCACCATCGGCGCCAATGTTAACGTTAATATCGCCTAATCTATGTTTTAAATGATGGCTATGTGTCTAATCTGCCCATCGCATTATCAAAGACTATTTTCCAGTCAGTGCTGTCAAGGCAGATTGTTTTTTTATCGCGTCGTTTCCGTTTTAGAGCATTTAGAAAAGCCCCCGTTTTGATATAAAAAACAGCTCATTCTTGAGCATTCTATGAAAATCGTCTTTTAGTGGAATATTCCACAACGTTGATATTCGTCGGCCTTTTTATGAATCGTTTTCAAATAAACGCTAGATGATCAATATTATACGTGCACGCAAGCACATTACGGCCGCGCGCGGATAATCGCTCCGTTGATTTCCTCACGGACTTTTACAGTGAAACCGAAAGAAGACATTTCACAAAACAGCTTATAACTTCATCAAACTTACTCTGATTATCCTAACACTGATAACATAGAGTCCTTACCTGACATCAGATGGTATCCAACTGGTATATTCCAATTCCTGATCACCATTCGAAAAAATCGATACGTGTATGGATCCAACGCGATACTGTAGATCTCCATGATCCGCGGGGATCTGAGGTTCCAGAATGAACTGGGGTAACCCCGGCTGGATCAGTGAACTGGAAAATGTACCGGAGTACCGGATTTTTTTCCCCATTCATTTTCATTGAGTTCATTCCAAAATCACTTATGTCATCTAGGAGACGACAGGGGGCGCTTTTTTCCACAGTGATCGCCGGCGCCCCTCGGCTATACTCGGGTAGGCTCGGGTGATGCAATAATTTTTCAGATCTCGTGAGTGGCTAGCAACCACCTATAAAAAAACCAGAGAAATCTCGTGAGTGGCACGGAAAGTGTTAATAACACATGGCACAGCCCTGCGAAGCCCTGCATACAGTAAACCAACTTGATCATTAATCTAGCTGTTGTATCTTTACGCTTATGAAAACATTAAATAATATGTATAGGCTATAGGCCGTCGCTTGATTGCCACTCACGAGTTTTCTCGGATTTCTAATAGTTACGTTGAAAGCCACTCACGAGATTTCTCGGAATTTTCTTTAATAAATTTTTTTAGCGATCTGAAATCATATTGCATCACGCGAGCCTACCCTAGCCTACCCAAGGACTGCCGGCGATCAGATGTGAAAAAAGCGCCCCCTATCGTCTCCCAGATGACATCAGGGATTTTGGAATGGACTCAATGAAAATGGATGGGGAAAAAAATTTATTCCAGTCCACATTTTCCAGTCCACTGATGCAGCCGGGGTTACCAGAGTTCATTCTGGATCCTCTGAGCGCCGCGGATCATGAGTTCTACTGTATACACGTTAGATCTATACACTTATCGATTTTTTCGAATGGTGATCAGGAATTGGAATATACCAGTTGGATACCATCTGATGTCAGGTAAGGAATCTATGTTATCAGTGTTAGGATAATCAGACTCGTTTTGATGAAGATATAAGCTTTTTTCTGATATGTGCTCCAGCGGTTTCACTGTAAAATCCATGAGGAAATGAAAACGGCTATTATCAGTGCGCGCCTCGAATGGGCGTGCGTGTACGTATAATATTGATCATCTAGTGTTTATTTGAAAACTATTCATAAATAGGCAGACAAATATCAACGTTCTGGAATATTCCAGTAAAAGACGATTATCACAGAATGGCCCAGAATGGGCTGTTTTTTACCTCAAAACGGGTGCTTTTCAAAATGCTCTCAAACGGAAATGAAGCGATAAAAAACCAATCTGCCTTGACAGCACTGACTGGAAAATGATTCTTTGATAAGCGACGGGCAGATTAGACACATAGCCATAATTTTAAACATAGATTATGCGATATTAACGTTAACATTGAAGTGGATGGTGGCATTCAAGCACTAAGTCGTGCGCCCCCTGGTGGCACTGAAAGTGTTAATAGCATATATTCTCAAATGGCATTTAATGGCTATCCGACTCCTCGCTATCCTCGGACGGACCAGTATACCTATATCATATCATATTCATATTCATATCATAGTTTACTCTATCAGCCTACCCAGCATGTAATACATTCTTTGTTAGAACTCAACTTGTTATTATTTTGCGCATAGATTGCAGAAATACAGGAACGTTTTGATTTATATTAAAAGGCTTTGACATTGTAAAACTAAATACGTGGAATTCTGTAAGCAGAATACAAGTCATATCACCCACACGATATATGCTCTGTATCCAGAGCATGTATGCTTTTCATTCATTTAAGACACATTTATTGCAAGGGTTTTGTATACACATAAACTCAACAAATAACCTCTGTTCTCGTTGCAATGCGTTTTTTATTCTTTCTTATAGGAAGGGGGAAGAACACTATATCGTGGGTGTTCATATGACTTGTATTCTGCTTACAGCTTCAGGGTTCCACTTATTACTAGGGATGCTCGATATTGGCTTTTTTACCGATACGATATACCGATATTGTCCAACTCTTAATTTCCAATACCGATATCAACCGATATCACATTTTAATGCCAATATCGGCCGATAATATCGGTAGGCCGATAATATCGGACATAATTTCTATAGAAATGTAAAAAGAATTAAATTGTTTTTTATTTATTATTATTTTTTAAAACCGATACCGATTTTTTCCGATATCACATTTTAATGCCGATATCGGCCGATAATATCGGTAGGCCGATAATATCGGACATCCCTACTTATTACGTTTAACAATGGCAAAACCTTTTAAATATAATCAAAACATTCCCGTATTTCTGCAATCTATGCGCAAAATAATAACAAGTTGAGTTACGCGGAGCGCATTCAGTGCTTATTTCCACATTGTAAACATATTCTACCACCGGGCGCCAGCTATGCATGCTCCGAGCTGTGCGTAGATATACGCACAAAGTCAAGCACAAGTTCAAATTGATAAATCCCACACTTTGCTTAGAAATGATCGTACGCACGGGTTACGCACATATCTGTGCTTAAAATATATCTTATATTATAGCTATGGGTCTAATAACACCGTCGATTGTCAGTGAGTTGCTTCTGGTCAACATGCAAAAAACTGATTGTTTTTTCATCCGTACATTTCCGTTTTATACCGTTTTGAATATGAGTATAGTTTTGGTGATTCTTAGTAATCCCAGGAAAAGACGCGATAATAGCGTTTTAGTGGAATTCACTTATCACGTTGTCATCTTTCGCCTGATTATCGAATCTTCCTGAAATCAACGCTAGATTGTCATTATTATGTCTCCTCGTGCATAGGCCCTCGTAGCGGGACGCTACGACAACAATGTGTTGTTGGGCTTTACAAATAAATTTGATTTGATTTGACGATCGCCCCCCTCCCCACTACAGCCAACGGTAAAAAGCGCAACACATTCCACACAGATAGCTTTGATCGCGGGAGAAAGAAATACCAGATCAACGCAAGATTTGATATATAGTGTTCTTACCTTGTCTCTGATGTAATGCAAAAAAATAATCCAATTATCTGATCGCCATTCCAAATACTGCTCGCGGAGGTCCGTCACACATTGTCCGGCATTGCATATGAAGGGGGGGGTGTGGCAGCATCGCAAATGTATCGTTGTAAACGCTAGTCCAGCCGGAGTATTTAAACCCCACCCGCACGTCTCAGATCGACCCAGAAAAGAAACTACACCATTTCTAACGGTATCTTTTTTCTGTACTTTAGTCTCAAAAAATGTAATCTACCTACCTCAGTTGTAAAAAAAAATCCAAACTTCAAATAACCACACTTTCGACCGTTTTCGGCTTGCCATTGCCCCGACTGCTTTGTTATTGAATCAAGTCAAATCCTAGGTAAGCGTATATTGTGCGTGTGAACGTTGACGTAAAAGAAAAAAAGTTAAAAAAATAATAATAAAGTAAAATAAATAAATAAATAAAAATATATATTTTTTTACAGTACCGAAATGTGGCACCGACGGATCTCACGTGAATCGGTACTCGGTAGTACCGACGTGATTCGGAAGATACCTTTAAAAGTACCTAATTCGGTACCCATCCCTAGTCATGACCCATTGTCAAAACAATAATAAATCGCAGGATTTATATGAAGTTTGTTGTTAGATGGCATGCTTTGTAGCACCTCCCTCTGCTTCAAAAGGACACTGTCACACGAAGCGATTTCACTGGATGTCTCGGACACAATGGAAGTATGGATATATTCGTAACGAATCATTTAAAAAAGATACAGTCAACTGGAATTATGTTAGTTGTTTACACATATGTTGGATTATGTAATTGGTTTGTCATGACCCATTGTCAAAACAATAATAAATTGCGGGATTTATATGAAGTTTGTTGTTAGATGGCATTCTTTGTAGCACCTCCCTCTGCTTCTAGACACAGAGGCGGAGGTAACTTTTCTTAAAAAAAATTTACCTACTTTTTCTGTGGATGGTTTTGTGAATAAATCTCCATTATGCTTCAATTAATGTGTGTTTATTGTATAGCAATAAGGTTGGGTGAATTCGGCCATTGTATAAAAGCATTAAATAACTTGAAGTTGTGTGTTATACTCGTGTGTTATACTCTGCTGCGCGTCGGACCTAACAACCACCCCTAGGCGTGATCTAATGAGTATAACACACTCCGTTGTGTGATATAATGCTTAAATCTACCTCAAGTTTAATGTACTCCTCTGATAAGCGAGGAGAACCAAAGTACATAGGTGAGTATAAGTCACACCTTTTGTGCAAAAGTTCCTTATGGGGTCTTACCGAACATAACTTAGGTAAGTGTGGGGGGGGGAATGTTTTTATGTATTTTATGTGCCCTTTTGTTTCATTACATACTGTTTTGTTTTATGTCTGTCACCACAGTATCGGGTTCTAGGAGTAAGAGGATTAATGCCAAGGGCATAGGAACACTAAAAGTGCTGAATCGTATAGAAGGGATACAATACAAGGACGATGGGGCTGATTAAAATAATATCATGGAACATAGATGGCTGTCACCATGCTATTAAAAGGGAAGAAATATTGACATATTTGAAGCAAAAAAAGACTGATATCGCGCTGATCCAAGAATCACACTTAAATGAGGAGGAATCTGCCAAACTTAAGAGGGATTGGGTGGGGCAAATATTCTATAGTACCTTCTCCTCTAGGAAGAGGGGGGTAGCTATATTAATACAAAAGAACATAGACTTTAAAGTACATGCTAGTTTCTCTCATGAAGAGGGGAGATGGGTAGTATTGGACGCAGATATGGAAGGTCAGATAATTACTCTGGCTAATATATATGCACCCAACATAGCGTCCCAGGATTTTTTTCATGAAGTGTGTGAGGTGATTAGGAAAATAGGGAATAATAACATAATCATAGGGGGGGACTTCAACCTAGTCGGAGACACATTATTAGACAAATCATCTCAACCTAAGAATATTGGCAATAAAGGGAGATTAGCGATCAATGTATTGGTGGATGAACTGGGCTTAGTGGATATTTGGAGGGTGTTAAACCCACAGGAAAGAGAATATACTTTCTACTCTCACCCACACGCCACGTCGCCACATACTCTAGAATAGACTATTTCCTGATCTCAAACACGCTGGTGAATCAAATAGCTGATAGTAGGATAGGAAATATGGTATTATCTGATCATCCTTCAGTTGAGTTAGTAGTCACATCAATGGAGGAAGAACAGAGGTCATTACGATGGCGCTTTAACAACTTAATGCTGAACAATAGGACATCATGTGCATATATTAGAACTATATTTAGTGAATTCTGGGAATTTAATGAGGGATCAATAGATGATAGTGGCATAATGTGGGACGCATGTAAAACATATATGAGGTTGACTCATACAATACAGTGCATTAGTAAAAAAGGCAGAGAAACAGAAACTAATAGCGCTAGATCAAGAAATGAAAACACTTTCAAAGCAACATAGTCAACAACCAGACCCAGAAACGTGGAGGAAATTGAACAAATCCTTGGGTCCTTTAGTTTTGAGTTAATTTTCATAACGTGATAATTTGCTGTGTAATTAATTAATCTAATTAACGCGATAAACTGACAGCCCTAGTTTAAATAGTTGTAATAATGTTTCAAGTTTCAAGTTCAAGTTTCTTTAATAGTTGTCATACAGAAGTACAGAATACTTTTATACAAAATGCTTCTTACTGTTACGCTCCAGAGACTGTGCAAGACAAGATAAGTATGAAATAAAATAACATAGTATAGCATGTAAATTAGAAGTAAAAAAATGAGGTCACAGTGTTCAGTATAGACATATGTACAATGTTCGATGCAGAATAGACATAACTGAGTTACCATATAATATACAATACTATGCAGTGTACTAATATACAATACTATATAGTGCAAGGCAGAAATGGGATGAGGTGCAATTTAGGTACAATTTACAGTAGGTGTACGAGTTGTAGTGCAAATCCTTTATCAATAAATATAAAGTGTGTTTGTGTGGTTTAAGTGAGTGTGTGCGTGTGGGTGTGTGTGCTGTGTGCATTTGATGGTTGTTGCATAGTGTTTATTGTTCGTTTAGCAGCCTGATGGCCTGGGGATAGAAGCTTCTTCTGAGTCTTTCTGTGCTCGCCTTAAGACTCCTGTATCGCTTGCCTGACCGCAGCAGTTCAAAGAGGCAGTTGTTCGGGTGGCTCGAGTCCTTAATAATTCTCTTAGCCTTCCCCCTGCACCGCTTGTTGTAAATGTTCTGGAGGGTGGGAAGCCCCCCTCCAATTGTGCGTTCGGCTGAACGTGTCACTCTTTGTAGTCTGCTACGGTCTTGTGCAGTGCTATTCCCAAACCAGGAGGTGATGTTGCCAGTCAGGATGCTCTAACGGTGTGTGTCTGTAGAAAAGTGAGAAAGAAAGAAAGCCAAATAAAAGCATTATAATCAAATAATCAATCAAATAATTGACAGCCCTAGTTTTGAGAAAAGTAAAATAGACTAAAACTTAAAAGTTCAACTGAGGATTTAACAAAGTGAGGAGTGTGAATGTCAGTATCACCAGTGGTGGAAGGTGTGCATGAGTGATAGGGTGGTCTGTGCGTGTTGCAAAGCGCATAACAAAATATAATGAAAAACTATAAAACAACATAATCAAAAGGGTTCCTGTAGGGAGAAGCGAAGCAGAGAGAGAGACAACGTAAGGAGGACAGTGTCAGAGGCCAAACGACGCTACAGGGATAAAATTGAACTCCAGTTTGAACAAGCTGACTCTAGAGCTATGTGGCAGGGGCTCAAAACGATGACAGACTACAAAGGCGCCTCCCTCAAACTGAACAGTGACATCTCCTTAGCAAATGACCTCAATACCTTCTATGCGAGGTTTGATGCTGGTAATAACAACACCAGCTCACAAGCCTCGGCAATGGGGGGGGGGGGGGTCGGCTGCTGATGGAGGCGCAGTGTTCAGGGTAACAGAGCATGAGGTGAGGCGGACCTTTAAAAAAGTGAATATCAGGAAGGCAGCAGGTCCAGACGGCATCCCCGGCCGCGTCCTAAAAGTCTGTGCCGACCAACTGGCCCCAGTATTCACTGACATATTTAACCTGTCCTTAGAACAGGCTGTCATCCCCACCTGCCTGAAGAAGTCCACTATTATCCCTGTACCCAAAAAATCCAAGCCTGCTTGCCTCAACGACTACCGCCCTGTAGCTCTCACCTCCATAGCCATGAAGTGCTTTGAGAAGCTAGTAAAGGGCTACATCTGCTCCTCCCTCCCCATCAACATGGACCCCCTGCAATTTGCATACCGCCCCAACAGGTCCACGGAGGACGCCATATCCCATGTGCTGCACACAGCAGCATCACACCTGGACAAGAGGCAGGGGAACTATGTGAGAATGCTATTCATCGACTACAGCTCGGCATTCAATACCATAGTCCCCTCCATACTCATAGCCAAGCTCAGGGACCTGGGCTTGGGCTATGACCTCTGCCAGTGGGTCTTGGACTTCCTGACTGGCAGACCCCAGGTGGTGAGAGCAGGCAACTGCACCTCCTCATCCATCACCCTCAACATAGGGGCCCCCCAGGGCTGTGTTCTGAGTCCCCTCCTCTACTCCCTGTACACACACGACTGTGTGGCTCAGCGGAGTAGCAATACAATCGTCAAATTTGCTGACGACACAGTGGTGGTGGGCCTGATCTCTGCCAACGACGAGAGGGCCTACCTGGAAGAGGTCAAGGTCCTGGCGGGATGGTGCCAGGAAAACAGCCTCTCCCTGAACAAAACAAAGGAGATGATTGTGGACTTCAGGAGGTCGGGGGTCAAGGACTACAGCCCCCTCAGCATCGAGGGGGCACCGGTTGAGAGAGTCAACAGCTTTAAGTACCTCAGAGCCTACATATCCGAGGACTTGACATGGACCACACACATTAACAGTGTTGTGAAGAAGGCACGACAACGCCTCTACTTCCTCAGGCGCCTAAGGAAGTTCCAAGTCAGCCAGAAGATCCTTAAGAACTTCTACTCATGTACAATAGAGAGCATCTTGACCGGCAACATCACCTCCTGGTTTGGGAATAGCACTGCACAAGACCAAAGCAGACTACAAAGAGTGACACGTTCAGCCGAACACACAATTGGAGGGGGGCTCCCCACCCTCCAGAACATTTACTACAAGCGTTGCAAGGGCAAGGCTAAGAGAATCATTAAAGACTCCAGTCACCCGAACAACTGCCTCTTTGAACTGCTGCGGTCAGGCAAGCGATACAGGAGTCTCAAGGCGAGCACAGAAAGACTCAGAAGAAGCTTCTATCCCCAGGCCATCAGGCTGCTAAACGAACAATGAATGAACACTACACAACAACAACCACCAAACGCACATAGCACACACATCCACACGCACACACTCACTTTAAACAAACACACTGTAGCACCCACTCCACACACTTATAGCACACACCCACTTTAAACAAACACACTGTAGCACCCACTCCCCACACTTTATATTTATGGATGAAGGATTGCACTACAACTCGTACACCTTACTGTAAATTGTACCTAAAATTGTACCTCATCCCATTTCTGCTTTGCACTAGATAGTACTGTACATTAGTACACTGCATAGTATTGTGTATTGTATATTATATGGTAACTCAGAACATTGTACATATGTCTATACCGAACACTGTGACCTCATTTTCTTCTTCTAAATTCATGCTATATTATGTTATTATGTTATTTGATACTATCTTGTCTAGCACAGTCTCTGGAGCGTAACAGTAAGAAGCATTTTGTATGAAAGTATTCTGTACTTCTGTATGACAACTATTAAAGAACTTGAACTTGAACTTGAACTTGAGAGAGAGAGAGAGAGAGAGAGAGAGAGAGAGAGAGAGAGAGAGAGAGAGAGAGAGAGAGAGAGAGAGAGAGAGAGAGAGAGAGAGAGAGAGAGAGAGAGAGAGAGAGAGAGAGAGAGAGAGAGAGAGAGAGAGAGAGAGAGAGAGAGAGAGAGAGAGAGAGAGAGAGTTAACTGCAGCCAGAACTTTATAGCCTGGGAAACAGGTGTTCCCACTTGCACTAATGACCCACAGCAAGACACACAGGTGAGCCAGCAGACAGCGGGGGTCATATCTGGTCATTTAATGTTAGCAATGTGGCTCTTAAAATTAGGCTAGTTAGCGAAACATATAATCCTCCTATAAAACATCACTTTACCTCAAACCCCAAATGCAGCATAAAGGACAAGAGTGCTGGTCATCAGGAAAGGAAAACAGTTAATTTCTGCCATAGGAATAAAGCAACCAGAGATCTTATTTTGTCAAAATGATGATTCCTATGGCAGTATAATGCCTCACAATAAATATCACAGCAATAGACCAGATGGTGGCGCTATAATCAAAGGTCAAAATATACAACTTACAAAACTGTAACTTGTAGGTCTGATTGAGAGACTTTTTCCACATTTACAGCTAGCCTTGGTCTACAACTAACTAGATAACGGTATAAAGATAATGGCTACAGTGATCGGCTTGAGGAACATATCAGTGTTGAGATATAGAATAGATTGGGATATAGAACCAACTCTATATACTGTCTAATTTCTGGCTACTGCAGTCAGACAGTAGTGGATGTTCACTGACACAGACTGAAGTCTAGCATTAGAATTCAGCTGTATTTGCTTTGAAGATCTCTCCCTTCCCGAGTTGGAGTACACACACACACACGCACGCGCGCGCACACACACACACACACACACACACACACACACACACACACACACACACACACACACACACACACACACACACACACACACACACACACACACACACACACACACACACACACACACACACACACACATACACACACACACAAACACACTGTTTCAAATACTTGTCTGGTGTTGGCTCTTTATCAATGACCTGGAGCTGTTGTATTAGGAAGGCTTCCGTGAAATGTATATTCATTATTTCATCACTCACAATTTGCGTATAAATGGACCAGTTTGTTTTTTTGTCCATCTGCTGCAAGTCCAGGAAGGTTTCTGTGATGTTCAGGACCCCTCCCATATGGCAGCTTGAGTCTGCGCCTCAGTGAGAGAGAGTGTGTGACAGCTGAAGCAGAGCGGCGTGTCTGGGATGCATCAGGCCTGACATAGATGCCGGTTGGCATGGCAACCGTGTAGCCCTGGTTAAATGTCCCTCTTTGAGTAATTGTTATGTACCATGAGCTTGATCACTCCTGTGTCACTGGGCATGCAGGCAATGTTCCCTCTAATTATTTTTTGGTCTGAGCAAACACTCAAACCTCCTGAGCACACATCAGCAACTACTGAGCAACATACGTCACCTGCCGATTAACCGGTTAGTTGATAAGCGGCGGTTTGTAAAAAAATCTGAGAATCTTAATTTCCCTTAATGTCTAACATAAAAATATATACATTTTGCTGATACACAGAGAAATAATACAAAAAGGCATATTATATTCCTTAATCAAATATTTATTTGACCATTGATTGACGATACAGAGCATAGTCCTTACTTTGGCTGGGTTGGCGGCGGCGATGTGAGTCGTGTCACTAACTTTTGTCTTTTTTAGGAGGCTGACTCGTCATTATTTTATTAAGTGAATTATAATGCGACTTCAAGGGTGACCATATTGTGATTTTTTTTAAAGAGGACACTCTGCCTTCAGCCTCAAGATACTTAATCAAAGTTTACTCAAAGATGCCTTATCATTATAATAAATTTTAAGTATACCTCCTCTGTATGGATATAAAATTATTGTTTATATTATTTTATATAACAAAATAATATCTCTCTATAACCAAAGTTACTCAACATGCTGTATTATGCCTAAAGTAATCTATCTAAAAGTGCACTATGCAGTTTCAGATTTGTTGCAATTAGTGTACTAAACTAATTTATTCAAGTTCAAGTTCAAGTTCAAGTTCTTTAATAGTTGTCATACAGAAGTACAGAATACTTTCATACAAAATGCTTCTTACTGTTACGCTCCAGAGACTGTGCTAGACAAGATAGTATCAAATAACATAATAACATAATATAGCATGAATTTAGAAGAAGAATGAGGTCACAGTTGTTCGGTATAGACATATGTACAATGTTCTGAGTTACCATATAATATACAATACACAATACTATGCAGTGTACTAATGTACAGTACTATCTAGTGCAAAGCAGAAATGGGATGAGGTACAATTTTAGGTACAATTTACAGTAAGGTGTACGAGTTGTAGTGCAATCCTTCATCCATAAATATAAAGTGTGGGGAGTGGGTGCTACAGTGTGTTTGTTTAAAGTGGGTGTGTGCTATAAAGTGTGTGTAGTGGGTGCTACAGTGTGTTTGTTTAAAGTGAGTGTGTGCGTGTGGATGTGTGTGCTATGTGTGTTTGGTGGTTGTTGTTGTGTAGTGTTCATTCATTGTTCGTTTAGCAGCCTGATGGCCTGGGGATAGAAGCTACTTCTGAGTCTTTCTGTGCTCGCCTTGAGACTCCTGTGTCGCTTGCCTGACGGCAGCAGTTCAAAGAGGCAGTTGTTCGGGTGGCTCGAGTCCTTAATAATTCTCTTAGCCTTCCCCTTGCAACGCTTGTTGTAAATGTTCTGGAGAGTGGGGAGCCCCCCTCCAATTGTGCGTTCGGCTGAACGTGTCACTCTTTGTAGTCTGCTTTGGTCTTTTGCAGTGCTATTCCCAAACCAGGAGGTGATGTTGCCGGTCAAGATGCTCTCTATTGTACATGAGTAGAAGTTCTTAAGGATCTTCTGGCTGACTTGGAACTTCCTTAGGCGCCTGAGGAAGTAGAGGCGTTGTCGTGCCTTCTTCACCACACTGTTAATGTGTATGGTCCATTTCAAGTCCTCGGATATGTGGGCTCCGAGGTACTTGAAGCTGTTGACTCTCTCAACCGGTGCCCCGTCGATGCTGAGGGGGCTGTAGTCCTTGACCCCCGACCTCCTGAAGTCCACAATCATCTCCTTTGTTTTGCTGACGTTCAGGGAGAGGCTGTTTTCCTGGCACCATCCCGCCAGGACCTTGACCTCTTCCAGGTAGGCCCTCTCGTCGTTGGCAGAGATCAGGCCCACCACCACTGTGTCGTCAGCAAATTTGACGATTGTATTGCTACTCCGCTGAGCCACACAGTCGTGTGTGTACAGGGAGTAGAGGAGGGGACTCAGAACACAGCCCTGGGGGGCCCCTATGTTGAGGGTGATGGATGAGGAGGTGCAGTTGCCTGCTCTCACCACCTGGGGTCTGCCAGTCAGGAAGTCCAAGACCCACTGGCAGAGGTCATAGCCCAAGCCCAGGTCCCTGAGCTTGGCTATGAGTATGGAGGGGACTATGGTATTGAATGCCGAGCTGTAGTCGATGAATAGCATTCTCACATAGTTCCCCTGCCTCTTGTCCAGGTGTGATGCTGCTGTGTGCAGCACATGGGATATGGCGTCCTCCGTGGACCTGTTGGGGCGGTATGCAAATTGCAGGGGGTCCATGTTGATGGGGAGGGAGGAGCAGATGTAGCCCTTTACTAGCTTCTCAAAGCACTTCATGGCTATGGAGGTGAGAGCTACAGGGCGGTAGTCGTTGAGGCAAGCAGGCTTGGATTTTTTGGGTACAGGGATAATAGTGATAATAATTACACACATAATCCTTAGAATGATTGTATCATAAGCATCTTATCAAACCAAAACATAATTTTGAGGCATCAAAATAGTTTTCAATTGTTTTCTTTCTCTCTCTGTATAGCTGCATTCTTCAATCGATTCGGTCAACTTTGCCATCAAACTCTCGCCTCGCACTGCTTTGTTTGTAATGTTTTACTGTGTCCATGTGAGCTTTGAGATCGCCAGCACCTTTATTAGACACATAAACATATGGTCAAGCTTTGCACGCGTTGCACTCCGCTTCCAATTAGTCTCGACCGGGATGATAAATTGGAAATTTTCTCTGCAGTTCATCTGTAATGTACATTTTCGCGTTTGCATTGTGAGGAGCCAGCAATTCTGGTCGGATCTGTCCACTTCCTCATCTGTTGTGTGTGTCTGTGTGAGCGTGCAGTAGCACTGCCCACAAAGGACTGAAAGCGGGGCTTCTCTTGGTAACGTCACACGCAACAGGTTACCGTTAGGGATGTCCCGATCACACATTTTATCCCAATTTCTCACATTACATTCACCCTGAATGTTGACGTTATCGAGGTGAAAAGTTAACTTCATTCAAATGAGGCATTGCAATCCTTGACATAAATCATTTGATGTATAATTAAATCAAAGGAAATGCGTTTGGATTTGAGAGTGTGGCTGGTCTGCCGTTCTGCAGCTGGATACTATTGGTTTGTTTTGGCAAAGTTCTTCTGCTCTGTGTGACAATAAATAAATTAATGATGATATGCAATTTAAAACCAAAACTAAGGTCTCAGTATGAGTTTAAGACGTGAACATGGTCATGTTTGTTGAAAAAAAAAAAAAAAACGTATTTAAAAAAAATTTGCGCGACCGATTTCAGATGTGTGCGGGAGCGTTTTGCCATGTGCACGTGCGCGCACGGGCGCACCTTATGGAGAAGGTTGCATGCAGGTGAGGGCTGCTAATTAGCTGATTGCTGCTGATTGGAAACATGCCTGGCAGCTTAAAGCCATTGTCTCAGTCACACATGCAAGCTGTCTGGGGCTAGAGGAGTGTGTGTTAACAGAGAGTTGTCACATTTTCTTATTCTTTGTTCTTTAGTTGGTACCAGTAATTCATTGTTAGAGTAGTATTTTGAGTTAAACACAGGTTTTGGTGTCGGTTTGCACATAGGTTGCGTCCCTTTGAGCCAGGGTCATAACAGTTGGGCGCTCGTCCGGGAGTGAATTTGGAAACAAATACCCCTAGAATTTGTTTGGTGTTTTTTGTTTTGTTTTGCATGGTGTGTCGTGGTGCTATAGTGTGGGTGGTGTTCGTTACATGTTGTGTAACGTGGGGGCTTGAGCCGATCATCAAACAGGTGAGTATGCCCTTATTTGTTTGTAATTTGATGTGACTACTTATTGCTGTTAAAATATATAGTTTAGTGGGCACCACATGTAGGTAGGGACATTATTTTCTGGTTGTTTGTTAGCTTCCTGTGCACCACATACTCCTGGGGCAGTCAGAGAAATGATTAGCACCATCTACTTGTCTTGTACCATACCATATACTTGACGGGTGGATGGTCAATATGATCTTTGGCTGGTAGCAGGTGTGGTTGAAGATGGTTAGGTCTGCAGGGCATTAGCTTAAGGGTAGGTAGGATAGGGGGCCAGAAAACACAGGTAGTGTGGTAGGGCTTGATGTAGTTTTTTTTAGGGTAGACATGTGGTGGGCCGTTTTGACTGCAGTTTAGATGTAGAAGCTCTAAGAAGTCATATGTAAGGGATAATGTATAGCTACGAGGTCATTGTCGCAAAGTAATTGACCGACACGTAGTTTAAAATACCGAGCCGCTTCGGCGAGGTGTTTTAAACGTCAGTGAAGGTCAATTATTTTGCGACAATGACCGAGTAAAGCTATACATTATCCCGCTTATTACATGGCTAACTTACTAACAATATACCTAATTCATTTGACAAATCGCAGTTGTTCTGTGGCTCTGTCAGCCCAAATAAAGTGATTATTATTATCGCGGGCAGCCTCTGTTCTGGCTCCGCTGTAATCTACACAAGCGGCTCGGTATTTTAAACTCTGTGTCGGTCAATTATTTTGCGACAATGACCGAGTATAGCTATACATTATCCCGCTTATTACATGGCTAACTTACTAACAATATACCTAATTCATTTTACATCGACTCGCAACACTGGTTCTGGCTGCGTTCTGGCTCCGCTCGTCGCTCCGCCCCCTGTCATCGCCGGCAGCAGAACACTGTCTAATTGCACTGAAACAGTGTGTGTCAGTGGGCTTGATTGCGAACAGCTGCGCACAGCGGTCATTATTGAAAAAACAGCGGTCATTATTGAAAAATAATGACCGCTGTCGGGGGGCTATTGACCAATCACAAGCAAGCATTTCGGCGAATGTGAAAACGCCATGTAATAACAGGTTATAAGGGGCACCTGTTTGAATTTGTTTGTTGTATTTATTTTTTTTGTTTGTTTTGAGTGTTTGGATAGCCTACCTGTTAGCACCTGACCTCCTGCGCGTATGACACAGCTAGTTATTCAGGGTGGTTGTTTTTTATTTTTTATTTTTTTGCAAATTAAAAAGGTGCGCTCAGTAGAGCACACATTTCCACCGCGTCTCCTTGTAGTTATTGGTATTGGCATTAGCATGCTAACGCTAACAAGGGGTGCTTCAGTGGTGCTTCAGCGGTCTTCGGTGGTTCTTTAGTGGTTCTTCAGTGGTTCTCAGGTAGATTGTGTGTATGCTAGGGTGCTTTTGGTGACTCTAAAGTGAGCAGGTTGTGGCGCTGGTGCAGTAAAGATGGCTTCCATTAAGGATTTTGTTGATCGCCCTTCGCATGACATGTTGGAGAGGTTTTCCAAAGAACAGCTTCTGGAGCTTGCTGTGCACTACAAGGTAGAGCTTACTGCCAGTGAGAAACGTTTGAAACCAACTGCCTTGAGTGCTTTGAGGGTTTTGCTCGTTAGGGAGCAGGTGCTTGCGGCAAGGGTGGAGGAGCCTACTTTGTCTGACGCGTCTCCGCTACTATCTGGTGCAGAGGGTGAGTGGAGGCTTAGAGAGTTGGAGTTTAAGGAAAGACAGCTGCTACAAGAGCGAGAGGAGAGGAAAGAGGAGCGTGAGCATGAGCGTGAGCTTAAGGAGCGTGAGCTTAAGGAGAGGAGAGAGGAGCGTGAGCTTAAAGAGAGGAGAGAGGAGCGTGAGCATGAGCGTGAGCTTAAGGAGAGAGAGAGGAAAGAGGAGCGTGAGCTTAAGGAGAAACACATGTTGCTGGAGCACGAGCGTGCGCAGAAGGAGCTTGAATTTAAGCATGCTGCCTTGCAGGCGGGGGCTCTGCAGTCAGAATCGCGTTCAGGTTTTGATGTAGGCAGGAATATTAGGATGGTGCCTCCTTTTTTTGAGAAGGATGTGGAAAGGTATTTTCCCCTTTTTGAACGGGTGGCAACCACATTGAAGTGGCCTGATACGGCCTGGACACTGCTGCTGCAGTGTGTTCTTGTGCTGACTATGAGCTTGTTAAAGCTTCCATATTGAGGGCTTATGAGTTGGTCCCCGAGGCTTATCGTCAGCGTTTTAGAGGCTATTGCAGGTCGGAGGGACAGTCGTATGTTGAATTTGGAAAAGAGAAGGAGAACCTGTTTGACAGATGGTGCACCTCTCAGAAAGCAGAGTCAAGAGAGCAGCTTAGACAGTTGATTCTCCTAGAGGAATTTAAAAGATGTGTTCCTGATACCGTTTCCACTCATCTAAACGAGCGTAGGGTATCGAAGATAGGCGACACTGCTGTCTTCGCTGATGAGTTTGTGTTGACACACAAGTCCGTTTTTGTGGAGGACTACCGTGTTGAGTCCAGGGATAGGCGTCCTGTTCAGGGGGAACGTTTCCCAAAACCTGTGTCTGCTGGTCAGTTAACTTCACCTCCTAGGCGGGGTGGTTCTGCTAGTGCATTCCCAGAAGGAATTATATGTTTCTACTGTAAAGAGCCTGGTCATATCGTTGCTGGGTGCCCGGTGCTTGAACAGAAAAATATCAGAACGGTGGCTCTGGTAGAAACCATATGCAGAACACCTATGCCAACGTTAGAGAGTGATGGGGAAAGTATCAAACGTGTGGACAAAGAGCTCGAGGGTTCCTCAAGATTTATGATGGATGGATTTGTTTCCCTGACTAATGCACTAGAGTCCAAACAGGCTATATCAATTTGGAGAGATACCGGAGCTTTTCAGTCCCTCATTCTGGAGGGGATTTTGCCGTTTTCAGAAAAGTCTTCTTTGCATTCCGGTGACGTTGTTCGTGGCTTTGGAGGTGGATTTGTCGATGCACCTTTGCATGAGGTCACACTCAATTCTCCCTTAGTATCAGGCAATGTTGTTGTGGGGGTATGTTCTCACATTCCCATAAGAGGGGTGTCCTTCATTCTAGGGAATGATTTGGCTGGTGACAAAATGTTGGCTACTCCAGTTGTAACTCCCATTCCTGTGGTTTCTGAGGTCCCTAATGAGCTGGCACGGAAACATCCAGGAGTGTTCCCTGTGTGTGCTGTGACACGGGCAATTTCAAAGGACAAAAGTGATGTTGTTGATACTTCGACTTGTGACATTACACTTAGTGACACATTCTTTGTTGAATTGAAAAGTGTATCTGTTGAGAATTTTGGAAAGCACACTGTGGATGTACCTCAGCATAATGATTCTCTTGATTGTGCCTTTGTGTCAGGCCCGGTGGTGAAACCAGAGTTGACATGCGTGCTGGATAGGCATGTGGCAGGAGATGATCTGGCAGCGCAGTGTCTCAAGGTCTTCCCAGCCTGTACGGTGGCTGAGGCCATGAACGAATTGGAGGATGAGTGTGGGAAGGATGCTATGAGATATGCTGTTGATTCATGTGACACCGTTCTAGTTGAAGAGGCTACAAGGCCTGACTTAGGCTGCCAGCCTTTCCACAGTAGCTATATTGTCCCTGATGTTTCACTTGTGGGCAGGGATGGTTCCAGTATGTCAGTTGATGATTCTGACATTGATTCACGTGTCCACACTGACTCTCTGCCATGCACTAGGTGTGATAGTCAACCTAGTTACCTGTGTCTTGTGGAGCAGGAGCCGCCTTCGCGAGCTGGTCTGATGAGTGGCAGCCATTTTGATCAGGACAATGTTATTTTGTGTGACGCCATTTTAGATGGTGTTCCAGACGCTTTTGTGACTGATGTATTGCCATGTTCCAGGGATGGTGGGGCTGTACCTGAGGCGGTACATCCTACTCTGGATGTTCACGGTTTGCAGTATCCTGAACTGCCAGTGCCAGGTGGGATGGATATGGGCGCTGTGGTGGTATCAGAGATCTATGGTTTTTGTTTTTCTGTGTTCTGTCCTGTTGAGCGCAGTGAGCTTAGCTCTCAAATTGATTTTGGTTTGCAGTCTATTTTTGACAGGTCGGTATCGGTGGAGGGGCCTGTTGAAATGGAGCTCATATATGATAAGGTCTTGGTTTGTCAATGGGGTCCTAAGTCTTACGCCTCAGGGGAGGAGGCACCTGCCCCACTCCAGCCATATACCGCAGTGGCGGAACCTTTTGTGAGGTCTAGCTTGCCCGAGAGTCGGGACAGGGTTGTTTTTTGTTTTACACAGCATTGTCAAATGTTCCACAGTGGGGAGCATGCGACACGGTTGGTGGTCGTGTTCGACAGGGGCCGGCCTGTTATCGCTGTTGTGGTAGTGGCCCTGACAACTAATGGGTCACGATATTTCTTTTTGTTTTGTTTTGTTTACGGGTTTGGTGTGTAGTGGTTGCCTCTTGGGCAACCATTTTGGTGGGGGAGGTGTTATGTACCATGAGCTTGATCACTCCTGTGTCACTGGGCATGCAGGTGAGGGCTGCTAATTAGCTGATTGCTGCTGATTGGAAACATGCCTGGCAGCTTAAAGCCATTGTCTCAGTCACACATGCAAGCTGTCTGAGGAGTGTGTGTTAACAGAGAGTTGTCACGTTCTCTTATTCTTTGTTCTTTAGTTGGTACCAGTAATTCATTGTTAGAGTAGTATTTTGAGTTAAACACAGGTTTTGGTGTCGGTTTGCACATAGGTTGCGTCCCTTTGAGCCAGGGTCGTAACAGTAATGCTAACAACACAAACTAAATAACAGTGCTAAGGAGGAATAAGCATTTTGAGCCCCATGGCAATCCGTTGTGGAGAATTAAATGTTTTATATATATTTTTTAAAGTCGAGTAATACTAATCAATTCAACCCATGAAAGCAATTCCCAGAAAGGAATGTGTGTGTGTGTGTGTGTGTGTGTGTGTGTGTGTGTGTGTGTGTGTGTGTGTGTGTGTGTGTGTGTGTGTGTGTGTGTGTGTGTGTGTGTGTGTGTGTGTGTGTGTGTGTGTGTGTGTGTGTGTGTGTGTGTGTGTGTGTGTGTGTGTGTGTGTGTGTGTGTGTGTGTGTGGGACTTATTAAATGTTGCTTCTAATATCAAACAAATTGCTTTATGACAAAGTGGATATTGTGCATGACAACACCAACGATTATTACATAAACTCAGCAAAACTATATGGGGCAGGAGGTGGAAAACACTTAATTTCCATTACCCGGAAAAAATTGCGGTTCCCATGGCTAGTCTCCAACCATATAAATACTGAAAGGGCTGCCAATGTCAATTACAAAAAATCACACATACGTGTGTGTGTGTGTGTGTGTGTGTGTGTGTGTG